>NC_090440.1:452094942-452398097 GCF_031143425.1 Pleurodeles waltl | reverse complement strand
ATAGAGTTGTTGAAACTTAAAACCTATGCCTATAATGGAGTAATGAGTGGGCCATTTTTGCACAACTGACCCAATAGTGTTAACCATGTTCGAGAAAGGGACAGCTTCAGTAACAAATCCTAGCTAAAAAAGGTGTCAGCACTACTCTGGATAAACGTCTGTGGTGGGGATTTCTCAAGTTACCACATGCAAACTGGATTCAGTTCTGTTTTTTGTGTGATTTTCACAAAAGATAGCAAACACTGATGAACCACTTTATTTAAAATTTCTCTTTGACCATTCAAAAGCAAATGATCAGAAGCAGTAAGAGCATGATCTATTCCTCTTTGAGAACAAACAAGGTTCATAAAAATATGTACCATTTCAGGAGCACAGACAACATCAAAAACGAATACATTTAGAAAAGTAGTCATCATTCAGCATGTGAGAAAGTCATTCTTTTTACCCTGATCACCCCCATTTTTTTGACTGATACCAGTGGTTTACGACCCTGACTCTGCCCTGTGCTCTGCAACCAGACTCAGAGCCAATGCTCTGTTAAAAGGTATATGCAATTTTGGAAAAAAGCTTTACAAGGTGACTGATCTGTCAAAAAGAGTCAGGCCGCTGAAGTTGAACTGTGACTGGCCTAAATTTCAGGATTGTCCCGCTGTAGCTCTGGAGATTTTTCCCCATCAACGAGACTTCCAGGAGTTGATTGCGACCTTGCGCTGAGCCAAAACTCCAAATTTGCATTGAATCCAAGTTTGATGAGTAGCCTCACCCGACGACGAGAGGAAAAGCTCCAGAAAAGTCAGAAGGTAAAAACTTGGCCTGGACCCTACAGCTAATTGTATCTGACCCATGCTCCACCGTGGTCTGCCTGAAAGTTTTACTTTGTCCTGGTCAAGCACAGCCAGATGTCCCAAAGTGGTGCTATTAGCTTTTAGGCACTAGAAAACCATAATTCTTTAAAAATTCATATCTCCGGTACCCTAATTTGTTTTTTGTCATTTTGTTGTGATTTTACTCATAAAAATATTCCATATTTTATGGTGTGTTATGTTTTACTTGTTTGATGTATTGGTGTTTTTAAATGCTTACACGCCTGTCTCCAAAATTAAGCATAACCTGATGTTGCCAGCTACCAAGTGGTGAACAAGGCATTAATTTACAAAGACCTTGACTGGACCTTCTATTGTGATTGTGGCCTTATTACTAGTGATGCATACCTACCAACCCCTACTAATAAACCACTTTTCAACCCAGCATTACTACAGTGCTTCCTTCTGGACACCACTTTCTTTTTCACATTCAAGACAAATAGGCAACAAGAGTTTTCATCAATGTATCCAGTAGTCCAACAAATCGTATGCTGGGCGAATTGTAGAATAGAAGGATCTCCCCTATAACCACACAATAGACAGATCTTTAACTATAAGAACAGCTATTCTTCCTTCAGAAGATCTTTTCAGTTCACGGTTAAAACACATACTGATCCACTCATACAATAATTAAATACTCTATTCTGAACAGAATGTCTCTATGGCAAGTACATCTTTGTCAATATATGAATGATTCTATTCGCATTCAGATTTTTTTTGGGGGGGTTATAAAAATTAGCCTTTCCAATGATAGTCACCCTGTACCTTTATCTAAACCATACCAAAGGCTTACTCAGAAACACCTGTCTCCATATTCAATGTCTTTGGAAGATAGATGACAAGTAACTAGAACCATCACCTTTGTAAAGTTCTGAAATGCCTTCTCTGCCAGTTTCTCCAGAATAAAACATACTTACTATCTTCAACACATGTATAAAATGAGAAAAATATGATAATTAGTTTTTGATAAACTTATAACCATAGTCATTGAAGGTAGTTTGAGTTATCATGATTTTCTATGTAGCATTCCTGTAGGATTTGGACTCACACTAGTTGAATAACTGAAAGTTGAGACACTTGTTTGTATTGTTTTCTGTTGCATGGTAAAAGTTAATTTAGTTGGAAATGTATTATTAAGAAGATAATGAAAGAAGTCCTGCACATCTCTCATGTGCCCCAATACTAGAAGTAAATATCAATACATCATCCATATGTTGTAGTATTGGGTTAGGATAAGAACAAATCCGCACTGCAAAGGCATTTCCATATTTTTATATGGACCCAGCAGTATTCTTAGGAAACCTTTTGTATGCACAACCTTTTCTACTGAACAACATGGGAATAATTCCACAAAAATCTAGCCTGGTGAATATCCTCGAACCTCTGAATGAAAGATCATGCAATTTTCAACTGCTTATTGATTTTAGCAATCACACCATACAAGATGGTAAGTATTTTCAGCTTACAAAGATAATAAGCACTTTAGGTGACAAAAGAAACAATAATACAAATAGAGAGCTATTCTTTAATACATATTCCTGCAGTGCAAAAAAGAATAGATATGTTCAAAGTGATCAACAGCCAAGAAGTTCCAAATCAAATTTTCACAGCAATCATATTCAAACAGAGATGGTCAAATATGTTGTGTCCTTTCAATGCAAAGCTACAAAGTTCTGATACTCAAAAGGAGCAGGTAACAACTAAGTAATTATTGGACATCTATCACTCAGGAGTTCAGATTTTGAAACAGATCCCTCTGTCAGAACGTCACTAGATGACAAATATTGGAGGATTTTCCAGGAAGCAGAAACAGCTTTGAAATCATGGCTCTGGTTCTGTAAGTGTTCAACACAGGACTATGTGCACCACCAGTGTTTAGAACGCAACTATGGGAGTTCAGCTTACAGAACTAGCAAAAGACAGCTGCTTATCATGAGTGCACATACAGAGGTTGCATACATACTAAGACCAGAGTTGTAGGTGCCTGATGCAGAAGTAAAAGTGCACTGCATAGGGTAAGTATTTACACACCGACCTGAGCAGGGCTGGAATTCCACTATACAAATAGTAAACTTGACATTTCCCCTAATGTATAGAAAGGCAAGACACATATAACTATGCTTTCATCTCTAGGACAAAATCCTACGCTGTTTTCTTCTCAAACACATGCAGTCATATAGTAAGCATTTCCAAATTGAGCAAATGCGCTGGGGCAGTCAGAGAAACGTGACCAATTAATACCTACACAATGCTGAATACAGAATTTACTTTACTGATTAACCCCTTCACTGCCAGGCATTTTCACCCTCAGGTGCCAAACCTTTTTTTGGCTATTTGGTGCAGCTCATGCTTAGGCCCTCATAACGTTTTGTCCACATAAGCTAGACATGCCAGATTTGCATCCTTTTTTCCCAACATCCTAGGGATTCTAGAGGTACCCAGAGTTTGTGGGTTCCCCTGGAGGAGACTAAGAAATTAGCCAAAATACAGCATAATGTTTTTTTTTTTTTTTAAATGGGAAAAAGGCTGGAGAAGAAGGCTTGTGTTTTTTCCCTGAAAATGGCATCAACAAAGCGTTTATGGTGCTAAAATCACCATCTTACCAGATTTCAGGAACAGGCAGACTTGAATCATAAAACCACATTTTTCAACACAATTTTGCTATTTTACTGGGCCATACCCCATTTTTACTATTTTATGTGCCTTTAGCCTCCTTGCAGCTAGTGACCAATGCTGGATCCCAGAAAGATAATCATTTCTGAAAAGTAGACAAAATTCTGAATTCACCAAGGGGTCATTTGTGTAGATCCTACAAGGTTTTCCTACAGAAAATAACAGCTGAAATAAAAAAATATTGAAATTGAGGTGAAAGAAGACAGTTTTTCCACGTTTTAATCTGTAACTTTTTTCTGCGATGTCAGATTTTCAAAAGTAATATACCATTATGTCTGCTGGACTCTTCTGGTTGCAGGTATATATTGGGCTTGTAGGTTCATCAAGAATCCTAGGTACCCAGAGCCAATAAAGAAGCTGCACCTTGCAATGGATTTTCATTGTATACCTGGTATACAACAATTCATTTGGTAAAATATAAAGAGTGAGAAATAGATTGGGGGCAGATTAGCTGATCGGGGAAGAAATGGCCTAAAATAAAACTGCCCCCCAGGAAAGCAACCCTTGCCTAAGGGGTTGCTCCTTGTTGGACTTTTTTGCTTATGCAGGGTCATCCCCAATCTTTTTGCCTCCT
Source organism: Pleurodeles waltl (assembly GCF_031143425.1). Taxonomy (NCBI): domain Eukaryota; kingdom Metazoa; phylum Chordata; class Amphibia; order Caudata; family Salamandridae; genus Pleurodeles; species Pleurodeles waltl. The sequence goes on along the minus strand of NC_090440.1, from coordinate 452,393,987 downwards.
ACCTCCTATTTTTTCTGACCTGTTGCTGTTGGCTTTTGAACTCTGAGCACTTTACCACTGCTAACCAGTGCTAAAGTGCATATGCTCTCTTTGTAAATTGTATATAATTGGTTTATCCATGATTGACATATTTGATTTACTAGTAAGTCCGTAGTAAAGTGCACTAGAGGTGCCAGGGCCTGTAAATCAAATGATACTAGTGGGCCTGCAGCACTCTGTGGAAGTCGCCGCACCACGTCATGACCGACGCCGCTCGAAGTGTGCGGATTAAACGTTTCGCACAGACGCCGTGATCCCCAACTACGCGCATCGACTTGTTTTCACTCTTCACCAAAGGTACTTTACTGGGGGTCTACGTGACTCCATGTCCGGCGCCGCTGGTGTCGGCTTGTTGGGAACGACTCTGTCACGATGCCGTGTTAACACCTCATTGAAGCATTTTTTGTTTCTAAACGCTATTTTTGAGTTTAATCTTTAAAAATTCATAACTTGACTTGTGTATGTCGGATTTTTGTCGTTTTGGTCTTGTTTTGTTTAAATAAATATTTCCTATTTTTCTAAACAGGTGTTGTGTCATTTTGTAGTGTTTTCATTAAGGTACTGTGTGTGTTGGTACAAATACTTTACACCTAGCACTCTGAAGTTAAGCCTACTGCTCTGCCAAGCTACCAAGGGGGTAAGCAGGGGTTAGCTGAGAGTGATTCTCTTTTACCCTGACTAGAGTGAGGGTCCTTGCTTGAACAGGGGGTAACCTGACTGTCAACCAAAGACCCCATTTCTAACACTCCTCATCTGTAAAAAACAAAAAAGAAAAAAAAATCCCTGGTGCCTAGGCCGATCAGTCCCCAAGGTGGGCAGAAATGGCCTAAAATAAATTGCCCCTCCCCAGGAGAGCAACCCTTGCCTAAGGGGTCGCTCCTCTTTTGTGAAACTAACGAAAACATAAATCCCTGGTGTCTAGTGGTTTCTGCCTCCCCTTGGGGGCAGATTGGCCTAATAAAAATAGGCGGATCTGTCCCCCAGGGGGGCAGAAATAGCTTAAGGATGATTTTGCCCCCAGGAGAGTGACCCTTGCCTAAGGGGTCATTCCCCACATATAAAAAAAAAATTATATATATATATATATAAAATCCCTAGTGTCCCCCATGAGCCAGTCCAAGGATGTAACTGTTACGTCCTTGGCTGAGAGGGGGTTAAAGGGCAGTACTAACTCAAATTAAACCAGCAGTATTACATATTTGCGAATCAGACTCTTGGCACTGAAATAACATGTTCATTGTTAAACACAATGACATTGATGGTTATACCGAGGATACAGGAAACAAGTGTCCAACTCAAACATACTAACTCCTGGAATGATGAATGATGGAATTTGCCATGATAGTTGGAAGACAATTTTCTCCTTAATCCATTCTGAGCTGGTTTAGGATAAGGTCAGGTTAACCCATTTAAGTCTGAACTCAGTGTTAGATTATCCAAATTTTTTGTGGGATATGGACAGCATTGGACATTGGTTCTGTTGGACTTCACAAACACATTCAACTTGTCAAACACACTATGTTGCAAAATAAACTGGCAGGAATAAGTGTGGAAGGCACATAAACAAATCACATTGCCTCCTAGTTGGGGCAGAGGCAGCAAATGTCCCTTTGTCCGTACCATTTTACTGCAACACCCAGTTATTTTGGAGTTTTTATAGCTCTGTGTTATCGCACATATTTTAACATGTTATTAACTGCTCCAAATCTCTGAATATATTTTCTAGACTGCAAAATTAATACTCTGAATATTTTGTAATCACTAATGAATAACATATTTGTTTAACCACCACCATGTCTCATGGTGTCTTCTCTGCACTTTAGTGGGTTGAATAGCAGAACCTAGCGAATTTCAGCTGGCAAGCCATCTACCATTTAATATTAAACATGGTTGATATACTTTCGAAGGAGTGGATAAGGAATTACATTTTTCTCCATTTTTGTCTTGTATTCTATGAGACTCCTAAAGACATTTATCAGCAGCCATTTCCAGGAAGTCACTTAAAAGGTGTCGGCATGATATTACAAATTAAATTAACTAAATACAATAATCAAAAAGGGCAACAGAATGAACCAGTGAGACAAAGCCTAGAATTTGCATCTGTCCACTTGCTAGTCTTGTCCTACAGAAATGAGACAGACAATGACATGGCAGCAAAAACCACAAATTATCAATATAAGGCTTTCACCTTTTTAACACAAAGCCCCCATGATTCATAGCACCCCCAAATTATCAATGAAGGCTATAGACATATCAAGTTAGGAAAACACATCGTCATCAAGACATCAAACTTAAATATATGCAGTAAATCAGTACAAAAGAAACAAACAGGAAAATGATTGACTGTGTTTGGTTAATGTAAAAATAATGTTTTTGAATTAAATATTAATTATACAGGATATCATTTGAAGTCATCTAATATTTCAACTCCTCACTATAACTCTTCACCCCCCAGTTCACCTGACATATCCTCTCATAAAAGATACATATTTATGGCAACAGCTATAATTAATGCCTTGTTAGATTCAAGTGCATTCTTTTGAATGTAAAAGATTATGTACTCAGCACATCTGACTGTGTATCTATTATTGTTCACCTGAACATTTGTTGCAATGCTTAGATAATGCTAATGAGGTTAGATGGTAGTTTCTAGCTAGATGGTCTCAGAAGACGCCAAACAAATTGGAAACCATAATTATTCCCGGTGAGTGCATTATAATAGAATCAAATTGTGCTTCTTGTTTCTGATTTTATTCAATATCAGCAACAAAGGAATAATACATTTTCCACGATCACTCAAAATAATTTCATCCAATGGCAATAAAGCATTCAGCACTAGTCTATAGCTAACAAAATCCATAAGTACATCCTCTGCCTCTGGCAATTCCTGTTTCTTTTATGCTATAGACTAGCTAGGTATTTTATTCTTATACAGCTAATTCACAGCTCTGAATAATCGTATATTGACATGCAAGGTTTAACTTCATGATCATCGCTATACTATGTTTGATATTTTTTGCGTTTTGTGCTTTTTCAGTCTCTTCAACTATTTGGAGCTGTTTCTGCAATGTGGTTCACACACACACTCATTAGGAAGACTTGGGAGCGAGCTTTTCACTTCACAGTGTGCTTGGTCTACCTGATAATTCTGCACTAGCCTGTTTGACAGAACAGAGACATTGTTTAGGCATTTGACAGAAAAAGAGGTACAGTGTGGAAATGGACAGTACTTCAGCAGACAGGTGTGGCGTGACTTCTCTTAAGTACCCTGCTGTCGTCAGTGCATCAGGGGATCTTAGCTGGACCTTTGAGTCCATGACACCACTTACAGTGAGAGAGTGTAACTTGGCTGTGCCATTACGTCTCTAAAAGCATGAAATGAAGGGGTGGTTGTTTTCTGCTTAATGTAAGAAATGTCATTTAAATGTGGTGCACTGTGAGACATAAGAGTAAAGTGCACAGATTAATGCAATGTTTCATTTATGCCATTTTTTGTCATTTTGTAATAATGTTTATATTACAGTATTCTAGAAATGGTATTCATAATCATTTTATATTTTAAATAAGAGACCTGTAGAATTTGTTTTACCTGAAAGTGTCTTCATGCTTAGTTAGTTTGGCCAGAGTGAAGGCCCATATATTTTTTCTATGTTCCAACCTTCAATTTTAAGTTTGCTTTTTGAATGTTTTCCTAAATCTGCAGGTGCCAGGATCTGAGATGGAGTTAATAAAGACTTCATTGTTTGGAAGATAAGAAAAGCCAAGAGGAATGCTTAACAAGGATGGGAGGAGTATCCTAGTTTGGCAGCTGTAACTCTTGTGAAATATCAAAGTGTGAGGGTGTACCAAGGTTGAAGCTGAAAACTTCAGAAGGCTCAAATGTCAATTAGCAACTTGTATTTTGTGATGTTTTTAAACTGGGAAAGGTATTTGCTTAAGAGATTACTCTTGGAAGAATCAAGATTTAATTGTGGTTTAGTTAGTGGTAAGATTCAGACTCCCTCTGTCTTTAGCTGAGAGTGAACCTCACTGAGATATATCCCTTGAACTTTAATTTCTGTGAGGCTTCATGCTGCCATAACTCTCTTAATGGAAACTATGCTGGCTACTTTTCTGAGTTCATACGTATTAGCATAGTTAGGATTTTAGATCAAATGGTTAGGAAGGAAAACTTGGATTCAAACTTAACGCATCAATTGTTTTTCCTTGTTTTCTGCATCATTGCTATTGAATTAGTGGTACTATACATGTGAGTTAAATTCCATATTGTGCAACATTTTGATTTCCCTTTGGTTCATCTGGAGAGTTTTACTATGATTTTGAGACTCATATGTGTAAGTTTGATTTGAGTCTGAAATAATGTCCTTTGAATTATCAGTTGGTCTCTAAAACTGAATGTGTGACTATCGAGTTACACTGACATTCATTTGAATAATTTGATGCATTTTCTCCTCATCCTTTGAAACAGAGAACAAAAATTCATGGGACCCCAGATTTTGAAATAGAGGCCAGTGCTGGATCAACAGTTATGTTCAGTCCTTGTGGCTCAATGGCATTGGTTTGTTAGATGGGTCAATTGGCTGAACAGTTGAAAAATTGTGAGATTATTCCTGTCAAATCCTGCTTTCACTTTTTTCTCCAAGCATAACTAGTTTAGTCCTATACCTTGATAATTAGTAAAACAATTTGTTTTCTTACCTAAAAACTGTGAGATGCAGCGTAAACCACTATATATATTCAAAATGTATTAAAAATATGACAACATGTTTTTACACTTTAACACCATTTTGAACTGATATACTTTCAACCTGTCTGTGTTTTTCTTGAATTAATTCACATTGTATTTTCTGTGATGGGGTGTCTTTTCACACAGCTTAAATAAACAAAGGGGCATTTCCTAGTATTATGAGGTGCTGAGTTCCTGACATTTTCTAGGAATTTCAGGTAAGAAGTTTTGATCCTAACACAGGCAACTCAAAGTTCTCCCTATCATGGGCTGTTAAATGGAGTACTGCTAAACTGGATAATAGCAACATCTGTTATTTCAAGCACTTTGAGACAGCTGAGAGCTGATTCAAACATTTATATGAATATCACTGCGCTGATTATAGTTGTTTTTTTTTTTTTTTGGTTTGTCCCTTTGGGAAATCCCTTCACTTCCATTACCTGATGTGGATTTCCTTTTTATCTGGTGGGTGCACTCCCCTTTTCTACCAGAATTCTCCTGATTTAATAGCAGCCTGTTATGCTATTGTGTATGTTGGGAGCACCTCAGTTGTTTCTTTATGTGTAATGTAGCATACTGGAAGAATCACTATGCCTGGCTGGCCATTCTACCACTCTGATAATTCTCTAGTAGGCTTTAGGGTAAGGAATGGTTCATGGTCTGCCTTGAACCAACCATATGCCTCACATCCTCATTCTGGTTGCAGCCTCTTGCAGTGTGGAGTAGTTTTACTTCGTGTTCTGACAAGATGGTCAGTGGATTATGTTTTCACTATTTGTCTTTTAACTGAGAAATACATCAGGACTATACATATATATATCCTGTCAAAACAGTCTTCATCATTCTGCAATAGATATTTTGAATTACATTAAGGCATGTAATAAGGTGCTAAATGGTACTGATTCTATAGAATGTGGAACATTGAGTCACTTTTGTTCTAAATCAGTTTCAGGCAGCTACTGCTCCTAACCTCATTGATTAAATAGGTGATCATTTGTCAAATTTAAGAATTTACGCTACTCTATGTGTGCTTCACATTAGTTAGATAGGGTACAGGATAATGCTCTACGTTATATTTGGAATACCTACATGCTTTAAAATGCCTAAAAATGGGTTACTCACAATGAATAGTTTGCTGGATTTCTGTCACAGTTTTGGTCATAACTACAGACCAGAAACACCTTTTGAACAAGCGTTAATGTGGGATCTGCATGTTGTTTCCTACATCTATAGGAAGACTTTGTGGAGCATATTTTTCAATAAAATCCCCTTTATATTGAATTTAATTGAAATTAATTGAGAACATACTTAAGTTGTTTTTTTAAACTGAGGTTCACGTGAGTTAAGTCTGCACTGAGATGATGATTCAGTGGTCTTGACATGTTTGGATGACCATGGATCTCTAGTATGCTACTTACTGTTATATCCACTTCTGGGCTTTTACAGGGAGTAGTGCACTATCCTGTTATGCACAATGTGTGGTGGTTCTTTCCCAAATAATGAGATATTGAAAACTTGGTGATATCTCAAAGTGTGCTTTACTGACCCAGAGTGGGCAAGGTTGAATGGAAAAGTCCATTGCTTTCTTTGTATGTATTCAGGTGTCTGATCGAAATAGAAATACTGCTGGCATGTTTCACAAAGGGATACCCATACATGGAAAGCACAAGGCATTTACTGGAAGATCCCCGTTAGGAGCCAAGTTAGGAATGTCATGCTCTTACATTGTTCATTTTGAAAAGGATGAATTAGTTTGCTTCATCACAACAGCCTTGAAATCGGCAATGTGGAAAGCTTCCTTTCACCATGTCGATATTGAGACGTTCATGTGTAACGTGCATTATTGTAGGAGACTTGAATTTATCTTGATTATTTACAAAGTGATTGAGAGTGATAAAAGTTAATACATGCTGTTTTCAATACCTTGGCATTCAAATCGCCAAGTGCGAGAGGATAACCAGAGTGGAGAACATACAACCCATACTGGAACACATACTCAAAGACACCAGTCAACCTCTGGTACCCACTTCCTTCTGCCTTAGGAGGAAGAATTTGCCTTATAGAATTATATTTCTCCCTGTAATTAATTATACACAGCAAAATTATCCATGTCTATTACTCAAGAATCTATTTAACATCTGTTTCTTTCCATTTGAGGTCTTTTACGTGGCAGGAGAAATACCCCAGAATAATGTACACAAAATGGTGCATATTATTATCTGATGGAAGACTTGGCATAATATACATTACAACCTACTACAGAGCAACACACCAGCTCATAATGAATTACTGGATTTATTTCCCTGCAACAGACCAAGGAAACATAACTGAACTTTAGGATGTGGGCAACATATCTTGCACACTCTTCCTGCAGAGAGCTAAAACCCCCAGTCATATCCTTCTCTCACCCAGAGAAGAGCTTGTCACATTGAAAGTCACTGTAACATATATAGAATGAATCATAGACAAATCTACACTTTTAATGGGTTTTCAATGCCCTCGGGTAACAGCTCTGAAGTTTTCTAGAGTGGGACAGTCTATGCATCATGACCATAGGAAATATAATGGCTTGCAATTCACTTAAATCATTTGAGGAGATAGGTGAGGAAATCAGCCTAGAAATTCTCAGTTCTTCCTATACCTCCAACATTGACATGCATATTTGAGAATTATTGCCCATTGGCTAGTCCTCCCTACAGGTATGAGACAGACAAAGACATGACATACCACACAACTCCCATAAATCACAAATTATCAGGAAAAAGCTTTCATCTTTTTACCACAAAGTCCATATGATTCACAGCAGTCCAGATTATCAATTTAGCCAGCATATCTGACCAACAACAATGACATTTGTTAATTTACGCCTCTAGACGCTAAACTAACAATGTTTCAAATACCTCAGATGAGCTCTATATAAGTCGTATATAGATCTCTTGTCATTTGTATCAGGTAACTTTGACAAGCTGAGAGTTTCAGGGGACTATGACATGGAGCCTCTTAAGAAGGAAAAATTGACTTTCACACTAATCACACCTAAACAATTTGCCACATCCTCCAGCCATCAAACAATACAGCAAAAATATCTGCATTAAGTATTCCTAACACTGATCCTGAATCCATAATGTCCTTTCATCCTCTAGTAAAGTAGTATGCCATATAACCAGGGCCTGTACATGAAAATGTTGTTAGTAGGCCTGCAGCTCTTATTTTGCTTCCTACGTAAGTAGCAGCTTAAACCCTGCCCCAGGTCTGCCACTGCATTCTGAATGCAGTTTTAAACTGCAATTTGACTTGGCAAAATAACCTCTATGTCAAGCCTTAAGGTAGCTTAAAGGGCAGGGTGCTTTGTAAATAAAAGATTGGGTATGTACTTTTAAGTTTAACATGTCCTGGTATAAATAAACTTCGACATTTCAACCTATCTCTCCCATAGGACAATACCGGGTTGCCTTATTACATTTAATAAGTGCTAATCGTTAGGAACAGGTGAACATTCTATGTTTGGTGTCTGGAAAATGTTTTAAAATGGCACTTTTAGAAAGCTGCCATTTTTTTGCCCTAACTATGTGCAGCCCATTTCTGGGTCCCATGACTGGGTGTAATGGCAGTTGCACTTTGTTTATTCCTCACAGACAGTCACACAATAGACGGATTTGGTGTGCCTGCATGGGTCATCACTGGAGGATGGGGGGTGTCAGAGTTAGGCACAGGCCAACTTTCAACTGCTTAGGCTGGTTCCTGCCCTCAAACAAAGGACTTGCCACCATTACATTGTTCATGCAGTCAACATGCTAGGGGAGGAAATAAACATTTTCATGGACAGTTCTGTATAAACTTCTTTTTCAAAGAAAGCACCATGCATACAAATATGACCCTCATTCTCAGTTTTCAGTTCCCCTTGTTGACCTGTTGAGAGAGGACTGCCTGCTGATGAGGCCTGCTGTGTACTTCAGAAAATTGCTTGCTGAACATGAAAGGACTGATTTGCTGCCTGAAGCATGCCTTGAACCCTCAGAGCCTGTTATGGTTCTTGAATCATGTTCTACTGCTATACCAAGGACTACAAGAGTGAGTCCAAGGGCTAGTTGGCTGGCCTCCTGGTCAGAGACTTAGGGGCAGAAAGGGCTTCATCCATCTTGAACCTGCACCATGACCTAGTCTGAGTGAGTCCTAACCAGCCAAGTTGTACCCCTCTAGTTCTGGATCCTTGGTGGCGGTGCTAAAGGTACCCAGATTCAAAACTTGGGACTGCTCTGAGAACTGCTAGATGACTGCAACCAACCTGCTCATTAATCTCCACAATGTGCATTATCGGTCACCCTGACTTTGCGGCAACTCCTGCTTAATTCTTCTCTGCAGCAGCAAATCCATTAACCGTCCTTCACAAAAAGGATATCTGGCCTCATGGAACTCTTGTTGGCTACAGCCTCAAGACTCCTCCCACTGGAGATTTTCTTTTATTATAACACATTCTAGTGTTTTCACAGTTATCAACATAACATTACAAAAAGCAAGCTCAATCCTTGGGGACATCAAATAATCATCAGCCAATAATCTTCTCAGAAGATACAACACAAGAGTGAAGGCAGCTGTCACTGCCAGTATCATGCAACAATCAGCACCATTGCAGTGGGGAAAATCCATTAAAAGTCAAACATTTGACCCATAATCCCCACATTTGATTGAACATCTGTGGGAGTCCATGCCTCAGGATTCACACTTGTAGGGATGGGGCTAGCTAATCCCTCCAGTGTCTAAAGAGATCCCTTTTTGCCCCTATATTTGCTGTCACAAGGAGTGAGAGTGAGGCCTTGGAGTCCCCAAAATGTTCATTATTCCCAATACCATAATTTTGGAATCTAGTTCAAGTGGGACACCAACCACCTGTCCTGTGTGTTTCTGCGCCCCCAGAAAAGTCCGGACGGTATGATAGATGGTTCCATGGGGGAGCTGCAGCACAGGCATGCCAGGTCACGTGCTCGGCCCATGCACCAGAGGCATTCCAGGGAGAATCAAATACTATGGAAATATTTAAATTGTATGAGGCGTAATTGCATTGATATCATCAGTGTCCTCTAAGGCCTCCTTCAGCTGCAGATAGCGATACAATTGGGAGGAATGAAGGCAGAACTAATTTGCCAGCTCTTGGAAGGATTGCATATGACCATCTCCCCAGACATCAGAATCTGTCCAATCGGGCCGTTTTCAGCCAGTCTCGTTCAATGCCACAGGGGGTCAAGCTCCTATGAATAAGTCATGACATTGCAGATGCCAATGTTTGGAGTGCCAACAACTGAGCAGGACCTGAAGTACTGGAGGGAAGGAGTCAAGAGGTCGCTGGCCATACAGAAAAGAGAACAATTTCTAATCTGTGTATGAGAGTGGTATTGCATATAGGTGGTGTTGTAGCGGGTAGAGGAAGCAGGGAAGAGCCACCATTTTAACAAGGGCTCCCTGACCTGCAATCAACAGCAGTAGTTTGGACCACTCGGTCATATCCCACCATGTCCATACTACTAGGGGAAGGACATTGATATCACAGTATCTTGCCTGGGACAGTGCAACTGTCATGCCCAGGTAACAGAAACAGTTTCCTGATATCCTCAGTTGGGATCCACCCAGTCTCTCAATGGCTCTCCTCGAATCGGTACCAAACTAGATTTGGACAAATTCACTTTTAGGCCCAAGGCTGTCCCATTAACGTCCAGGATGTCTATAATTCAAGAGGGTATGGTGGGACTCCTGAATGAAGAGGAGCATGTAATTTGTGTATAAGAGACCCTATCTTCCTCTCTCCCTCACCAGTCAAAGCCATGGAGCCAGGCGTCAACACAGATGAGTTCCACCAGGAATTCCATTATCAATGAGCAAGGGTGAGAGAGGACAACCCTGGCAGCTTCCCGTCTCTATAAGGTACTGGGTGAAGAGAGCCCTGGTGACTCAGCCCTGGGCCCACAAACCAGTAAAGAGGGCTGACACTCACATGCAAAACAGGGTCTGAACCCCACTTTATGAAGTACAGCAAAGAGATAGGGCCAGTGTACCATATCAAACACCTGCTCTATGTCTACCATGAGCAGCATAACCTCCCCCCTGGGCACATTTGATGGGGCCAAGGCCACATGGAGGCACCGGAGGCAGTGGTGGGTGCTCCTCCATGGCATGAAGCTGTTGTGGTTTGCATGGACTACCAAGCACACAGCCACAGCCAAATGGGTAGCTAGAACAGAGGCCAGAATCTTCACTTCCAGAATAATAAGTGATATAGGCCGGTAGGACCAACAGTCCTCTGGTGCCTTATTGGGTTTCAGGATGACTGTGATGTGTGCCTCCCTCATGTCATGTGCAAGGGATCCATCTAGGAGCACATCCCTCATATAGGGCCATCAAGTGGGGTATGAGCAGACATGCAAATCGCTTGTACAGTTCAAGTGGGAACCAGTTAGGGCCTGGTGCATTACCCTTATGGCATGACCGAGATCTCGGGCTGGATCTCCTCTGCTGTGTGTGGCTTGTCAAGGTCCCAGAATTCCAAGGCTGAGAGGGTCCTAACTGGGATATCGGAGATGACGCAACTCTATCTCTGTTGTTGGAGGATCTTGAATCGCATATAGATCTCAAAATTGGGAGGCGCAGCACTGTGCAAGGTCAACTGTGCCTGTTATGATCTCAGCCACCTTGGATCTCAGCTCTGCGACTGTGGTAAAAGGCTATTCAGCAGTAGCTAGCCAATATATCAGTTTGTCTGCCTATTCCTCATCTCATAAACCCTATTCACGAAGTGGATCCTGCTGAGCCTTTCCATGTCTAGCTGTTTGTTGTGGATGTCCAGTCACACCTGCAATGACCTATGTTGCTCTGCCAGCATGCGGGGGGCACCTGATGCTCCCTCAAGGTTCCTAAACTTGCCTTCCAGGTGCAGCAGGTACCCTATTGCCAGGGTGTGTGACCCCCAATTGTGGAAAAGGCCCAGCCCCTGAGAACTGTTTTGAATGCCTCCTATATCAACACTGGAGAGTCTACTGAACTCCACTGAGGTCAAAGTAGTCTTTTATAGCCTCTCTGACCTCCTCTGTGAAGTTCTCATCATAGATCCACCACACATTTATCTGCCCCAGCCCCCTCTCGCCATGAACACCCCCGCACACCAACAAATGCATCAGCAAATGGTCCTATATCTCCCAGGGGAGGATGCTGGATTCTGGACTGGGCAACCAGTCCTATGTCCAAGGGCAAGAGGAAGAAATAATCCAGCAGTGAGGACATGCCATGCGGAGACCAATGATAGGTGTAGCACCGCTCAGCATGGTGATGAAATCACGAGACATCTACCAAGCATAGGGCATGGGCCAATGATGGCAGCTTCATGGTTCGTGAAATTCCCAGATTGTATTTCAAGCCCATTACAGGGTCCATCAAAGTGTTGAGGTCACCCCCTGATAAGGAGAACCAAAGAATGGCCGCTGTCAGGTGCCCTGTAACTGCCTAAAGGGTCACCCCACCCCCAGCAACTGCGGGGGGCATATATGCTACCAATTGTCCATGCCACTCTGTCTACTTTACCATGTACAAATCTTCCCATTTGATCATGTTACACCTTCTTAACTACCACCGGGAAGGTGCGGTGGTAGATGTCCATGTCCGCAAAGGTAAGCATTCGGGCTATGTTCTGCCTGGGAGGGCCCCAGGAGGTGGCCATGGTGCATGGTATCTGTGAGCTCTCTACACCACCAAGCATGTCAACAAGGAGTACTGCTGGACCCAAGAGTGGAGCTAACCCAAAATGTAGGCTGTCGGCCAGGGGCCCTCCGAGTCTTTTGGTACGCCAACTATGCAGATGTTGTTGGGCCTTGACCAGCTCTCAGCGTCCTTCGCCCTGGTCTTTAAGAGGCTCACTCGCTGCAGGAGCACCACCGGTTCCACTGGGAGGGATGTCATAGTGTCCTTGACCTCAGACAACCTCGCTCTCTGCTTCAGTGACCCACACAGGATGCTTCACATTCCTTGCTGAATGGGCCTCCTCTTGGCCAGCCAGCTCCTGTATGCACTCTGCCTTCCCGGCTCAGTGGAACACCCTGCAAAGGTCTGCCACTGGCCCAGGATCACCACCACCTCACCAGTCTGTACTGGGGGGTTTAGACAAGGCAACGGGAGGGGTCCTGGTTTACCAGTGACCTTTGGTGTTGCCCATGACAGCCCAGCCTAGGCCACAGTCAGTTCCCAGGGCGGCCAAAAAGTGATGCAAAGGTGGGGATCTTTGTAGAGTATGTCTATTTTGACAACCCAGGCAGCTGGATCACAGGGCTTTACTGGGGGCCAATTCTCCAGTCGGGGGGCCCGCTCAGTGTTCCTCTTTGAGCAAAGGTAGTAGTCAATAGCCTGGTGCCTTTCCACTACCCGTGCTGAGTTACGTGAGTCTCTTTGAACCAATGTCCGGGTGGGAGTGCTGGATGCCGCAACCAGGTATGGAATGAGCTTGAGAATGGAGCCCTTGTTTTGAGCAGCACCAGAGACAACCTGTGCCACCTTTATTTTGTATCTCACAACTTCCTGTAGCAGGGCGAAAACATGGGGGACTCCCAGTCACTCAGGCCACCTCCCTGCTTAAGTGATTGCTCACCAGGCAGGTAAGTGCGACCTCTATAGCAGTCAGGTATATGTTGGAAGCAGCTTCCTCCCTCGCACTGCCCCCCCCAAAGATATTTCAGGCTGAGGTACAGCACCTCAGCTGAACCTGGGACCGGACAAGTCAACATGCTGCAAGTCGATGGTCTTGAGATGCAGGTCCGACATGGCCCCTTGTGGCTCTGCCCAAGGCTCTCCCCAGCTGGCTTACTCAGATTCTGTGCCAGAAGGCTCAGGGCAGCCCCACTGAGTCATCCACACTCCAGCAGGTCTTCGGTGAGGAAGGGAACACTCCTTGAGCTGCTCCAATGCCAGACCCCAGCCCACCAGTCTCCCCATTGGGGCCTGCCACTGTCACTGCTGCCCGGGTAGGCGCAGCCTCCAAGGTCCAGTGAAGCTGTGTGTGGTGCTATATCTCGGGGATGCAATATCACAGACTCTTCTTGCTGTCCCGGAGGGTCACACTGGCAAATCTGGGTAAATAAATTAGGGTTGGGCTCGGAGCTCTCAGATTATGTGGCTGCCATTTTGCCCACTGACCCCACCAACTCCCCACTGGAGATTTTCAACTTCTAAAAAAGAAACTAGGTCCAAATGTAGAAATCTTTACTGAGAATTCGTTCAATGGCCCCTGATAACAATGCCTCCTCAAACACAGCGTGCAGCCCTGCCCCGCTAAACTCCAACCTTCTCAGAATAATTTTTCTAGAAATTTCTTCTGAGTCTGAGAATATTTTTCTTGAAAATGTTTCTGAGTCCAAAGGTAGGTGCTAATGGGGCCCAATCCACTCTTTGTATCCGACTCACGCTCCATCTGAGTTGGCCATATTTTTCCACTTTGACTCGGTCTCATACGACTAGATGTCCATGATAGGCACTTCAAACTTTTAGGCTCTAGTTTTTACCTTGAACTTTAATAAATCATAACTCTGGTTCTACTAATTGGGATTTTGTCATTTTAGTGGCAAACGGTTTATTAAAACATACTCGTTTTTTCTAAATTTGTGTGGGATTTTTCTTGTGTTGTGTTTTGTACTATACAGCTGTTTGAGTGCTGAATAAATATTTTACACATTGCCTGTAAGCTATGACTGACTACGTTTGTGCCAAGCTACCAAAGCATTAAGCACAGGTTAATTTGGTGACATTTGTGGTTCAACCTGACAAAACCAACCACCCATTTTCTCAACAGTAGCAATTATCAGATATCCAAAATGCAACTGAAGGTAGCTGGAGCCAACAGAGAACAGACTGAACAATTCGTAGTCACTTTTGGAAGCTATTACTCTTTTATTCCTTTAACTTACTGAAATAATCTGGATATATTTTGTGCTCATGTATCTGCAATAAGCGGTCTTTCATGAATTATTTTGCAGTTTTAGCGAATGGCTTGAAATAAACGCTTTTTTTGAAAGATTTATTAATCTATTTTAAAGTTGTACTCCTGTAGAAGATCATTACTCGGTAAGGCCCGGAGTTTGGTCTGCATTCCTGAAATTATGAGTAAACTAGTCAATTAACAGAGTGATAACAAGGAGATTGTAATATTTTTTCTTAATACTCAAAGGAAAAAAAAAAACAATAAGCAAGTGTGGAAATAAAAATGCTGCTTTTTGTGATTTTGTTAAACAGAATATATGTCATGAAAAGGGCAAATTTAGGGGTGAGCGAAATCTGCGTCATTTCAGAAAAATGGTACATGTTTGTGCGTAATATCTCAAAATGTAAAGCGGGCAGTCGGCCCAATATTTGACTGCGAAGTGCTCCATTGCGTCCATTTTGGCACAGGGATACATTTCAGGCTCAGAAAAAAAACAAAAAATATGAGCACCACTGTTAGACTTTTCATCCTTGGCGTGGTCTCCCTTAACTTTTTGCCTCTGTTCCCCAGGTTGTTGATGTGTGCTGGACTCTGATTTTTCTGTTTTTGTTACTCTGGGCACTTTACCACTGCTAACCAGTGCTAAAGTTCAAGTGCTCCTTTACAAAATGTGTATGTAATTGGCATATCCATCATTGGCATATTTGATTTACTAGTAAGTCCCTAGTAAAGTGCACTAGAGGTGCTAAGGCTGGTGAATCAAATGCTACTAGTGGGCCTGCAGCACTTGTTGTTCCACCCACATAAGTAGCTCTGTAATCATGTCTCAGACCTGCCACTGCAGTGTCTGTGTGTGCAGTTTTAACTGTAAATTCGACTTGGCAAGTGTACCCACTTGCCAGGCCTACACCTTCCCTTTTCTTACAGGTCAGACACCCCTAAGGTAGGCCCTAGGTAGCCCCAAGGGCAGGGTGCAGTGTATGGTTAAGGTAGGACATATAGTCATGTGTTTTATGTGTCCTGACAGTGACATATTGCTAAATTCATTTTTCACTGTTGCAAGGCCTGTCCCTCTCATAGGTTAACATGGGGGCTACCGTTAAATATGATTAAAGTCTAGATTCCCTTTGGGAGCAGATGGATATGTGGAGTTTGGGGTCTCTGAGCTCACAATTTAAAAATACATCTTTTAGTAAAATTTATTTTAAGATTGTGTGTTTGAAAATGCCACTTTTAGAAAGTGAGCATTTTCTTGCTTATACCATTTCTGTGACTCTGGCTCTTTGTGGATTCCCTGTCTAGGTCAGTTTGACAGTTGGGCTGGTTGCACCTCACACTAGACAGTGACACAAAGGAAGCTGGGTTGTAGTCTGCATTTCCTGATGAGCCATCTGTACTATGAGGGAGGGGAGGAGTGGTCACTCATGCCTGAAAGGGCTGTGCCTGCCCTCACACAATGCAGTCTCCAACCCCTGGTGAGTGTCTGGGGCCTGGCCTGGGCAAGGCAGGATTTCACATTCAAAAGAGAGTTTACTTTGAAGTAGGCCTACTTCAAAGGAGCAATTGGGTATAAGAAGGGCACCCAAAACCACAGACTTTAGAAACCCTTCTGGAAACAAGATGAACCTCTGCCTGGAGAAGAGCTGAATAGCTGAGGAAGAAGAGCTGCTCTGCTTGCGACTGTGCTTTGTGGAGCTATTCTGCAGTTGCTGCTTCTGCCAGAGTAAGAGGGCAAAGACTGGACTTTGTGTGCCTTCCATCTTGAGAAGAATTCTCTAAGGGCTTGATTTAGAACTTGCCTCCTGTTGTTTGAAGTTTCAGGGACAGCAAAGACTTCTCTCTGCCAGCACCTGGAGTCTCTGGAGAGACTCCTACTCTGCCCTGTGGTGCCCATCCAGTTCCTGGGACCCTGAAAGGAGAAGCTGGCAACCTAAAGGAGAGGAAATCCACGCAAAGAGCACTGTGTGGGAAAAAATTGATGCGACTCCGATCTGCGGCTAAAGAAACGACGCACTGCCGACTCTGCAGCTGAAAATCGACGCTCGCCGGAAACGCGACCGAAGAATCGAAGCTTGGAGCTGGAGAAACGATGTGCAGCACCAATGACAGAGACTTTGGAGATCAAAACCCACACTGCGTGGTTTTTTAAACATTGTGCGGCTGGATTTCTGACACAACTACCGCTGGGCATGTAAAAACAACGCAAAACCTTCCCGGACCAACAGTGCTTACCAGATCGACGCATCGCTCTCCTGAGGAGAGAAGGAACGACGCGCCCTGACCCAACAAAAGGAGAAACGACGCAAGGTCCTGCTGGTGAGTGGAATCGACGCATCGCAAGCCCCTTTTTGACTCACATTCGCCCGTGTGGGTTATTTTTGACACACCCAAGTTACATTTTCACGCTAACAGTGTTAGTGTGTGTTTTAAACTACATAAACACTCTTTTTGCTTTTTAATTGATAACTTGACTTGTGTATTGTGGATGTTTGTCGTTTTGGTCTTGTTTTGTTTAGATAAATATTTCCTATTTTTCTAAACCTGTGTTATGTCATTTTGTGGTGTTTTCATTAAGTTACTATGTGTGTTACACCTAGCACTGTGAAGTTAAGCCTACTGCTCTGCCAGGCTACCAAGGGGGTAAGCAGGGGTTAGCTGAGGGTGATTCTCTTTTACCCTGCCTAGAGTGAGGGTCCTTGCTTGAACGGGGGGTAACCTGACTGTCAACCAAAGACCCCATTTCTAACAACCACAAAGAGCAGCCACCTGTGTTTTTTTGCAGCATAGTTACATGATGTGGCTTAATTGCGTAATTTGGGGAATTTTGCCACAAAACATAATAGAAAATTAGCTAAATATCGCATGAGTATGTAGTGTAATGAACATTTCACCTAGATCTATTATATTGTTGCTTCGAAGTCTATACACTGGCTAATATTTTAAATACGCTGTATTATAACGTGGCACTATCACACAGGTTTTTGCAATAATTGACCATAAAGGTTTTCACTAGAGTATGCACCATAATTGATGGAATTCCAGCTCTTCTTCAAGTTTTCCTAACACTAAGACAAAGTTGAGGCATACGTTTATCTGTCTGCCATACTTTCATTATTTTATTCATAATTATTGCTGCTTTAGGAAGAAAAAATCTTAATGTCACAGTAATTTGTGCTTACTGTTTTGTGTTTGATATTGTTGTTTTCACTTTAAACTGCTTACATCAAGGTAATCGCACGTTTGTTTTTTAAATGGTATGTGTCTGTGTATATATATATATGTATATGTATATACATATACATATATATATATATATCTTTATATATTATACTGAATAGGACTGTAGACAAAGTGCATGCAGTACGAGTTGTGATATACTGCTTCGGGTCAGAGAGGAGCCAACCGTGTCTACGGTTTCTGTTTGTGCTTAGTTTTCTTTTAGTTATTACTTGAGCTATCTTGCCATGTTAACAGGAAAATAATGACTATGTTATCTTGGAGGTGGTGCATATGGAAAGTTGTTTTGAACGTTTTTATTTTAATGCTGGGAATAAAACTGTGAGAAATGTTATAATTACTATTTAGGCAACATTTAATCCGTTTCACTGAGAACTCTAATCACAGAACCGAAAAATCTTGGCTTTACAAACAATGCGAATTGTGGGTTGCAATTGATTTTAAGATGTAATTCTTACCACCTGAAACAATTAGTAGGATGATTCAGGCAATAGCCATGCATTTCTGCCATGAAGCAGCACGCAGCTCTTGGCAGGAAACTGTCCGTTTCTGCACAGAAACTAAACATTCAATGGAGGCAAAGAAAAAAAACTTACCCTATAGTAGTCTGTGCTGTACACATCTCTTGACATTCCAAAATCCCCAATTTTCACAAGCATGTTGACTCCCACCAAACAGTTTCTTGTAGCCAAGTCTCGGTGGACGAAGTGCTGAGAAGCCAAGTACACCATTCCAGAGGCAATTTGCGTAGCAATGTGTAACATCTGCGATAGCCCAAGCTCCCCCTTCACTTGGCGAGGTTGCCCATCTACTAGTATCAAGGCATCAGGGCCGTGAGCTCTGTAGGAGGAAAGATAAACCTTTTTTTTTTACACGTTTTACTGAATGTAAAATTGAATATCAATGGTAAAAGAGCTATTGCAGGGGTCTCCAACCCTTTCTGTAACAAAAGCTACTTATTTTCAATAAAAATCATCACAAATGACTAATAGTAGTGATGAAATAGTAACCACACCATACAAGATTGTCAGCAGTGATCACGTCAGTGATTAGGCAGGGCTGGATGCCTCTAAATACGTAATACATAACAGCCATAGCTGCACACGCCCGGCTCAAGAGTAATAATATGAATAATAAATCTCTCAAATAATACGTTTAAATACATTTTGAAGATTCAACCATTTTTCTCCAAACAGCATCTTATGAGTAATGAAAATACACACATTTTCATTTCAAATATACGCTTTTTAATTTTGGCACACATATACTAATTCAACCAAGCAAAAGTTTCTATAGTAGTAGGCTGGGCTGCACACAGAAGAGTTACTCTTGGGAGCTGCTGAGCTACTGGTAGCTACTCGGAGATGCCTGAGCTATTGTATGAGGTTTGACTGGAGTTGGTAGATAACAAAATTAGTTATTCTCCACAAAGTGTAATATACTAAATATTTTTATTGCATCCTGATATATTTTAAGGTTATTGAATGATAGGTGAGGCCCAAAACAATTCTTAGTAGCTGCAACTGTGATTGGATCCTGGAAGTTCAAACAAAAAAGCTGACTGCTTACTAAAACAAGCACTGGCAATACCAGTAGGTTTAGCTTATGAATGTCCTTTTGTGCACTTATGGGCTTATGCACCCAATAAGTAATCATACATACACTTTGTCACTCATTTCTGCACACATGCATCTATCCACAGATGCATTCTTGTTTTCACCCTCTGACACAACTGCAATGAAATGCACACAAATGCAACAAACATATGCAAGATACATTAAAAAGAATACAAGTAGAAAAAAGAAAACATTGTCTAAACGTATATGCTTGCAATACTGAAACAACATAGCAGCGTTTGTCTGTTTTGCAAAGGTATAGATAACAGTCTTTTGTTGTTTCAGAATTCAAGCATGGCAGCCACACCTAAAACCAATGTACTGGCCATGTTGGTATGGTACAACAATGATACACTATGAACAATGGTTTTATGGCTTACATGAAGTAGCCTTGTGGGGCATTTGGACATTTCAATGTGGGGAAAACAATGAGTGTCCCTTGATACAGATGCTTGCCCCACTGTGACGGCTGTTCTTTTTTTTGTATGGGGATGTTCCCCTTCCAAATCTGCTGATGGGCAGAGGGGGTGGATTGATGCCATGAAGGGAGATCTATAGAGGGCATGATAGAACCCCCAAATGCTACTTTGACCATGGGTGACCACGGCGGTAAGATCACAAAGTGCTGTTTTATTTCATGGAATGCTGCAGGGTATGACACTCAGATATTAGATCAAGAATGGATAAGGTGTCTGGCTCAGTATGATTTTATTGTACTTCAAGAAACTCGGTCGGAAGGGCTGGCTGCTTGGGATGGCTATCATAGGTTTGCAGTCCCAGCCTTTCGGGTGCAGGAAGGTTGCTCTAAAGGGGGTTTAGTTACTCAAATTTGCTTCTCTAAAGTAGCGAGAGTGTACCAAATTAACTGTAACCACCAGGGTATATTGATTGTCTGGGTAGTCTTTCCCAACAAATTTAATGTCCTGTTGGTAAACTTTTACAATGCTGTTTGGGACTCCGGGTGTCAAATTAGGGTCCTTTCTCAGTTCTCCAGATCCTGAAGTGCAGACTGGAGGAGGGGGGGATGGAATTTTGTGTTGTTGTGTCAGGAGATTTTAATGCAAAGATAGGGCGGTATAATACAGTGGTGAACCCTTTTGAGTCGGATTATGAGGTATACTTAGCTGAGGGTTCACAGGACACTAGGGGTAGGGACCTGATTAAGGGCCAACGGAGTTTGGGTCTTCTGAACATTTGCGATATTGCAGCTGTGGGTACACACCAGGTCCCAACTTTTGTAGGCAGAGGGGCTGGTACAACAATTGATTGTATTTTTGTGTCCCCATCTGTAAAAAAATTGGTTATGTATGGGGAGGTGGTAGAGAAGCACTTTAGTAACCATAACCCGCTCACAGCTTTTTTCAATTTTCCAGAGGTCTTATGCAAACCAGCACGGGAAGGGCCAGTTTTGGTGAGGCCAAAAGATCAGGGTGGGAGACTTGGTTGGAGACAGGTAAATATCCAGCAAGTAATAGAAAGGGTGGTGGGTGACCACCTAAATCTACTTATAGGTATATTTCTGGCAGAAACTCCTAGCCCAGGGGAAGTTATGGATGCTATGTTTAGAGTGAACGGAGCTTTTAAAGATAGCTTCTTTGTAGCTGCTCAGTCCTCCCGTAAGCATAAGGATGGATGGTTTAGTAAGCCCTGTTATGAGGCTAAGAAATTTCTGAGGAAGGCATTAAATGAGAACCCTAGAAACAAGGCATATGTTAGAAATGTGAGTGCCCAGTATAAAATTGTCCTGAGGGCAGAGAAAGCTAAAGCTCAAGGAGCTAGCTTGGGAGGAATTGGAACGTGCAGTAGATCATAAGAATCCTGGCCTGTTTTGGAAGGTTCTAAACAGGGAATTTATTGAATCAGAAACTTCTGAGGGCCTGGGTTGTAATATTGCCCCCGAGGCTTGGGTGAGTCATTTCTGTAGAATCTTTCAGGGGAGTTCTCTAGGAGATAAATTGGTTAAACAATTTGATGTTCATCCCAATTTAGCTATCAGGTTTACATTAGAAGAGGTAAGGGAGGCACTCCACGGCAGAACAAGCAATAAAGCTTCAGGTCCGGATACAATCCCAATGGATCTTTATAAATCTTGTCCCCAGCTATGGTCACCCATCTTGCTCAAAGTCCTCAATTAGTTAGTGTGGGAATTCCTGTCACTTGGAGATCGGTTTCTATTATTCATGTGTATAAAAAGGGGGATCAATATGATCCCAAATCTTATCGCCCAATCTCTCTTCTTAATTCTTCGGCGAAAAATTTGGGCCGGATTATCTTGAGGCGCATTGAGGTATGGATGGATGAAAAAGAAATTGAGCAGGGTGTGATATGGTTTTAGGGAAGGGCTTTGTACCCAGAAACAGTGTTTAGACCTGTTGATGGTGATTGGGAAATACACACAAGCCAAGAAGGGCACTCTATGCATTGCATTTATGGATCTTAGTTGGGTCTTTGATAAGGTCAATCAGCGAAAGCTGTGGGAAATGCTAATTCGGTTGGGTATTGTTAGACCTGACAGCCTTAGGGTGGTCACCCCTAACTTTTTGCCTGCCTCCCTCCACTTTTGAGATACAGTTTTTGCTGGTTTTTAGACCCTGCACACTTTACCACTGCTAACCAGTGCTAAAGTGCATATGCTCTCTCCCTTTAAACATGATAACATTGTATCACACCCACTTGTGCTATTTAATTTACTTATAAGTCCCTAGTAGAGGGTACTATATGTGCCCAGGGCCTGTAGATTAAAAGCTACTAGTGGGCCTGCAGCACTGGTGGTGCCACCCACTTCAGTTGCCCCTTAACCTTTTCTCAGGCCTGCCATTGCAAGGCCTGTGTGTGCAGTTTCACTGCCAATTCGACTTGCCATTTAAAAGTACTTGCTAAGCCTAAAACTCCCCTTTTTCTACATATATGTCACCCCTAAGGTGTGCCCTAGATACCCCCTAGGGCAGGGTGCTGTGTAGGTAAAAGGCAGGGCATGTACCTGTGTAGTTTACATGTACTGGTAGTGTAAAACCTCTAAATTAGTTTTTACACTACTGTGAGGCCTGCTCCCTTCATAGGCTAACATTGGGGCTGCCCTCATACATTGTTTGAGTGGTAGCTGCTGATCTGAAAGGAGTAGGAAGGTCATATTTAGTATGGCCAGAATGGTAATACAAAATCCTGTTGACTGGTGAAGTTGGATTTAATATTACTATTTTAGAAATGCCACTTGTAGAAAGTGAGCATTTCTCTGCACTTCAATCTTTCTGTGCCTTACAATCCATGTCTGGCTGGGTTTAGTTGACAGCTCCTTGTGCATTCACTCAGACACACCCCAAACACAGGATACTCAGCCTCACTTCCATACATCTGCATTTTGAATGGGTCTTCCTTGGATGGGAGGGTGGAGGGCCTGCTCTTACACAAAGGACTGCCACACCCCCTACTGGCACCCTGGCAGACAGGATTGAACTGAAAGGGGACCTGGTGCACTTCGAAGCCACTCTTTGAAGTCTCCCGCACTTCAAAGGCACATTTGGGTATAAAAACAGGGCCTCTGCCCTACCACCTCAGACACTTCCTGGAGAAGAAACCTGAACCAGAACCTGCATCCTGACAAGAAGAACTGCCTGGTGCCTAAAGGACTCACCTGACTGCTTTCTGAAGAGGACTGCTGCCTTGCTGTTGCCCTGTTGTCTTGCTGCTCTCTTGCCTTGCTGCAGAAGTGCTCTCCAAGGGCTTGGATAGAGCTTGCCTCCTGTTCCCTGAAGTCTCAGGACTTCTGTCTTGCTGCTGAAATCCCCGTGCGGCGAAAATTCAATGCACCGCCTGCCAAGAACGACGCACAGCCTGCTCGCAGTGAAAATTTCACAGCACGTCGAGTCCAGAACGACTCAGCCTGACTTCGCGACAGAAGATCCACGCAGTGCCAGCGACGCAACCGGAACTTCAACGCACAGCCCTACTGGATCAACGCAAGCCGACTCAGATCGACTGCACCTGACTTCCACAGAGGAATCGACGCAGCGCCTGCCGTGCGGAAGAAAATTCCACGCATCGCCTACCGGAATCGACGCAGCCCAGGATTCCGCGCATCGTCCCTGGGGTGTCTGAAAACCCCGCAACCTAAAGATGATTCAAGTCCGCGCGCCAGAAATCGACGCAACGTCTTCCCCACGTGAAAAATAACAATGCAAGTCCATGTGCGAAGGGGCAAAACTGACGCACACTCACTGTTTTCCATACACCTCCTCCTCTGCGGTCCCTTGGGAGGATTTTTCAACGCAAACCAGGCACTTTGCCGTGCAAGAGACACTTGTTGTTTCTAGGAGAACTTAAGACACTTTTTTATTGCTTTTACAGTAATCTTTTAACTCTAAAGACACTTGATATTGCTTTCAGTGATAGCCCTACATTTGCATATTTCATCTTTAATCGTTTTTTACCTGCATTTATCCAAATAAATATTATATATTTTTCTAAACACTGTGTGGTGTATTTTTGTGGTGTTATATTGTGGTATAGTATGGTTTATTGCACAAATACTTCACACATTGCCTTCTAAGTTATGCCTGACTGCTCAGTGCCAAGCTACCAGAGGGTGGGCACAGGATAATTTGGAATGTGTGTGACTTACTCTGACTAGAGTGAGGGTCCTTGCTTGGACAGAGGGTAACTGACTGCCAACCAAAGACCCCATTTCTAACAGGTATGGATCCCCAAATTGTGGAGCTGCTTCGGTACCTCCACTTAGGAATTAATGCAAATGTGAGGGTTGGGATAAATGGAGATTGCTCGGACGCCAGGGGGGTGTACTGGCGCCTACCCTCTTTCTTCTGTACACAAATGGGATGTTTGACTTTTTAGCCGAACGATGTAAGGATGCTCCCAAAATTAATGGTAAGAGTGTCCCGGTATTGATTTATCTGGATGATGCAATGCTTATGGCCCGCACTATGAATAGCCTTCGTGAGGCAGTTAGAGCTTATGAAAATTTTATGTCAGCTTTAGATCTAGAGATAAACTGCAATAAATCTTACTTGGGGCTGAAGATAAATGAGCAAGTAATCGGCAAGGTTCAGGAATTCCCCTATTTAGGGGTTAACTTTGATGATAAGGGTACCTGGAAATCTTGTATTTCCAGAAGAGGGGTGCTTTTTAAAGCAACAGTTGGTGCTACATTTGAGTTTGCCACAAGGGTTGGAAACAAACCTATTAGGCCCTTGATTGTAGTTTATAGGCGCAAATGTCTC
Organism: Pleurodeles waltl; assembly: GCF_031143425.1. Classification (NCBI taxonomy): domain Eukaryota; kingdom Metazoa; phylum Chordata; class Amphibia; order Caudata; family Salamandridae; genus Pleurodeles; species Pleurodeles waltl. The sequence goes on along the minus strand of NC_090440.1, from coordinate 452,369,186 downwards.
TCAGTCTTGCTGTATGAGCCTCCACTTTGGGGTTATATGGAAAATAGGGCCCCTGCGATAGAGGGAAATCGCTTCTGCAGAAGGCTGTTAGGGGTTGGTCAAAATAGCTTTAGCTTTTGTTTGCATGCTGAATTGGATCTAGATTTTATAGAAGATACCATCAAGGTTGCCCCTTGTATGTTATGGATCTCTATTTGGACAAATGAGTTTGCATCTTTTGATAGAGAGATCCTGCGGGACTGCATGGCATGTGATTATGCGAAGGACATTCCCTGGCTGATTTAAATAAGAAAAGTAGCCTTTGCTCTGGCGGGCTGGATATGTTTGAGGCTTTAGAGGGTCTAAAACATTCTGACAAACGATGGGTTAAGGAACATTTCTTCAAAAGTTTGGGGGCTAAGAGGGAAGAAGAGGGATTGAGGAAAAAATCACTAAGAGATTGTATAATGTTAAAGATGGATTTGGGTTCGGAGGCCTATCTCTTGGAGATAAGAAATGTGAGGGAAAGGACTCTTATTTCGCGATTCCGTTTAGGGGTTATCAGAAGTAATTTGTGTTTTCCGTTAGGTCAGTTTGATATAAAATCTATAAAACCATGCCCTTGTGATGGAGTGTCTCAGCAGACTTTAATTCATTTTACTTTGTTCTGCGATTTTTATGCTCCCTTTAGGAGAGGTAGTTTATTCCCCCAGTTGACGTCTAGGGGATTTGTGCAATATCGTCCGGCCTTTGTGTGGCTGCATATGGCTTCTGATGCGCTTGGGTGGCGGGGTGGGATCCGTTCTTAAGGGAGCTGTAACCTGGAGGAACAATTTAGAGTATTTTTAGATGATTTTATATTTTTAATCTGATTGAAATATTATCTTCTTAATGAAATTTGGAATGTAATTTATATAAGGGTTAAAATGTATAGTAGGATATAAGGTGATACATACATTGGTGGTTTAACAAACTTCTTTTTAAATTTTGTTTAAAAGTATTGATTGTGCAGGATAGCTGCAAGATTGTATTTTTGGTAGAAATGTTTGATAGTGCTATGTGATGTGTTGTTTATTTATTTGTATGGTTGATAATTTTCATACGGAATAAAGAGTTTTAAAGATGATGGTATCGATATTTATTTATATACATGGATAGATGTATAACATATTGATTCTTTTATTACAAGATCCTGGAAGACCGCTAAGAAGAGATTCTTGCAAGAATTATTACAGTTCAAATCTTCACCCCAGGGTTTGTCAGAGGAAATATCCAACACCAAAAAGCATACCCTACAAAGATAATCTGTGATCTTTCATGTAACAAAATGTCTAGCTGTAGGCTTTATTACATAGGAATAATCCACACTTTAATGCTTATCGATTTTAACACATGCTTTTCCCAATCAATATGTAGTAAAAACAGTATACAAAATTAAGATTGGCATAGCAAAAAAACTGCCTCTTTTAGCCGGGACTAACAAGGATTCTTACAGTGTAAATCTTAAATACCCACAGTTTGTTAGCAACCACCACCAAACCATTGACTACTATGGTTGTCTGTGAAATAGCTATGTGTAGGATTTAATACAGAGTATTAAAATTCCTACCTTAAATATCTATTGACTTCACCAGATGCTTTTACAATCAATGTGTCAGGCCTATTGTCCTTAGGGCAATCTTTCATTATGATCAAACAAGTCTATAACCTTTATTATTAGCTTAGCTATATTACCAACTCAGACCTACTGTGTTGGTCTATAAGCCTTCTCACAAGGCAACCATCGGGTATATCATAATAAATTAGCAAATCTGTATGAGTGTCATAAGAAAATCAAATCCCTACTGAGAGAGCCTAATGAGGATCACCATTTTGCAAACTGTCCAAACCCATAGTTTGTTCAGGTGGGTCACCAACACCAATACCCATGTCCAATCTACAAAGATTCCATATACCATAATACCTGCCTACAGACTTTAGTTCAGTGTAATAACAATCGCCTTTACAAACCTATTGGCTTTAATGCAATGCTTTTCGAAATAGGTAAGCAAAGCCTACTTGCTATATCATAACTTTTTTATAAACAGATCACACCAATGGAATCTAAAATGACAGTTTGACAGAAACAATAGCCTCTACCCTTTAGCAATGACTTGACACTATGTACAACCCAGGCTTGCTGGAGTGTACATAAACTGACCATCAAACATACATTTATGACATTACAAAGATATACAAATTTGCATCGGACAAAACAACAACAAAAGCCTATCAATTGAACCTAACAAGAATCATAACACTGAAATGCTACTCCTAGGGATTGTCAGAGTCTTTGGCAAATAAACAAAAAAAACTTGCCTACTATCATAATCTGGGAAATTACATATAACCAAATATATTTCTATGGCATATAGCATAATGTCATAACAATCCACAGTTATGGGTCTACTGGCTTTATCATTGGTCTTTTCCCCAATAAATAAACCATGCCTACTGTAATAACCTTTCATAATAAACAGGCCACACCTATGGCACCCAGCATAACAGTTCCCTGTATGCCAATCAAGAATTTCCACAGTGCAAATCTTCTCTAATCATGGATAATCAGTGGGGGGACATTGCCTACTACAGTAATGTGTAGCATTCCATGTAACAAATTGCCTATCTTGAGGCTTCATTATAGTATAATAACAATTCACACCTAAGTTCTTAACCACGTTAACGTGTATTCTTACAATAAATATCTCAGGCCTAGTACCTTTATAATAACATTTCATAATGAAAAGATCATTGGCTTGTCACCATAACTAAATCAGATCTCCTGCGTCAAATATAAACTTACCACAAGACAAAAAGTGCAATACAGGCAGTTTCTTTAGTGGACGTGCACAACTTCAGCCCAGTACAATAGTGTACAAAGGGGAACCAATATGGGTGGGATCCCATCTCTCAGTAGGACTCCGAAAGCTCTGTTTTTTTTACCACAAAATGCCAGGCATCAGATGCACTATCAAGCCAGACTAAAATTCCATATAGATAAGTGCCACTCTGGTCTCTCAAACACAAATCTGCACTTTGTAAACGAAATGAGCCACCCTAAATGAGCTGCTGCCAGAGAAAAGCAAACCCTGTAAACTATCTACTTATCTAAGACACTTTAATAGCATTACAATGTCATGTCTGTGGCCCTTAAAGTTCAAACTCAAGCAGCTGGTTCAGTAATGAAAATGCTCAGAGCTCTGTGTTGGGCAAGCACTTTTTTGTGACAGCACACAACGTCTGCCCAGTCAAATCATGTACTCCTGTCTATTTACATTTGGGAGGAGCCAAAGCAACTCTCCTGGTAGTTATACTTACATCCCTTTTTTAGCTTAATTACATAAGGTATGAGGACAGCTGTTCAGTCAAGCCAGACCTAAACATGTAAGTAGATTAGAGACTGAAGATACAAAGTACTTGAGACTTAAATAAACACATTTGAAGTACAGGACTGAATTGACAGAGGCCCTACGTTATATATCACTTTTCTGCCTTTTAGGTACAAACCTAACAAACAACGGAAAAACCCACATTGTATGTCTAAACGGTGAAAATGATTTATTGCACATCAATGATGAAATAAAAAACACATTCATATACTTATTTAGCAAGAGCAACATAGCATTTGGATAAAAAGGGTATACATATCCACTTTGAGGATTGATTGGTCGATAAACTTATGAAGAAATATATTTATATTACTTAACATTGGTCAATAAATTAAGAATTAGTTACATACATCATCAATTTAACAGAATATTCTTATCTAAGTGCCTCATTACAAGTTTGGCGTTCCCACCACGGAAGCGCCAAACTCACAGGGAGGATGCCACCACCATAACGGGCTGACCGGCGGGACCATTGAAATACGCGCTCCCTCTGGGCTGAGCGGAGGGAATAGTTTTAGCATATTGCCCTCGGCTCCCTTGCGAGGCCAATATCCTAACACTCCAGCACCCTCAGAAAGTGCCCTGTCTCCAAAGCAGACAGTGTGCATTCAGATGGTGCTGGGCATGTCGTGAGCAGTTAAGAGTCCCCCCTGTGGCCACCAGCACTTCCTTTTCCCCAGCCTTTTCATGGCAGGCTACCCGCCATGAAAAGGCAGGTGGAAAGATGGTTGTAAAGAGCCAGACGACGCTGAGTTCAGTGCTGCCATGCTGGTTGCAAGCCCTACTGCAGTCATGCTGTCAGAGCGCTAAGGCCGCCACGGTCTGACCGCCACTGCGAGTTTTGCGGTTACGAATGCCAAACTCATAATGAGGCCCTAAATTTTGGCATGGTAAAATAGTAGAGGTGATTGGCAAAGACAACAAATATCACAAGAACGCTAAACACTATTGAGGTAATAACATATTAATGACATACGTTAGATATGGATTTACAATAGTACAGGTGGATGTCCAGTTTATTTCACATTTCGCTTGAGGACACTAAAAATTATAGGGCGCATTTTGCCTCTGGTGGAAGACCCCTCGCAGAGAACCACCAGCCCTATTTAGACATGCAGCCTGTCTGCCTAGGATCTCTGTATCTTCAGCTGGTCCAATATTGTGTAAGCTGTGTGCAAGGCAATAAACATTGTCAAATGTGCGCAATGTTTAGGCACCTGCTCAGCAAAGAGAAAGTTTATTTCTGGAAAATAAAAACATATACCCCTGAAGCAAAGGGCTTTTTCTCCCTGCTAATGGGGACCTTCTGTATTTTTCTTTACAGTGTCCACCACACATTACATGGTGGACACGGGATGCCAACTTTGGGACCACCAGGTCACAGTCAGAGTCAACACATGAATATAGCATGTGCTGACTCTGTCTGTGGCCTCGTGGTCCCATGGCTGATGGGTTGCCAAACCCAAAGTTTATACTGGCTCAATCAGCACAAGCTCCGCTGATGTAAAGTTGGCATTCTCTCAACTCAAATAGAATAGGGGAACTACTGTTTAATGGTTTCCACACTGATAAAGTGTGGTATTCATACTCCACTAAAATCTAAACCATGCCCAAATTCTAGTAATGATGCATCTAGATTCTAAAAGGCATACTATATACCACATGTAGGGTATTATAGAGAAGTAGGTTTCTCTTGTAGCACTAGATTTTTTTTTGTGTTATTGAGAAATCTTGGAGTTAATTTGTGGCCTGGATTTAAGACAGTAAGGCTTGCCAATGGAATGTGCCTAGCACGTGAAAAGCAAGAAAATGTGGAAATTGAAAGAGGTACACAGTGGCTTAGGTGTGGTTGTAATTGGCGGATCAAAGGCCACAAGTTGGTTAATAGTGTCATTAGGTGTTCGCAAGCAGACAGAGCACTTAATAATTTGTATAGTAATTTTCACAAGGTATATAGAACCCTGTGTTGGCCATTTAGAATTCACAGACTCTACAGTCAGGGTGAAGATCTCCCTTTGGTAAAGTAAAGTGAAAGTGTTTAAAAATGGATTCAAAATTCTAATGAATTAGTAAAAAATAATCTAGGTTTCATATTAATGTAAACTACTTTCATGCAGTTATTTTAAATGTAGAACAAAATAGAAAAATACACAGAACGTACCATAATTTTGAATTACATTTCTAACTAATTTAAAATATTAAATTCAAAGAATTTTACTGAAGATTAAAGTAAAAAATACATTCTCACACAGAGTAAAAATTATTATTTTGGATTGCATTAATATTAACGAAAATTGATGTTTAGAAATAATTAAAAGGTAGCTTAACTATATTTCAATAAAAATAATGTTACATTTATATATTCAATTTTTACAATATTTTATAACTAATAAGTGCTTCATTTTTATAAATTATAATATATCTAACATTAAATTATATATATTTATATTTTAAACTATTCTAAATACCTTAATTTAATGTAACCTTAATTCCTATTGGGTTATCTTTTATGAGAGGGTGTTGCAATATCAGTTGTTGGCCATGTTTGGTGCTAGATTTACTACTGTTTCTTTTTGGTAGTATTACATTTACACAGATAAATGTGTCTCCACCCCTTTTTTGGGGGTGGAGGTGTGCAAGTCCACATTTTGGGGTAACTTTGTACTCCGATTTTGTGAACAGCCAAAAGTAGTTAAGTTACTCAAAATTGTAAGAGTAAATTAGATGTGCCAATTAAGCACAAGTGTAAGTTACCTTGACGGATAGCCCTGTGAGACATTATATACATTTCTTTCATGCTTATAGACTGGTATAAAACAATAATGAGTCACACCTTTCTGCCTGGCCAATTCAAGTATCTCATGTTAAATTATATCTGAAATACATCTGCTATGCGCAATTTTATTCCAGTTTAATATCTATGAAATTTTGAAGAATATTATTTAATCACATAGCATTGAGGCTGCAGCCAACAGCATCACTCCTTAACAGGAACTTATCAAACTTCTTCTGAAGCAAAATAGTAAACATCTACATCAGCTTTGAAGGTGAACCAGACCCCAGAGTTTTCATCCCCTACCTGCCCACCACCAGCCAAGTTGAACACTTGACCATGGAAAACACTTACCAGAGAAGACACAGCAGCATTCATGCATACTGTCCACTCCAGGGCTGCAACAGACCCAAGGCCCAACCACATTTACAATATTGGATGATCACAAATCAGCAACAACCTCAGCCACATCATCAACACTACCTTCAGATCCATTACTTTCCCATGAAACTGTAAACATGTAGCAGTCAACTTCCTCCTCAAAACACCATTCGCTGATTCAAAGGAAATGAGCAACGTCCGTCCCATTTCACTGCTTCTCTTCCTTGCCAAAGTGATGGGAAAGGTCATCAACAAGCAACTCCCCAGCCACCTGGAACCACACCACCTACTGGGCCACACCCAATCAGGATTGAGAAGTAAAGATGAGACCACAACTGGACTCTTCACCACAGTCAACCCCCGCCCACAATCGATGAAGGCAAGACTACAGACCTCATCATTCTCAAACTCTCACACATTCACCAGTAGACATCATGAAATTGGCATCCAAGGTCTGCCCCAAACTACAAATGATCCTTCCTCATGGGACGAACACAGAGAGCCAGATTACCACCTTACGCATCGGAATCCAAGAACCTAATCTGCAGAGTCCCGCAGGGCTCATCTCTCACTCTGTTCAACATGTACATGACTCTGCTCGCTAACATCATCAGATCCAAAGGCATAACTATAATATTTTATCCCAATGACACCCAACTCATCCTATCACTGACTGACAAGACAAACAAACCAGAACCAACTTCACCAACTACATTACCAAGGTAGTAGAATGAATGAGACCCAACTGGTTGAAACTCAACTCCAACAAGATGGAAGTGCTGGGCTTCGGGATCAAGCACTCTCCCAGGGACTCCATTTGGTGGCCAGCAGAGCTAGTACCTACATGCAAAACCCACTGATCAAGCCAGAAACCTGGAATCACCCTGAATGATAAACTCAACATGACAGCACTGGTAAATGCAGAATGCAGTTAGCTCCTCCTGTTTCCACATTCTATGCATACTACGCAAAATCTTTAAATGGCTGCCTCAGAACAACAGACATATGGTCACACAAGCACTTATCACAAGCAGACTCGACTACAGCAACAAGCTCTACACCGAGAGCTTCTTCACAGAATCCAAACCATCCAAAACACTGAAGCAAGACCCACTCTAAACTCTAAACCTCCCACATCACAGCCACATCTCACTACACATCTCACTACACCTCAGAGAGCTCTACTGTCTCCCTATACACAAATATAACAATTAAAACTCCTCATTCACACACACAAAGCACTACACAACATTGGACCAGCAGACCTGAACAACTGCATATACTTTCACCAGCCTACCAGGCACATACGCTCAGCCACACACTCAATCACATATACACCTTGCAAGCAGAGAGACAGAGCTAAAGGTCACTCATTTTCCTACATCGCACCCAAAATCTGGGGAGGCCTCCCTCAGCAATTCAGAGCCTCATCCTCACTTCTTAATTTCTGCAAGAGCCTCAAGACATGGTTCTTCACCTAACTGTACCGGGCCTTTGCATGTTTCACTGTACAGTGATTTATAATATCAACCCACTGTGTAAACATTCTATAACTAATGAACAAGAATAATTGGGATTTGAATGGATAGCTAATCCCTGACTGCAATTAATTATATGAATTTTGGTCTAACAGGTTTGCCAATGACACTGAGCTAATGTTTGACAGTTGCTGTAAATCTTCAAAAAAATACAGTCACCTTTAGGAAGCTTGTGAAATAAACCAAAGAAACAACTTTTTTAATGAATTTCAGAATGCAGGTAATGAATCTCTCTGAAGACGAAGAATTAAATCACTATAGCATTCAATAAAAGTTGCTTTAGGTGTTTTCCCATCCTCAGTCTGTTTTTAAATCCCTGTACACATCTTTCTTATGGCAACTATATGGAAGAGCAATTAAAGGGATTTTTATTTTACTTTAACTGGGTTGAATAATCAAGAGTTTGTGGAATGTGGTAAACTTAAATCTGCATGACAGGATCTGTGGGGTGACCAGAAGCAATTAGATGTGGATATTTTCACATCTGGAGACTGAAGAAAATGCTGAGACAGAGTGTAATTTTATTGAATAGACTGGCAGTGACATATGTGAACTGCACCTTTTTGCATGTTTCATTCAGACACTACTGTTCCATCTGGTGAAAACACATTCTGTCTCACCATCCTCATCAGTCTCCCTGTGAGACATTAGATACATTTATATATGGATTTTATTACAGAAAAACAAAAGTTAAAGGGTTGTTATAGTTGGGTAAAGATGTCAGCTAACACATAACTGTTTAAACCAACAAAATTCCCAAAACCCATCAGTTATAGTTATTTCAGGTAACTGAAACTTGTGCTCTAATGTACTTGCATCCTCACCATGTACAGAACTGTTACCAATTATGTAATTTTAGACGTCATTAGTGATGTTATCAATTAAGTAATTGAACATTTTATGAGTGACGTAAAAATGGGAGGGTAGAAGCATTGCCAGGAAACGTTTAAAAAATGTAAGTCTGGCTCATTAAATCCATGACCCCAGGAGAGCTCACCATTATGTTTAAAGCACTTTGAGCTGGAGCTGCCTGCTCTCAGCTGGAGTGCAGGGACCTTTTGTTGTTGGTTCTATGACTGCATTTTTTGGCTTGCACAATGTTAAAGAAAGACCTATACACACATTTATGGTGGTGTGGAATGAAAATGCTTTATTTTAATGATACTTGTAGTAGTAATTATTAGTTGTTTTAATGTGTGCATTTATAAGGGCAAATTTAGAATACATTTTTGTGGTGACTTTTTGACTAACTCAATAATAGATCTGCTTTATGAAGGTTGGCAAAGCAATAGGCCAGTCTTGCATATTTTGGTGTCCGATCCTTTGACAAAGTCAGTAGGTTTGCTTTACCTAAAATGACATCTCTTTATATTAATCTTTTGTTAAAAAAGAAACTCAGACGTTCACTGACAAAACAAAGGTTAAAGTGCTGTTATAGTTTGGACTGGTAATAATTTCTTATAGCAAAGGTTAAAAGGACTTTTAAGTTAGTTAAAAATGCCAGTGCAATCATACAATTTTTAACAAACCATTGAAATTCACCAGTTATAGTTATCTTAAGTAACTATAACGTATGCCCTCAAGTAACTATAATTCACACCCTCACCATATACTGCTAATTACCTCACATATTATATAACTTATGAGTGCTCTATAAGATCACTGATAACATCACAGCAACATCTGAAATTATATAATTGATGGCATCACTGAGAATGGTGGAGGCTAACATCAGACCTAAAAAGGAATACATTAACAGTAACAGTAATCAGTAGTTAAAATCAAATTTTGCTTAGTGACTCCTTGCTTTACCAGCAAAGTGTTAAAACACCTCATCCTCCTTAATAACATAATACTCTACCAAATAATGTATTCACTCATAGTGCTGTTCACAAATTGGCAATCCAGTACAAGTGTGGGCTTTATTATAAATCAATCCTTTCATATTAACTTTTTTAATCTTTTGATATTAAGATTTTAAGAGTATGGCTTGAAAGCTACACAAAACAACATCCTTAATATTTGTTTTCGTCTCTTTGTTTGAAGTCTCAACAGGTGTTACCCCTGCATATCAATCATATTATGTGCCATTAAATTGTACTTAAAGAGGCAGTGTTAACAACATTGTGAGATTTAGGGTCTCATATGAGTTTGGCGATCCTCGGACCGCCAAGCTCGTCATGTGGTTGGATCACCACACTTCTGGTTATGCCAGATTACGATCCTGGTGGTGGGACATCCAGGAGACTGTTGCCTCCGCCGGGATCAGGGATCCTGATGGGCTGGCAGCAGTCGAAGTCATGATCAGCCACAGCTGTGCAGAGGCCAGCACTGCCGTACTGATCAGGACTTTCCTTTCTGACAGCCTTTTCATTCCGGGGTGCTGTGTGCGATGGGAGGGAGCCAAGGCCAATGCCGCCTCACTGTTCCCACAGTGCTGATCATTGGAAACATCATAATACAACAGTTTCCACCAGTCAATCAGGTAGAAATGTCGTAACAAAGCAATGGTGAGGCCGGCTTGAAGGCCGCCTCACCACTGCCATATTGCGGCGTTTCAACTGTCCAACTTGTAACCGGACCCTTTGTTTTTAGATCAAAGCAGGGGCATATCAATTGACAGATTTCTAAAAAGAATACATTTTTTACATGTAATTTAAAAGGTCCACAAATAAATCCCAACACATGACATTCACTGCACACCTCAAAGCCTATCTGCCACTGGCTTTCCAAAATCATTTGACAGCCGCGGCCCGTCCTTTATCGTGGAGGAGCCACATCCCCACACCTTTTGCCCTTCATGAAGAGTGTCTGTCAGGCTGAGCAAAGGTCAGCCTGACAGATGCTCTTCATGTTCAGATCAGGCAGCCAGGAGAGAGACATACGCTATTTGCGCAAACTCCTGGCTGCCTGAGCTGAACTTTGCTGGGCTGAAGAGGTCACAGCTCCTATGGGCGTGACCTCCTCAGCTCAGCAAAGGTGCCTCAAGGCCCTTCTCCTCAGTGATGAGGGGAAGCATCACCGATTGACTTCAACCAGCCCCGGGTGAGTGTCAATCAGTGACACCTCGTCACAGAGTGGGGAGGGGTCAGAAGTCTCACTGACCCCATCCCACTCTGAGACAAAGTTGGGACTGCTGCCTTCAGCCAATGAGGGAAGGCAGCAGTCCCAACCCTCCTGGCACCTCCGAGCTGACGGTAAGTGTGTGTTTTTTCAATAAATTTTTGGTGCATGCATGTATGTTTGAATGTTGAATGGATGTGCGTGCATGTGTGTGTGAATGAATAAATGTGTGTGCTTCCCGCCCGCCCCCCCACCTCCTAAAATTATCGGCCGCCACTGTAATTTGATATTTCTTGACATCAGTTGCAATCATTAAAACTGTTTATTATATGACAACGCAAAAAGAAACAGAAAAGATCACTGAAGTTTACATTGTGTCAGTCTGGCAATAGGAAAAGAGCATGAACAATGGTTAAAAAAGCCACTCAACAGGGCACAGAATTTGTGAAGTACTCCTTGAGCGATGAGACCATAAGAATAATGAAAACAGTTGTAAATTTAGAAAGGTTCTGCTGATTATTTTAGTCCAAATCGCCACTGAAAAAATTTCGCTTTTAGCATAGTCAGTCCCATAATTGTGAACTGATCTTACTGTTTTTCAATTGTGCACACTGTTGAACTGCTGGGACACTGCTGTCCAGGAAATTTGCTCTGCCCCTCAAAACATAGTCAAATGAGCTAATCCCCAAACAGCACATTTAACTTTACTGTAAACAGTAAAACAACAGCACCAGCTAGATTCCTGTTCAGCACCACCGACAGTCAGGACATTCTGCATCTGGACCCCACGAACCAAACAGAAGTAAACTGACTGTTGTGGCCTAGACCAGGACCAGCAGAACTTTAACCCTGCAAGCATTCCCCTCAGATTGTCTTCCAAGTGGTCTTTTGTCACCAGTGGCTCCCTACCATTAACTTTAACATGAGTCCTGCTCAGCACTTCAGACAGCCAGGACAACTCTGCACCCAGATGCATTGACTATTGTGATTGAGTCCCAGGGCCTTCACAACCTTAATCCTATAAGGATTCCACGCAACTCGCTTTCTAAGTACGTTTTTGCAACCAGTGATGTTTTCTGCACACACTTCAATGCAACGTTTGAATTCCAGATCTGATTTGATTTATTCTTGCTTCTAAAATCTATAACTCTGGCTACACTGGATCAATTCTGTTTGTTTTAGTATCTGCATTAGGATAAAAATAAGTTCTAGTTTTATGTACTGGGGTTGGATTTTTTTGGAGTCATGTCAAATACTTATCGTCGATGTTGGTACTCTGAAAATTCCTTTCCACGTTCATCTAAATAAAGCCTGGCTGGTCTTTGTCCTGTGCAATGAAGGACCTGCATATATCAAAAAACCTCTCACCATCTGACTAGAAACCTACAATCAGTTTCTCTCTCCCTCGCAGACAACCCCATGGATCCGTCGAGCCAGCAGCAGAGGATGCTCCTTTTCACACCTGACAGCCAAGGCATGGAACAACCTCCCCCTGCAACACAGGATCACACCGTCACTCCAGCCATTCAGAAGAGAACTAATGACCTGGATGTTAGAATGATTATTCCTCCAGACAGCAGCATACAGCCCCAGCACCTCAAGACCATCACTGGTAATTGAGGTGCTGGGGCTGAAAACTCTAACAGTGGGTTTTACTTTCATTGGACTAAATGTAAACATGTGATCCCCTGACCAATTAGGACATGGGTAGTAGTTTTAGGAAATCTAACTTAGCCAGGCCAGGCTCTATAAATGTTTGATTGATTGATTGAATGATTGCCACTCTACCAGGGATGAGCTAAGGATTTACTAGTGTGAATTCATGGGTCATCTCCGGGGTATTATGAGAGTATTACATGGTGTGGACTAACCCGCCCTCACCACATAATACTCCACTTTCCTACAGATAATTGACCTTGATAATGTATGGAAGATGAGTGAGGGTCAGTAGTTGGCAGGTGTTAGAAATGGGGTCTTTGGTTGACAGTCAGGTTACCCCCTGTTCAAGTAAGGACCCTCACTCTAGTCAGAGTAAAAGAGAATCACCCTCAGCTAACCCCTGCTTACCACCTTGGTAACTTGGCAGACAGTAGGCTTAACTTCAGAGTGCTAGGTGTAGATTATTTGTACCAACACGCACAGTAACTTAATAAAAACACTTCAAAATGATACAACACCAGTTTAAAACAATAGGAAATATTTATCTAAACAAAACAAGACCAAAACGACAAAAATCCACAATACACAAGTCAAGTTATCAATTAAAAATCAAAAAGAGTCTTTAAGTAGTTTTAAACACACACTAACGCTGTCAGCGTGAAAAAGTACCTTGGGTGCATCAAAAATAACACCGCAGGGGCGAGTGCATGTCAAAAAGGTCTTGCGAGGCACTGACTCCACTCACGAGCGGGACCGTGCGTTGTTTCTCCTTTCGCCGGGTCGTGCATGTCGTTTCTTCCCTCTGCAGGAGAGCGATGCGTCGATCCGGTCAGAACTATCGGGTCCGGGCAGGCCTTGCATTGTTTTTCCACGCAGAGCGGTACTTGAGTCGGAAATCCAGTCGCAAGATGACCCAAAAACCCCACAGTGCGGGTTCTGATCTCCCAGCCTCCATCAGCGATGCTGAGCGTCGTTTGTCCTACTCCGTGCGTCGATTCTCCGGTCGCATTTACTACGAGCTTCGTTTCTCAGCTGCGGAGCCGGCGGTACGTCGTTTCTTCAGCCGCAGATCGGAGTTACATCGATCTTTTCCCCGCACGGCGCTCTGTGCTGGATTTCCTTGTCTTTAGGCTGCCAGCTTCTCCTTTCAGGGTCCCAGGAACTGGATGGGCAACACAGGGCAGAGTAGGAGTCTCTCCAGAGACTCTAGGTGCTGGCAGAGAGAAATCTTTGCTGTCCCTGAGACTTCAAACAACAGGAGGCAAGCTCTAAAACAAGCCTTTGGAGATTTCTTCTTAAGATGGAAGGCACACAAAGTCCAGTCTTTAGCCTCTTACTCTGACAGAAGCAGCAACGGCAGGATAGCTCCACAAAGCACAGTCACAGGCAGGACAGCTCTTCTTCCTCAGCTCTTCAGCTCTTCTCCAGGCAGAAGTTCCTCTTGTTTCCAGAAGTGTTTCTAAAGTCTGTGGTTTTGGGTGCCCTTCTTATACCCAATTTCTCCTTTGAAGTAGGCCTACTTCAAAGCAAAGTCTCTCTTGAATGTGAAATCCTGCCTTGCACAGGCCAGGCCCCAGACACTCACCAGGGGGTTGGAGACTGCACTGTGTGAGGACAGGCACAGCCTTTCAGGTGTAAGTGACCACTCCTCCCCTTCCTCCTAGCACAGATGGCTCATCAGGAAATGCAGACTACACCCCAGCTCCCTTTGTGTCAATGTCTAGTGTGAGGTGCAACCAGTCCAACTGTCAAACTGACCCAAACAGGGAATCCACAAACAGGCAGAGTCACAGAAATGGTATAAGCAAGAAAATGCTCACTTTCTAAAAGTGGCATTTGCAAACACACAATCATAAAATCAACTTTACTAAAAGATGTATTTTTAAATTATGAGCTCAGGGACCCCAAACTTCAAATGTGCATCCGCTCCCAAAGGGAATCTACACTTTAATCAGATTTATAGGTAGCCCCCAGGTTAACCCATTAGAGGGATAGGCCTTGCAACCGTGAAAAACAAATTTAGCAATATTTCACTGTTAGGACATATAAAACACATTACTTACCCATAGACTGCACCATGCCCTTGGGGCTACCTAGGGCCTACCTTAGGGGTGTCTGACACCCTGGTGTGTGTCTGAGTCCTTGCCTGGACAAGGCAGGATTTCACAAACAAGTGAGACTTTTCCTTTGAAGTAAGCCAAAATGGGTATAAGAAGAGGACCCAAAACCACAGACTTTAGACACTTCTTGGGATAGACACTCTACCTCAGAGACACTTCTGGACAAGAAACCTGCTGGAGAAGAATCCCTGAACTCTGGGACCTGCTCGAAACCTCCAACCCCGATGTCGCCTTCCTGACAGAGACCTGGGTGAACGCTTTCTCGGCCCCAGACATCGCCATAGCCATTTTGGATGGCTACAAGATCACCCATAGGGATCGCACGGAGTAGGAGGCGGAATAGCCATCATCTACAAGAACACCATCAAGGGTCATGAGTCCTTGCCTGGACAAGGCAGGATTTCACAAACAAGTGAGACTTTTCCTTTGAAGTAAGCCAAAATGGGTATAAGAAGAGGACCCAAAACCACAGACTTTAGACACTTCTTGGGGTAGACACTCTACCTCAGAGACACTTCTTGACAAGAAACCTGCTGGTGAAGAATCCCTGAACTCTGGGACCTGCTCGAAACCTCCAACCCCTGTACTGACAACACCCTCAGCACCACCGAACACCTGCACTTCCAGATCCACACCAACCCCAACACCACCCACAGAGGAACCCTCATCTACAGACCCCCTGGACCACGGCCTCCATCGCCGACCTCGTCAGCAGGCACGCCCTAGCCTCTGCCGACTACGTCCTCCTCGGCGACCTGAACTTTAACCTGGAGAATAACAACGACCCCAACTCCACCACCCTAATAGACAACCTCGCCACCCTCGGACTCAGACAACTCGTTAACTACTCCAACACACTCCGCTGGCCACACGCTGGACCCCATCTTCTCCGCTAGCCCCCACGTCACCTTCAGCCACACCACCGAACTCCCATGGACTGACCACCACCTCATCCACTTCACCTTCCAGAAACCCACCACGCACCACCGGACCCAACCGATCCCCCTCCGCAACTGGAGCAAAATCAGCCAAGACCAGCTGAACACCAGCCTCGCCCGAAAACCACCCACCAAACCCACCAATCCCGAGCTCACTGCCCGCAACCTCTGGTGCTGGATCGACGAATGAGCCAACACACTCGTCCCGCTCAATAAATCTTCCTACAGAGGTGCCAACAAGAGAGCCAGCTGGTTCACCTCAGACCTTCAAGCCTCCAAAAAAACCTGCTGGAAACTGGAGAGAAAGTGGCTCCTCGAACAGACACCGGACAACCACACCGCCTTCAAGAACGCCATCTGCAATCACCATCACCTCATCAAATCTGCCAAGAAAACCTCCTTCAAAGACCGCCTGGACAACAACACACACAACAGCAAGGACCTCTTCAACATCATGAATGAACTCTCCAACCCCAGCTCCAGCACAAATGACATCCCACCTTGACAAGACCTGCATCTTTTCAGATAAATATTATATATTTTTCTAAACACTGTGTGGTGTATTTCTGTGGTGCTATGTGGTGTTATTGTATGATTTATTGCACAAATAATGTACACATTGCCTTCTAAGTTAAGCCTTACTGCTCAGTGCCAAGCTACCAGAGGGTGGGCACAGGATAATTTGGATTGTGTGTGACTTACCCTGTCTAGAGTGAGGGACCTTGCTTGGACAGGGGGTAACCTGACTGCCAACCAAAGACCCCATTTCTAACAGTTCCTCACTGCGATGCGGGGATGTTTTGATGCCCAGGGATAATGCATTGAAAGTTCTTGACATGCAGGTAAGAAAGGAGAAGGCGTTGCGTCGATCCAGTAGGCAATTTAGTGAATTTTCAGCTGTGAGGCAGGTGCTGCATCGATTTCTGCAGGCGTTGCTTTGATTTTCAGATGCACAGGGTTTTTCTTCTTGGGGTGAAGTGTTTGTGACCCTGAGATTTCAGAACAGGAGGCAAGCACAATCCAAGACCTTGGAGAGCACTTGTGGGGAAGGCAGAGTCCTTCCAACAGAGTCAGAGGCCAGCAGGCAGCAGGGCAACAAGCAGGGCAGAAGTCCTTCTCAGCAAAGCAGTCCAGATGAGTCATTTGGGCAGCCAGGCAGTCCCTCTAATAGAGTCCAGGTGCAGATCCAGAAGTGTGTGATGTGATGGTGTCAGAGACCCAGTATGTATACCCAAAAGTACCTCTTAAGTGGTTTTGATGTGCACAAGTTCCCCTTTCAGCCCTGTCCTGTCTGCCAGGATCCCTGTGGAGGGTTATCAGTTCTTTGTGTAAGAGCGGACCACTGACCTTTGTGGTGTAAGAGAGAGACCCTCCACCTTTCCTGCCCAGGGAGACCCATTCAGTATGCAGGTAAATACATATGTGACTGAATGTCCTGTGTTAATGACTGTATGGGTGGAATGCACAAGGAGAGCTTTCAACAAGCACAGACCAGACGTGGATGGGAACAGGCTGTAAGGCTGTAAGGCCTAGATCGCAGTAAGTGCAGAGAAATGCCCACTTTCTAAAAGTGGCATTTCTAAAATAGTAATATTAAATCCAACTTCACCAGTAAGCAGGATTTTCTATTACGATTCTGGCCATAATAAACATGACAGGGCTTCTCCTTCTAGTTCAGAATCTACCACTTAAAAGTATATGAGGGTAGTTCTAATGCTAGTCTATGAGAGGATGAGGCCTCACAGTAGTGGAAAATGAATTTGTGAGTTGTTCACCACCAGGGCATGTAAAACACATGAGTATATGTTCTGCCTTTTACTTATTTAGCAGCCTGTTCTGTGTGTTACCAAGGGCCTACCTTAGGGGTGACATATGTATAAAAAGGGGGGTTTAAGGCTTGGCAATTGGTTTTAGTGCCAAGTCGAAGTGGCAGTGAAACTGCACACAGGCCTTACGATGGCAGGCCTGAGACATGTTTGAAGTGCTACTTAAGTGGGTGGCACAATCGGCCCTGAAGGCCCAATAGTAGCATTTCATTTACAGGCTCTGGGCACAGTTAGCAACACGTTACTGGGGACTTACAAGTAAATTAAATATAGCAACTGGGTACAAGCCAACTAACTTGTTTAGAGGAGAGAGCACAAACACTGTAGAATTGGTTAGCAGTGGTAAAGAGTGTTCTAAGGCCAACAAAAGCCATTTCAATCACAATAGGAGGCGTAAAGGCAAAAAGTTTGGTGATGACTGCAGAAAGTGTCAGGTCCAACAATGTGCATTTGTACATTTGTGAGAGTGAGAAAAGGTGAGTGTATATGTGTGTTTTTATGAAATATTGAGTGAGTGAGGGTAAGTGTAAGTCAGTATGACTGAGAAAGGGTAAGTGAAAGAGTGAGTGTGAGTTACCGGCTTGTTTCCTTCATCCATCCTGTTTTGCTGAATTTGTTTTAGATGGCTTTAGGACTCTGTGCACGTCAACACTGATAACCACAGCTAAAGTAAGCACTCTCTCCCTGAAACATGCAATAACTGGCTTACACATGATTGGCATTTTAAATTTTCTTATAAGCCCCAAGTAAAGTGGAAAACTATATACCCAGAAATGGTGTATTAAATGCTACTAGTGGACTTTTTAAACATATTTCAGGCCTGGCATTTGCAGCTTATAGTACTGTGTAAACCACTAATTCGACTTTGCAACATCACCCTTTGCCAAACCTAAAACTCAAGTTTTACCATGTATTATTCACCCTTAATGAAGGTTCTAAACAGCCCCTAGGGCAGGATGTGTTGTGTTAAAAAAGTTGGAGTTGTACTTTTTTTAGGTTTTTAAATGTCCTGGTAGTGAAAATGTCAATTAATGTGCTACTACTGTGAGGCCATCTCTCCCATACGATTGCATTGGGTTGCTTAATTACATTTAACAAATGATACCTTTCAATTGGGAACAGATATGAATGTCATGTTTACACTCAAATACATTGTGATGTAAGGCTCTCTTAAATGTTAAAGTTGGATTGTAAGTCACAATTCTGAGAATTACACTTTTAGAAAGTTAGTAAGAAGAAAATGACAACACAATAGGCCCTTGTAGGCTTGGGTACGGAACAAGTGAACAAGCCAATAAGGGGCTTATTTGAAACAAAACATTTGTAAGTTGATTCCTTAATGATTTTAGGATGCCTAGAACTAACATAAAACATAAACTGAACATATATTAAGTGATTTAAAAATCAATCAAGCAAATAGAGACAGGAGGTATATAAATCAAATATCAAATAATCTTATATTTTCAAAAGTATGAAAATATCCAAAGTTGACTGCAAGGGGTACAAAAATAGTAAGTTCAAAAGTATATAGACAATATGAATTTTATACTCCAACCATAGTTCTATCCACCATATGTCCATGTTAAAATAACTCACTCGAAAGACTGTCAGAAGAATTGTCCAAAAGTACTGATCCACATCTCACAATAGTATAGGAATGTTAATAATAAGTTGGGTTGTGTGTCAATGTGAAGGTCTGGTGAACCAACTTCTTTGTGCTATCATGACTGCCAGTAACACTGTCAATGTGAGATCTGCATTTCACACTACAGCATTGACAGGCCACAGTGACCACTAGCACAAAACCCCAACAATGACCGTCCGTGATGCCCAACAGGATCTTTACACTGCAGTTACGACTGTCCGCGATGGCTGGCCTGCTGTTCATGCTATAGCAATGACCATCTGTGACTCTCTCCCTGCTCCTTGTGGCCCCTCCACAATGAACAGGACTCTTTGCATCATACTTTGAGAAGATATATTTTTTAGCAGGATGAACATTATACCTATAATTGTCCCATACTCGATTGCGGTTGGCTTGAACTTGTGAATTTCACCTGGTCTTGTATGACCACATGACAGCGAGTGACACTTTGTGTTTTTAGTTGCTATACTTACCGTAAGTCTTTGAAACTGCATATTTCCAGTTCTACTGATTTTATTTTTGTCATCTGGGTAGAAATAATGTATTAAATTTTACTCTATTTTTTAAAATGGGTGTGGATTTTTTCCTTGTCTTGCCTTTCTACTTTATTACTGTTTGAGTGCTGCATAAATTCTTTACTCTAAGTTAAGGCTGATTGCATTTGGCCAAGCTCCCAGAGGGCTAAGCACATGTCAGTTTAGTGACCTTTGTGGTTCATCCTTACAAGAAGTGTGGCTTCTGCTTGAGAAGGGGTTACACCCCGTCCCTCCATCCAACAACCCAATTTCTCACACTTATTGACTGTGTGATGGAAAGACAGATAAAAAGGGAGGGTTAGTATCAGTTAACATGAATGAATTAGAATGAGTGAGTAAGTGAAGTAGTAGAGAGGTAGTGTGAAAGAGTGAGTAAGTGCTGGTATGTCAGTGTGTTTGAGAGTGAGAATGAGTCAATGGGAATGTGTCATTATATAATAATGAGAGGGAGTATTAATGAGAATGTGAAAGTGAGGGTGAGAGAGCATGAATGTAAGACAGAATGAGGGAGTGAGAGGAAATGAGTGTGACTGTGTCTGCTCTTCTTGTTCTTGGCTTATGGAGATACCTATGGCCATCTACTTACACTGGTTTAATAGAGGTAATGAATGTAAATGAGAGCACTCCTGGTAAAATGCAGGCCCTGGAAACTGGAGGTCATTATTGGGATTAGCTGCACCCATGGCAAAATCCTGGTTATCACATTTTGACAGTAATTCCTAGCCTGATCGTGGGCAGGAATGACGTATAGGGAAGGGGAGACATAAATGCAAAAATACTGGCCCTGCTATGTAAGAAGCATTTTTTGACATGTGAATCAGCACCCTTGATGTATGGCTAGCATGAACTTAAAAAAAGAACATCTGGTACTGGCATACTGTATGTAATTTATGGCTTAATGGAGACATCCCATGCAAAATTCTGTCAATGGCACACTGGAGGCAATACTTACCATATAAGGGGTCCCCATAACAGATTTTGAAAGCACTTGGGAAGAATTAGGCTTCATTGCCACACCATGACAGTACTAGAATGTTTCATTTGAGCCTTTTCAGAGCCTATGGCTCTTTAGCACATTTGCATGAAATTTGTGATTTTAACTGTAGTATTCCTATACCTGTTAGAAATTGGATTTCTGGTTGACAGAGGTATGCACCATGATCAAGCAGGAACCACAATCCTAGTCAGGCTAAGTCACAAACACACACTGTGTTCACCCTCTGGTAAATTGGCGCAGAGCACTCATGCTTAACTTAAGAGGCAATGTGTAAAGTACTTGTACAAAATTCAAACAGTAAAGTAGTAAAAACACCACACAAAAAAGATTAAATAAACAAGACCAAAATGACAAAACTCCAATAAGTAGAACTTGAGACATGAATATTTAAAGATTAAACTGAAAAATAGCGATTAGAAGCACTAAGCACCAATCGGGGATAACTAGTCGTGACAAAGTCAAAAGTTCAGGCCGATTGCAATGAAGCATGGGCTAGAACAGGGACCCACTGAGGCACGCTGAACAAAAGTACCTCAATATCGGTTGTGTCGACAATGAAGATGAGGTGTGCAACAGAAGAGATGCTCCAGTGTTGATTCCTGCAGCGGAGGAGATGCACCAATTTTCCCCATGCAGTAGAGGAGATGCATTGATTTTCTCCACACAGCGATGGTGATGCATCGGTTCCTAGATGCACTGAGTCTGGAAGCGATGTACCAGGTCTCTTCCTGTATTAACAGTGATGTGCTGGTTCCAATCCACACAGTAGGAGTGATGCGCTGGTTCTGATCCACGTGACAGGAGGAATCCATCATTTCTGGTCCCCACAACAGGAGTGACGCACTGGTTCTGTTTGACGCAATGGCGGTGACGAGTTGGGTTGACAGTTGATGTATTTGATCTGCTAGAGCAAGCACCTTAGGCAAACTTCCAAGGCTCCAGGACTGGGGTGGCACTACTTGTTAGGGTAGACTCACAGCTGGAAGAGTCCACATGCAGAAGTAGGTTGGTTGGAAGTCATTTATGTCCCTTTGACTTCGGATCAGGAAACCAGTCAGCTGGCCATAGGAGTCACTCTGGGTTCAAGTGATGCAAGTCCATTCTGTCTTACCAAGGCAGGGGAACAGCAGGCTGCTGGGGCAGCATAGCAAGGTAAGAGTCCAGCAAAGCAGCAGTCCAGCAGAGAGGCAGTCCTTCAGCACCACAGCACTTCATCTTCCAGGCACAGTAGTCACCGGTCCGGAAGTGTACTTAGTTGGTGGGATAACCTGTCCAGTACTTGTACCCAGTTTGGCCTTTGAAGTGGGGAGACTTTAAATACAGGCCTTTCAAGTGCACAGAGGTCCTGCCCTTATTGCCCTGGCTCCAGTCTCTCTACAGGGGGTTATGCAGCCATTTGTGTGGGGGCAGGACACAGACTATTCAGGTGTAAAGTGAAACTGTGGTCAGCTCCACCCTCCCATCCTGTCAGGATGGTCCATCCATTCCATCAAGTCACACCTAAGCTCACAATGTGTGTGGTTGTCTGGTGGAAATACACAAGGCTCAGCTCTCACCCACCCCAGACAAGTGATCAGAGACAAGCAGACAGCACAAAATGGTTAAATTAAGAAAATACCAACTTTCTAAAAGTGGAATTTTCAGAATTACAATTTAAAATTTGACTTAATCATAAAATGTAATAATTTTAAACTATGATACCAGAAACACCAAACTCGAAAATTGTATCTGTTTCAGACTGTGAATTACACTTATAAGATGTAACAAGGCAATCCCAATGTTATCCCGTGGGAAAGAAAGGTCTAGCAGTAGTGAAACACAGGTTTTGGGAGCTTTTCACTACCAAGACATGTAAAACTTAAAAGTAAAAGTCCTGCCTTTTAAATACATTGTACCCTGTCCTCTGGGTTATCTAGGGCCTACCTTAGGGGTGATTGATATGTATGAAAATGGAAGGTTTGGGCCTGGCAAAAGGGTTATTGGGGCAAGCTCACTTGGCAGGGTAAACTGCACTTATTGGCTTCTCGATGGCAGGCTTGAGACATGGTTAAAGGGTCACTTAAGTAGGTAGCACAATCAGTGCTGCAGGCCTAGAAGTAGCATTTACTTTACAGGCCCTGGGCACATGCAGTACTTCTCTACTAGAGACCTACAAGTAAATTAAATATGCCAAATGTGGAAGAACCAATATAAACCAATATTACCATGTTTAGAGGAGTGAGCCAAAGCACGTTACCACTAAAGCCAGAACAAATGAGGTCAGAAAAGTGGAGGAGGAAGGCAAAAGGTTTTGGGGTGACCCTACAGAAAGAGGCACTTTCAACAGTACCCATTTTTGCAGTTTTTTCCCCCAGGGGAGAGAACTCCCCAGAACCCTCAATCAACAAATTTGGTTTGCTTGATATGGTTGCTTACTGAAATTTGGGTCAAGTATAAAAATCACTATCACTATTCAACACATAGCAGACTTAGCATTGGTTTGGATCCTCTGTAGTTATTTCAACTATTATTTACATCACAATAACTGATAGGGTTTTGGAACAGTGCAACGAGGTAAATTCACATATAGTGTGTCATCAAAGGTTTGACAGTGGTATGACAAATTTTCACAGTCAGCGCTTATAATACAGATTTTTATTCAAGGAAAGGTGGTAAATCGACGTACAGGCTGCCCCACATTACCATGGTCAAGAATGAAGAGATAATAATGATTGTTTAGTCAAGGAACCACCAGCTTCCTAAATCAATTATTTGAAATTCTGTGTTCTAATCTTGCTCTCATCAAAGTTTCCTTTGAGTAGAAGGTGACAATTGGCATTGCTGGATAGGGGGAGGAATGTGCAATTTTAATATGAGATGGCTGTAAAGTGGTAGTTACAGTTCATATGGTGATACTGAACAGCTATTACCCTAATTTAAAACAAACAAAAACCTTACATTTGGGAACAAGATTACCTTATTACTCATTCACTCACTTGTTCATTTAGTTCAGTAAGCATAAGGTGTTGTTGGGGCCCTTCAAATGGGATTTGGCCAACATTTCCACCCTTTTTAAGGAGACCTTTATTAAGAGAGTCTGGCTAATGTTTTACACAAATTACAATGTTGCTCCTGTAAAATGCCTTAAATCCCTTTGCAATTCCAATGCATACCAGTAAGGAGTGCAAATGGGGTAACATTTTTAATGTGAGGTGACGTTGAGTGCAAACTTAAGATGTCAAGAGTTTGGCAGAAGGCATTGGATTGTGGGAGGAAGCTGGAGGTGAATCGAGAGTGAGATGAGGGGACCAGTTCATTGCCCTGGGGCAGTGATGGTCTAGGTATTGACCTAATGGGTAGCGTAGGTGTGGATGTCTTGTCTGCTGTGATATGTTTTGTTTTGGCTTATCGAGGTTGCTTTTTCCTTCTAGTCATGGTTATTCAGTAAATATTATAAACTGTTTATTGATTTACTATTTTCAGACATCTTCTTGGCGCAGTGTAGCAATCAAAAAACACATGCTGATACTTAGAAGTGATAGATACAAGTAATTTACTTGGTGACATTCCATAAACACACATAGCCATTCTTTTGTGATACTTTAGACAAAAGGATCTCAATTTTTCTTCAAACAATAGATTATCTCAAATGGAATGCTTTCTTTCATGTTTTACATAGAAAAGTATATACAAGTATATAGACCAAATTTCAAATTAGTATGAATGGGAAATTGTTCATTTTTTCTACATAATGACACTCACCGTAGGAATTTATTGAGGTCCCCATGCTTCATGTACTCAAAGACCATTATTAGTGGGTCACCATCTCCACAAACACCATAGAATTTGACTATGTGCTCATGCTGAAGATTTGTGAGCAATGCGGCCTCCCTCTGGAAGTCCTTGCGGGCTGCCATGGTAGGATCCTTCAAAGCCTGAAGGAGGACATAAAAAAGAAAATACTGTCACAGCCAGAATGGTTAAAAAAGGGATGGCATCATCGCTCCAAAAAGCAACTGAATATGACCCATGTATTTTTTAATCAATTTGAGCTAAATCCAGTAAAGGAATATTAATACTCATGTTGATGTTTGACCTGAAGTAGACAGGGGAGAGTTCTGTTCCCCTGTTACTCTAAAGCAGGTTAATTCTCTGCATGTACATTATTAGCTCATTCGTATTCTTACAGACAATTTAAACGTGCTTGATTTAGCTAAAAAATGTTGTTAACTTTAAAGCATAATGATTTCTAATGCATGTTTGTATACCAAATAGGAGGTGGATAAAAAAAAGTGGTACCATGAGCGTTTAGTGGCTATAGAAAGGGATCCAAACTTAAAATCAAATGTAAAAAAATATTCATGAATATAGACAACCATCAGCAATTTCCTTGTGGAAGTTCTATGTGTTGTTCACCCTTACAAATTAACTCATTTCAATTTTCATATCCGCTCAGACACACCGAAAGCAACTTAGATATCCTCTCTTGATGACCACATTTTAAAAAACTCATACCTGAATGAAGTGTGCCTATATCAGTAATAATGTAAAAAGAAGCAAACAAGTAAACTACAGAATTGTACTACTGTATTAGTATTTCCATCAAAATCAAATCAAATGTTCTTTCATTGGGTATTTTTGTGCAGCACAAGGATGCCATGGCGTGTGTGTGATATCATCTGAGCAGCATTGAAAAGCCATAGGAGCACACTGCTCAAGTCTGCAAAGAAAACTGTTGTGACTCAACCCCAGCTGATGTGGCTTGATTGCATAAACTGACCCTTTGGTGCTAATTTGTATTGATTTATTTAAATCAATTCAGTGTGATATGATCTTTTACTTTCTTTGTTTTATCATTCATTGTTGCTGTGGAACATTAGAATGCAAGAACAGAAATACACTGCGTCCAATCTTGGCAAATTATGAAAATATTTGGGGCCAGATGTAGGAAGCATTTTGCATGGTGCATACTGTGAATATCGCAGTTTGCGCCATGCAAAATGCTCATCGCGATGCTCACTCACAATTTGCGAGTCGGTACCGACTCGCAAATTGTGAATGCGACTCGCAAATAGGAAGGGGTGTCCCCTTCCTATTTGCGACTCGCATCGCGATGCTAAATTGCTTTGTGACCGCGAATGCGGTCGCAAAGCAATTCGCAGTTACCACCAGTGTCACACTGGTGGTAACCCATTCGCAAAAGGGAAGGGGTCCCCATGGGACCCCTTCCCCTTTGTTAATGTTGCCCAAAATGTTTTTTCAGAGCAGGCAGTGGTCCAATGGACCACTGCCTGCTCTGAAAAACGAAACCAAATGGTTTTGTTATTTTTTTTATTTTGCAACTAAACTGCTTTATTTAAAAAGCAGTCACAGACATGGAGGTCTGCTGTCTTCAGCAGGCCACCATCCCTGTGAGTGCAGGGACTCGCTATGGGGTCGCAAAATGCGACCCACCTCATTAATATTAATGAGGTGGGTCTTTGCGACCCCATAGCGAATCGCAAACGGTGTCTGAGATACCGTTCTGCATCCGATTTTGCGAATCGGAAATTGCGAGTCGCACCGACTCACAATTTCCGATTTTCAAAATCTGAACTTCCTACATGTGGCCCTTGGTGTTTTAAACCCGCACCCTCCCCCCCACAGAACGAATGCTGAATACATGTTCCTTACAATATGTAATATGGGGCTAAATGTTACCTCAGAGCAAACTAACATCATGCCTCAATTCAAAGCTTTCCCGCTTCTTCGATCCTCTCATTGTTCTACTACAGCTCTGAACACAGTTAATTGAAGTAGCGATGTAACAACAAGCACAGTGTTAAAATTATTACATTTATTTGTTTCCCTTGACGTCCCTGCCTACTACACCTCTCATCTGCCTCCCGAATGCTTTTAATGAATTAGTCAAACATGAGTCTACGGGCCAGAGGTACGTGGCTTGTTGCATGTTGCAAACAGCCCAATTCGCAGACAAGAAAATAGCATTTTAGCATGTACCAATGCTATTTTGCCATTCAGTAATCTTCAGTAAACTGTAGAAAACACTAAATCAAAAAGACAATAGCGAAACTACACTTATTGTACTAAATCAAATAACGTTATAAAAAAAGAAGAATGTCATAAAATGGGAACATATGGGTGACGAACGGTGGGTACAGATGGTTCGGGAAAGAGAGAGGTGGTGAAATAAACTGAGAAGCCTGCATTTTAAGTCTTGTATTAGTAGATTTCCAGTACACCTAAAATGGGTATATTATGATTTCAGAATTTTGGAATAGGAATTTCACAATGTTTGTGCATCGTTTCTCATCATTTGCATCTCATCATTCTGATGATATCTGGAGTGACTTTATGCATTCTTTATTCTTTATTTCCTTATAAATACTAGCTAATGTTACATATTCCATTTACGCCTGGGTGGAACTCGCAGAACACAAAAACTCCATGAGATTCCTTGGAGCTTTGCGAGTGGGCATGTTGAGCTCCCCGCACTGATTATTAGTGGCATAAGCTTCTTCCGCACTGTAAAATCAGCACAGATGGCACCACACAGTGCGCCAGAGGGCACTGCTTCTTTCTGCCTCTTGAGTAGATTTTCTCAATGTGAACTGCCCGCATTGAGAAATCTTGCCAGGAAGCTTTCCAGTGCACAAAAAACGCAGGAGGGGATGCAACTTCTTACTTGCACTTACCAACTTAACACTGGTGAGCCACCTGTGAAAACAACATTTTGCGACAGAGCGGTGGGCAGAGGTTTGCTGGAACTCTGGGCTCCAAGCGGAAAGCAGAGTGGGTAGATCTCTGTGAACCCTAATTGTTTTATTAGGAATGATAATTTCTAGTATATGTCTCTCCTATATTTTGTTTTACAGTATTTACACAGGGTAGAAGGTCATCTGACACCTACGTTTTTTTTCTAGCTTGTGCTCAAGAAACCAATAACTCTTTCCATTATAAGCTGGTGTCAGAGAAAGAAAATTATAATAGCATATTACATTTAAACAGCTCAAATTCTTCATGGGCTTCATGATTTAATTCTCCAGGCCTAGTTATTACGAGAGCACAGCAACATAACGTGCACCAAAGAACTTGATTACGTTGATACTTCAGGGTGCTTGGTTTCTTCGATTTCCCATTTTTTTCTAGGTTGAAGCGGATCTTATTGTGTTTTTCCTTGCACCCAAAATCAGGGAGTACTTTTTTTCATTAAATCATGGGCTACATGTAGGTTACAGAACAGTCATAACAAAATACTTCTTTCCAAGGACTTCAAGGGCCGCAGTTGCATTTGTAGAGTAAATCTGCCACATATCTGTTTTACGAACATTTAATAGACTCGTCTAGAATTTAGTCGAAATGATCCTATTTCTGGACAACAGACTTAAGGAATACCGAATGTTCCAGCTTTTAATATAATTCTTTCAATGTAGCGGATGTAGATTCGTCTGCATGCAACTCTTTCCAGCATTTGGCTATTAAAGTGGTTTCAGTGCTTGGCGGTCTTTTGGTGACGAGTTATTGTTTCAAGACGGACCTAATCTTCAGTGCACGCATAGGCTCTGTCAGGCTAAGGTGGAGGATAGGTTGTTGTGGGGTATTTGAAGATGTTGTTCAGATTTTTTTTCTATGTCCGGCTAATAGAGTTGCAGTCCTTAATGTTCGTACAGATGTTGAATATTTCCGAAATTAGAAATTTAGAGTGGAAAATCTATGTATTCTTGTTATAATCTATATCATCTCTCAATGTGAGAAATTGACACCCAAGATCGGTTTGTTGGAATATTCAACATAGAACTGGGGAAACCTAAAATCAAACAAACGTATGAAAACACATTAATTTTTAAGAATCTTCATTTTTACTTTACTTTCTCCTCTGTTTTTCTATTTGTTTTTTTATTTGGGGGGTGGGGGGTCATTGGTTTTGTCTCTAACAAAATTCAAAATTCAAACTGCTCAAATCACTTGGCTTGTCCTTTGGCATCTGTCAGCAAAAATTGGGGTTGTATTATACTGGAGCTGAAAGTTAGTTTTACCCGTTTTCCGAGGTCTAGCGACCGTTAATTCCTTGGAAAGATGTATGACTCTCCCGGTATGCCAGTAGCACATATCAGAGAATGTCCCTAAAACTCCTGTTAATAGAACTCCATTGGCATTTGTTTTAACTTAGTTGCGGCAGTTACTGAGACTTAGTTACTTCTGTGGCCACTGACAGATATCAGTTTAGGTTTTTGTCAGTGGATGATGATCCCTAAAGAACTGGTGCTCATCTGAAAACTAGCTCCTAGATTTTCCTACAAGACCTCTGCCCTTCCATAAGAAGAGACAGTTGCTTCACTTTGAATTGCTTCTGTCAGTTTCCTTATATCTGCCATGCAATTCAAGTAGTACCAATTGCTATTGCTTCTATAAAAGGGAAGCTATTTTTCAGAACAGAAATAATAATTTCTATCTGGAATGTTAGCTCTGTGGTTTAATGCACCTGCTGCAGATATCTGTCAGGGATACAGGTTTTAATCTACATCTAGTAACTGAGTCATTGTTGTGCTTTTTGGCTGGTAATGTGAGTATTACGGTTTCCTGTAAGAATATCTGTTATCATTATCTACAGACTACTTCTATCTCAAATCCTTTTCTATATATAGGCATTATTGTAGATGTACCACGATTTTAGATTGCTTTGACATCTTTGTTTTGATGTTTTTAATTATTTATAATTAATAGATTAAATAATTTTGCATCAGTAATATCATAAAAAACATATTCGACGAGGTATTATGTGAAACGGATGCAAAGGACAGCAAATAGTTAAACATCAGTATAAAAATGACTCAAATTGCATTTTTCAGGTTTACTACACCAGGGCGATCCCTGTTAGCCCACGAACAGAAAATGTACTCGTTCAGTCATTCTTGTCTCTGAGGGAAAAATTGATACATATGGATTCTATATTGTTCATGGTTTGTTCCAAATCACTGCCCATCAGTTGTAACACTCTGTACCTTGAGAACGCTATGAGTTTCTTGAAATCGTATTTGAAACCTGCATTTAAGAAGCCTTCAAATAAACATCGCAATGTAGTCAACGAATATCACAATAAATATAAACTATGCAAGTCCGTTGCACAATTTATTTGAAGTATTTGATCCATGGATCCTTTTAGTTAATGGCTCTTACTAGTAGTGTCCATTCTGAATGGTTTCAATGAGCGCTGTGGCAGACGTTTTTATCAAAGTTTGCCAACATATGGACACAACGACGGGCACTAAAACTATTTATGCATGTGTTGCTTAGTCGCTTCTCTCCATAGGTGGTTCCCAATAGCGTGGGTAAGGGAAAATTATAGTAATTGCTCTGAAATGGACCAGAAATAAGATCTGATGCTGTTGGATCTTTGTAGCAATCCCATACAAGAATTCCCTTCTATAAAGTGGTATAGGCCTATCTGGGAATGAGGAATCTCAAGGAGTGTGATTTACAGCACTGGCCACTGCAAATCTCAAGGGGAGGGAAGAGGTGGGGGGCGTGAAATAAAATAAAATAAAAAACGTACCTTTCTAATGCTGGCCGCTTCACTCCTTTTCCATCTCGGTGGTGTTGGTGTCCCAGCAGTCCATGGGGAAACCAGCACAGGCTCCCCATGCAATCCTGGCTCTTCTCTTATGCTAAACCAAGCATGAGAGCAGCACCAGGATTAGTCTGAGCGGCTTGGTCTGACGCTCGGACACTGCATGGGAGGCTATGCAGTTTCTGCAACCCGGCTGTGTTACACAGCCGGGTTGGAGAAACCTAAGTATGCATACGTGTTTGGTGGGCCTAAGACAGCCGGCCAAACACACATTCACACTTAAGTGCACTCCACTACCCCTCCACTCTCCCCACTCCCATGGCAAGTCCTACCCTTCCCTGAACACACAACTATTGTTTTGTTTTTCAGCTGCTGGCTTAGCGGGGGGCAGGACATTCGCCATTGTGAAGGAGCCCCCTGGTGATTTATAACACATTTTGGAAACCTAGGTCTTCAAACCCAGCAAATCTGAAATCATGTTGATGTTTCTAAATAAATTTGTACTTGGGGTTTAGGCCATTGATGTCAAATGACTAACAATAGTAGCTGGTACTCTTATAACTTGCTGGACTCTAAATCCGTACTCAGAGAGAATGGAAAAAAGAGACTGGTGCAATCACTTGGAGCCAGTTACTATACGCACCCAATTCTGGAATATAATAAGTAATTCATACACCCATAATACAAATTTATGTGCACTCATCAAACTAAAAAAATAGTCCTTTTTTCAGAATACCAGAAATCCATCACAATAATATCTCAAATATGTTTTCTAGTCTGTTCCATTTGTATTCTTTACTATCCTTATTTATCCAGACAGATAAAAGCATTTATTACAGCTTATTTTGACAGTAGATGTAGTTACTTCTCAGAAGTACTTTATCAAGGCACATATAGTTGCTGATCTTGTTCTCGATTAATGAGTTAAAACATTTCTTTTATTTTCAAATCTATTCTATCTGTACATTTTGTGTGAGAGAAGTATTTCAAACTGATATGGTATCCATAAAGTAATTCAGACTGATGTGGGAATTGTGAAGTAATCCATCTTCACGATATGTGTGACGTGCACTGCTCTCTAATCATGTCCAATGTAGTGTAAAGGAATTTCTGTCACACACTTTTGTTGAGTTTTTTTTTTTAAGTGTACCAATGCAATAGATTTGAATTTCCGTTTTCAGCTCCTGTGCAGAGACAGGAGCAAATTTATCCACTTCTACCTACACTGGCCACAGTCAGTAAGCAGTGTGCTGGCATGCCTGACACACTGATGTGGGCAGAGAGGATGGAAAATGCAGGTGGACATAACTTGTTCATGCCCCAGAGGGATTAGGTTCCCCATGACAATGTGTTTTGCATAGGGCCCAGGGGGATGAAGTCTCAGGCCACAGATGGCTCAGGAAGGAGCCCCCATGCTCACCCGCTCCCCATCAAGCCCTGGGGGTTTGACTCTCCCTGGGAAAATATTTGTAAACTACAGCAGTGCATAATGTGCTCATCTTCCAGTATAGTCCCCTGAGATACTGACCTTTGGGCAATTTGTGCAATCTTGGTCTCATTTTGCTCCTGGTAGGGAGCGTTAGCCACCAGGAGCATTTTTTCAGACCTCCTTGCTTCTTTAGGATATTTGTTGTTGGGAAGCTTGATTTTAAGGCTCTCTTGCCAGGCCCGTCCTCTCACTGGGCTACTGATGCTTTCTTTTGCTTGAGGGGCATCCTTCACAGCCCCTCCACAAACCACAAGCAGAACACCCTCCCTGCCATCTGTGCCAGGTCCCACAGCCTCTTGGCTACCTGAAGGGCACCTGTGTGTTAGCGGAGTAAAGGGCCAGTCCACAGACATTTCAGTGGAACCACCCAGAATCCTGCAGCGAGTCCATGGATGCACAAGTGGCTAGTATTACTGGACCTGGAGAGACCTATCCACATCCTGGGAGCCAGTTGGTGTTACAGTCCTTCAGTCCATCCTTGCAGTGGCATCGGGTGGCCTCTCCCTCCAAATGAGCATTCTTTCACCATCATCATGCACAGCTTAAATTTCTTCTTAAGTGTTCTCTCTTGTTCATGGATTTTTAAGTAGGGGTGAAAAATTCTAAAAATCTGACATCCCTGGCCAATCCAAGGGTCCAGTGTCATCACTCTACCCCTGCCCTATACCTCCTCTGCAGCACTCAGGGATAATTATGTATGGTGACTTTAAGTGGTTAATCTACAAACCTTCCATGGAGACTGTTCTTTGTTTGGCTTCATAGGTCTGACCTTTCTTTTTTTTTGTGTGGGCTTTGGTTTGTCCATTCGAGGTGTAGTGTGATGATTTAATTAAGAGATCCAGATTAGCTCACCACCCTTACTTTCCCAGAGCTGGGAACTGTTAAAGGCTTTATTTTGTGGTTAGGCTTTTAATCTGGCTCCTGGCCAGCAGCGTAATTAATTTGGCCCAGTAAAGGGGACAAAGTTCTTGAATCTCGCTATGGCTGAGCCAGGTAAATATGACATTTTTAAGAGGTTTAGTTATTGAGAGAGTTGGGGTTATTGGTTGAGGGGAGTGAAACACTTCTCAAACAAAAACCCTAATACTTGTCTGAGTGACCCACAAAAAATCATTAAATTAACCAGTGCTCAGACCTCTGGTAGCTTGGCACAAAAGCAGTCAGACTTAATAAAAGGGCATAGCGTAAAGTATTTTGGGCAGCACTCAAACAGTAATAAAATAAAAATACAACACATACAAAAAGTCACAAGTTCAATACAACTACGATGGAGTGTGGGCCAGGTACAGGACCGAGTCCAGCCCACTGACAGCGTACCAGGTTGTACTTGGACTGAGATGGTGAGGTCTGCTCGGCTTTGCATCGAGTTTCATCAGTTCTGATGGGACTGCCGATCTGGTGCTGCGATGTGCTGCATCAAGGTTTATCATGCTGCACTGGATCCAGTGAAGTTGCTGATCAGGAGCTGTGAAGTGATGTGATGTAAGGTCTTACATCAAGATGTTTCGGCTCCGGTGAGACCGCTGATCAGGAGCTGCAAGGTGATGCAATGAGAGGTCCTGCTCTAAGATGCACTAAGCTGCGTTGATTTTGAGGGAACCACAGTTGGGCCAGGAAGAGTTCACTCTGATGCCAGCCAAGGGTCCAGCATTTGGTAGAGCACCTCTTGGGGAACATGACTCACTCTATCAGAGCTCAGAAGCAGGGCAAAGGCAGGTCCAGTTGACTCTGGACAGCTG
Organism: Pleurodeles waltl; assembly: GCF_031143425.1. Classification (NCBI taxonomy): domain Eukaryota; kingdom Metazoa; phylum Chordata; class Amphibia; order Caudata; family Salamandridae; genus Pleurodeles; species Pleurodeles waltl. The sequence goes on along the minus strand of NC_090440.1, from coordinate 452,335,528 downwards.
GGCAGATGGAGGACGGGTCACTTGAGCTTGTGATGTGCCTGCAGCTCACAAATGAGGTGAGCCAGCTAGTCCTCGGAGTGACTGTAGTGGTTGTGGGTTCAAGGAGCAAGTCTAGTCTCCCATCCGCATTCTTCAGGGCAGCAGGGCAGTCCTTCCGGTAGCAGAGCAGTTCTTCTTCTGTGTCTTTCACATGTCCAGACATTATATGATGAGTGGTTCAAAAGGTCTGGTATTTAAATTTGGTGCAAGATTTTGAAGTGGGGGGGCACCTCTACCACTCCCACATCTGGCTCTAGAAAATTCGCCCCTCCCCCTGCCCAGGCCCCAGGTTTTTTGGGCTCACAATATGCTGGTGTCAAGTCCCTTTGCATGTGTGCGGGGCAGCCCTCTACATATAAGGGAGGCAGGCAACAACTCCGTTCCCTCTCTGTGCCCCTTTGGTTCACTGTATTTGAGGAATACACAAAGGCCAGCTGCCCACTATACCTAGTCATTTGACCCAGAACACATAGACCAGTCACCAAATGGTTAGGACAAGAAAATGCCAACTTTCTAAAAGTGGCATTTTCAAAAGTGGTTTAAAACTTGACTTTTTCCATGAAAAAGGGTTTAAAATTACAATTCATCTGAGTGTAAACTTCATTTTCCAATCTGCTCCCGAACTTAAGTTTTCAATTATTAAGTGTAATAATATGGTAACTCAATATTATCCCATGGGAGAGATAGGCTTTGTAATAGTGAAAAACTACTTCAGACATTTTTCACTAATAGGACAGGTACAACTACTAGAAAATGAAATCCAATACACCCTGTCATTAGAGCCTTTAGGCTCTACCTTAGGTGTGACCTATATGTATTAAAATGAAGGTTTAGGCTTGTCAATAAGGTTTACTTTTCCAGGTGGAAATTGCAGCTTAAGACTACATTACAGACTGCAGTGGCAGGCCTGAGACATGTTTAAAAAGACTATTGTGGTTGGTGGCACAATGAGTGCTGTAGGTCCACTATAAGCACTTAACTTACAGGCCAGAGTACAAATACTATTACTTTACTAGGGAATTACAAGTAAATTAAATGTGTCAGTCAGGTGTACTCCAATAGTACCATGTTTTACAAAGAGTACACACACCTTTTGGTGCAGGTTAGGACTCTGTTCCCCAGTGCCACAAAACATAATTCAACAAAACAGGAGGGGAGAAGGTGAAATGTTTCATGGTGACCCTGCAGGGAGAACCAAGTACTACAGTTATAATGAGGGTGACTGTAGATCTACACTTGCGATGCATGTTTACCCTGAGATTGATACCTCACTGGCCCTGAAGGCCCACGCGAGTTAAACCTGTACTTTACTGCAGATTTCTTCTATACTGTGTACTGTGTAAATCGTTTAGGCACCGTAGACTTTCAGTGTGCATTGCAGACTTACACTATGAATGCCTACTGTTAGAAATGGGGTCTTTGGTTTGCAGTCAGGTTACCCCCTGTCCAAGCAAGGACCCTCACTCTAGTCAGGGTAAGTCACACACAATCCAAATTATCTTGTGCCCACCCTCTGGTAGCTTGGCACTGAGCAGCCAGGCTTAACTTAGAAGGCAATGGGTAAAGTATTTGTGCAATAAATCATACAATAACACAATATAGCACCACAAAAATACACCACACAGTGTTTAGAAAAATATATAATATTTATCTGGATATTTGCAGGTCAAAACGATAAAAGATGCAATAAGAAAATGTAAAGATATCACTGGATATAAAAGTGTCTTAAGTCTTTTAAAAGCAACCAAAGGGGGTCATTCTGACCCTTGCGGGCCAACGACCGGGGGAGCACCGCCAACAGGCTGGCGGTGCTCCCATCGGCATTCTGACCGCGGCGGTACAGCCGGGGTCAGACACGGAAAACCGGCGGTGTCCCGCCGGTTTTCCGCTGCCCTGGAGAATCCTCCATGGCGGTGCTGCAGGCAGCGCCGCCATGGGGATTCCGACCCCCTTACCGCCAGCCTGGTTCTGGCGGTGGCTGGCGGTAAGGGGTGTCGTGGGGCCCCTGGGGGCCCCTGCAGTGCCCATGCCAATGGCATGGGCACTGCAGGGGCCCCCTAACAGGGCCCCACTAAGATTTTCAGTGTCTGCATAGCAGACACTGAAAATCGCGACGGGTGCAACTGCACCCGTCGCACCCTTCCCACTCCGCCAGCTCCATTCGGAGCCGGCTTCCTCGTGGGAAGGGGTTTCCCGCTGGGCGGGCGGGCGGCCTTCTGGCGGTCGCCCGCCCGCCCAGCGGGAAACTCAGAATACCTGCGGCGGTCTTTTGACCGCGCAGCGGTATTCTGGAGGTTCAAGCCAGGCCGGCGTCTTCCGCTGCCGGCCGGGGTCAGAATGACCCCCAAAGTCTCTTTCAAGCACAAAGTACCTGGTTTGAGTGAAAAATCTCCGCAAAGGGGGCTGCAGAGGAGGAGATGCGTGGAAAATGGTGTGTGCGTCACTTTTGCCCCTTCACACACGGACTTGCATCGTTATTTTCCACTCGGAGAAGACGTTGCATAGATTTCCGGCGCACGGACGGGTCTCCTCTTCGGGTTGCGGGGTTTTCAGACACCCCGGTGTCTGTGCGTGGAATCCTGGGCTTGTTGACAAGCTCTGCATCGTTCCGGTGGGCGATTTGGGGAAATTTCTCCTTCACGGCAGGCACTGCATCGATTTTCCCCTCAGGAAGTCTGGCGACGTTGTCCCAGGTGGGCTGTGCGTCGAAGTTCCGGTCGCACCGCAGGCGCCGCGTCGATCTTTTCCTCGCAAAGTCGAGCGGCGTCGTTCCGGTTCGGAGAGCTGTGAATTTTTCACCGCGGCACAAGCTGTGCGTGAATTTTTCACCGCACAAGGAGTCCAGTTGCAAGAGAGAAGTCTTTTTGGTCCTGAGACTTCAGGGAACAGGAGGCAAGCTCTATCCAAGCCCTTGGAGAGCACGTCAGCAGCAGAGCAAGAGAACAGCAAGACAGCAGGGCAACAGCAAGGCAGCAGTCCTTTGTAGAAAGCAGTCAGGTGAGTCCTTTAGGCAGCCAGGCAGTTCTTCTTGTCAGGGTGCAGGTTCTGGTTCAGGTTTCTTCTCCAGGAAGTGTCTGAGGTGGTAGGGCAGAGGCCCTGTTTTATACCCAAATGTGACTTTGAAGTGGGGGAGACTTCAAAGAGTGGCTTAGAAGTGCACCAGGGCCCCTTTCAGTTCAATCCTGTCTGCCAGGGTCCCAGTAGGGGGCGTGGCAGTCCTTTGTCTGAGAGCAGGCCCTCCACCCTCCCAGCCCAGGAAGACCCATTCAAAATGCAGATGTATGCAAGTGAGGCTGAGTATCCTGTGTTTGGGGTGTGTCTGAGTGAATGCACAAGGAGCTGACAAATGGGCAGAACACACTTTGCAACAGTACCTTTTCCCTGTTGGTAAACAAAATGTGTAAATGCAAAGCTTCCTTTTTTGTGTACAGACCTTAAGTCAAATGCAAAACAAGAAAAAATCAAAAGGAAAACAAATTGACTGCATGCTGAGACATGAGAGACCTGAGAGAACAGGAAGCTTAATTTCCAGTCCAGTGGGATAACTAGGTTCTCATCCACTGGTGATATGTGCGCACCGTAAAAGTCCAGGATTGCTCCAATAACGATATGGGTTCAGGTCCTGTAATTGAATATCTTATTGTGCTGCTATCCTGGGTAGGATATCTATTCCGCTGGAATAGCAAAAGCTGGAATGTCTTCATCGAGGTGTGGTGGTCATATAAACTTTAAAAGGACGCTTATAGCCAATAAAATTAAATAACAGGTGAACTGCCTGGACAGTTTATTACAAGACTACTTTTATTATGTAAAGCTTCACAATTAGGAGAGTGTATAGATCACATTTTTTGTAAAACATATTGCTGCCAACAAATTTATTGTGCTGTTTAACATGAGCACATCACCGGAAAGAGGGCAGCCCTTCCATAATGATCATCTGCCATTTGAGTGAAATATGATCCCATTTTAATGATTTTAGAATAAAGAAGCCTTAACCAGAATATAAACCACCAAAAGCTTCTGCTGCAGAGATATTTGTCATTAGATAAGCTGAGGAATTTGGAAGGATAGTGGAAAGAAATCGTTTTCCCAAACATCTATGATTCTATTTTATACCACCTTCAGATCTCAGATAACTCACAATTGAGAAACTCTTGAGGCACTTTTGAGGTTTGAGACAACTAATTGTTGCGGTTGATGCACCTGTGTCTAGCCTGCAAATTATGGATTTTAACTCCATACAGTGGAATGTAGTATAAATTAGTCTTCTGTCCTATCAAATTAATTTGAAACAGAACTTTAATATCATTAAAGAAGCTAAAAGTAAAGGTTAAATAAATACAACAGTTCTTTGTATTAATTGTTAGAGCAACTAGTAGAGTCATAGTCTGATTTCTGAAAGGCACTATACAGACACTGTTAGACTTTCTATCCATGGCGTGGTCTCCCTAAACTTTTTGCCTCTGTTTCCCAGGTTGTTGATGTATGCTGGACTCTGATTTTGCTGGTTTGTTACTCTGGGCACTTTACCACTACTAACTAGTGCTAAAGTGCAAGTGCTCCTTTACAAAATGTGTATATAATAGGTTTATCCATGATTGGCATATTTGATTTATTTATAAGTCCTTAGTACATTGCACTAGAGGTGCCCAGGGCCTGTAAAACAAATGTTACTAGTGGGCCTGCAGCACCGGTTGTGCCACCCACATACGTAGCTCTGTAATCATATCTCAGACCTGCCACTGCACTGTCTGTGTGTGAAGTTTCAACAGTAAATTCATCTTGGCAAGTGTACACACTTGCCAGGCTTAAACCTTCCCTTTTCTTACATGTCAGACACCCCTAAGGTAGGCCCTAGGTAGCCCCAAGGGCAGGGTGCAGTGTATGGTTAAGGTAGGACATATAGGTGGTCATTCCAACCCTGGCGGTCCATGACCGCCGGGTTGGAGGACCGCGGGAGCACCGCCGACAGGCCGGCGGTGCTCCAATGGGCATTCCGACCGTGGCGGTAAAGCCGCGGTCGGACCGGCAACACTGGCGGGCTCCCGCAAGTGTACCGCCGCCCATGGGAACCGGATGGCGGTAGGGGGGGTCGCGGGGCCCCCGTAAGAGGGCCCCTAAATGTATTTCACTGTCTGCTGTGCAGACAGTGAAATACGCGACGGGTGCAACTGCACCCGTCGCACAGCTTCCACTCCGCCGGCTCGATTCCGAGCCGGCTTCATCGTGGAAGCCTCTTTCCCGCTGGGCTGGCGGGCGGCCTGAAGGCGGCCACCCGCCAGCCCAGCGGGAAAGTCAGAATTACCGCTGCGGTCTTTCGACCGCAGAACGGTAACCTGACGGCGGGATTTTGGTGGGCGGCCTCCGCCGCCCGCCAAGGTCCGAATGAGGGCCATAGTAAAGTGTTTTACAAGCTCTGACAGTGAAATATGGCTACATTTGTTTTTCACAGTTTCAAGGCCTGTCCCTCTCATAGGTTAACCCGGGTGCTACCTTTAAATCTGATTACAGTGTAGATTCCCTATGGGAGCAGATGGACATGTGGAGTTTGGGGTCTCTGAGCTCACAAATTAAAATTTTAAGATTGTGTGTTTGAACATGCCACTTTTAGAAAGTGAGAATTTTCTTGCTTATACCACATCTGTGACTCTGCCTGTTTGTGAATTCCGTGTCTGGGTCAGTTTGACAGTTGGGCTGGTTGCACCTCCCACTAGACAGTGACACAAAGGGAGCTGGGGTGTAGTCTGCATATCCTGAGGAGCCATCTGTGCTAGGAGGGAGGGTGGGAGTGGTCACTCACACCTGAAAGGGCTGTGCCTGCCCTCACACAATGCAGCCTCCAACCCCCTGGTGAGTGTCTGGGGCCTGGCCTGGGCAAGGCAGGATTTTACATTCAAGAGAGAAATTGGGTATAAGAAGGGCACCCAAAACCACAGACTTTAGAACACTTCTGGAAACCAAGAGGAACCTCTGCCTGGAGATGAGATGAGGAAGAAGAGCTGCCCTGCCTGTGACTGTGCTTTGCGGAGCTATCCTGCAGTTGCTGCTTTTGCCAGAGTAAGATGGCAAAGACTGTACTTTGTGTGCCTTCCATCTTGTGAAGATCTCCAAGGGCTTGATTTAGAGCTTGCCTCCTGTTGTTTGAAGTCTCCGGGACAGCAAAGACTTCTCTCTGCCAGCACCTGGAGCCTCTGGAGAGACTCCTACTCTGCCCTGTGCTGCCCATCCAGTTCCTGGGACCCTGAAAGGAGATGCTGGCAGCCTAAGAGGAAGAAATCCACGCACAGAACGCCGTGCAGGGAAAAGATCGACGCAACTCCGATCTGCGGCTGGGAAATCGCCACGCCGCCGGCTTCGAGACTGAAAATTGACACTTGTCTGTAACACGACCAAAGAATCAACACATGGAGCTGGAGAAACGACGCATAGCATTGCTGACCGAGGCTAGTGAGATCACAACCCGTGAGGCAAACACGGCTGGCCGTGTAAAAACAACACAAAGCCTGCCCGGACCCGAGAGTGCTGACCGGATCAACGCATCGCTCTCCTGTGGAGAGAAGAAATGACACCCCCGACCCGACGTAAGAAGAAACGACTCAAGGTCTCACTCGTGAGTAAAATCGACGCATCTCAAGCCCTTTTTGAGGTACACTTGCCCGTGCTGGGTTATTTTTGACGCACCCAAGGTACATTTTCACGCTGTTATTCTGTGTTTAAAACTGTATGAAGACTTTTTTTGCTTTTTAAGTGATAACTTGACTTGTGTATTGTGGATTTTTGTAGATTTGTCAGGTTTTATTTAGATAAATATTTCCTATTTTTCTAAACCTGTGTTGTGTCATTTGGTAGTGTTTTCATTAAGTTACTGTGTGTGTTAGTACAAATACTTTACACCTAGCACTCTGAAGTTAAGCCTACTGCTCGTGCCAAGCTATCAAGGGGGTAAGCAGGGGTTAGCTGGGGGTGATTCTCCTTTACCCTGACTAGAGTGAGGGTCCTTGCTTGGACAGGGGGTAACCTGACTGCCAACCAAACACCCCATTTCTACCAGGCACATATCAATATGTCCTGCATTGGTTTATTTCATTGTTGACTGCAACACAGTGTAGTTTTTAAGCAGATATTTAAAGAAAACTCATATCTCGATTAGACAGTACAATGGGTTAATCATCTACTGAAGGCTTATGCGGATCAGGATGGAACTCTGATGAATGCTATTTATTCAATTATTTGCATTACTGAAATTGAAAGTGTATTCACACAATAATTCACATAAAATTGACTGCAATATTTAAGCCATAATATTTGCTTTTTCAAGTGTAGTTACTAAGGAATCAGTCAGATGGACTTGTTTTCCCAGAATAGTATGATTAGTAATGTTAGCAAGGTGTCTTATTGAATAAATTACCTTAGCAACGTAAGTGCCCAGTTCAAATCAAGATCGTTTCTTTTTTTCTTTTTTTCATTGGGTCAGTTGATGTTTTAATGAGCCAATGTCTAAGTGGATTCACTCAAGTTCTTTTACGAAATAGATTGTCACAATCTCCCAGTTTTGAATTTCATGTAACATTTTCTGTCCAGGCATTATAACTAAACTGCAACTGGTTAATTACACTATTGAATACACATTAAACATAGTTGCATCTGAGCAATGAGACCTCATATTTTGCCATTAGCAAAGTTGGGGCAGAGACAATTTAATATATTCAGGCACAGGTTAAGCTCTACGAAAATATAGTAATTAGATTTTCATACAGTTAGACATAGCCTATAGTGCCTCATAGATCTACAACATTTGAAATAGAAAGGTATACTTGTTGTCAATGTAGTGGAGAAATGTAACTATGGCTTTTGCTGATTGATCACAAAAGCCAATTCTGATGGTGGTTAGTAGTGAACTAATTTAGTTTTACAGTTTAGCAAATAAACATCAGCATAAGCATTAGTGATAGCCGGTGTCCTCTGCTCATTATTCATGTATTTACATATTATTTACTACCAGGCAAAGTAATTGGATCGGAAATGTTATACATAAGGATGTTGACATTCAATAGGACAAATGAGCATTTGGTGGATAACAAAGAAAAGACAGTGGTTAGAATCAAGCAGGATCAAAGGCAAGGAAGGGCTGTAACAATCATGCCTATTACCTTTAACAGACAGATACTGTACTATACATAGTATAACGATCAGGGTGGAGGTTTATGTGTAAATCATTCTTTACTTTGTTGCCGTTAGCATTAACTCTTACGGGCTGTTTTAAAGCCTAAAATTATGTAGAAATAGAAGTGAATTTCAATGGAGGGGCTCCCTGAGGTAGAATGACTGGAACCTTATTGAAACACAAGTTTAGGTGACTGCTGGACCTGGCTTTTTGACAGGGTCATCCCCAAACTTTTTTGCCTCCTTCCTCCTATTTGTTATGACCTTTTGTTGTTGGCTTTTGATCTCTGGGCACTTTACCACTGCTAACCAGTGCTAAAGTGCATATGCTCTCTGTGTAAATTGTACTGTTGATTGGTTTATCCATGATTGGCTATTTGATTTACTTGTAAGACCCTAGTAGAGTGCACTATATGTGCCTAGGGCCTGTAGATTAAATGCTACCAGTGGGCCTGCAGCACTGGTTGTGCCACCCACTTATGTAGCCCCTTCACCTTGTCTCAGGCCTGCCATTGCAAGGCCTGTGTGTGCAGTTTCACTGCCACTTCGACTTGGCATTTAAAAGTACTTGCCAAGCCTAAAACTCCCCTTTTTCTACATATGTCACCCCTAATGTGTGCCCTAGGTAACCCTAGAGCAGGGTGCTGTGTGGGTAAAAGGCAGGACATGTACCTGTGTAGTTTATATGTCCTGGTAGTGTAAAACTCCTAAATTCGTTTTTACACTACTGTGAGGCCTGCTCCCTTCATAGGCTAACATTGGGGCTGCCCTCATACATGGTTGAAGTGGCAGCTGCTGATCTGAAAGGAGCAGGAAGGTCATATTTAGTATGGCCAGAATGGTAATCCTCCTGACTGGTGAAGTCGGATTTAATATTACTATTCTGGAAATGCCACTTTTAGAAAGTGAGCATTTCTTTGCACTTAAATCTTTCTGTGCCTTACAATCCACATCTGGCTAGGTTTAGTTGACAGCTCCAGGTGCATTCACTCAGACACACCCCAAACACAGGGTCCTCAGCCTCACTTGCATACATCTGCATTTTGAATGGGTCTTCCTGGGCTGGGAGGGTGGAGGGCCTGTCCTCACACAAAGGACTGCCACACCCCCTACTGGGACCCTGGCAGACAGGATTGAACTGAAAGGGGACCTGGTGCACTTCTTAGCCACTCTTTGAAGCCACCCCCACTTCAAAGGCACATTTTAGTATGAAACAGGGCCTCTGCCCTACCACATCAGACACTTGCTTGAGAAGAAACCTGAACCAGATGCTACGTCCTGCCAAGAAGAACTCACTGGCTGCTCAAAGGACTCACCTGTCTGCTTTCTACAAAGGACTGCTGCCTTGCTGTTGGCCTGCTGCCTTGCTGAACTCTTGTCTGGCTGTAAAGGTGCTCTCCAAGGGCTTAGATAGAGCTTGCCTCCGGTTCCCTGAAGTCTCAGGACCAAAAAGACTTCTCTTTTTCATTTGGACTCCTCATGCGCCGAAAATTTAGACGCACAGCTTGTTCCGCGGTGAAACATTCACTGCACGCCGATCCAGAAAGACGCCGCTCGACGCGACGCCTGCGGTGCAACCGGAACTTCGACGCATGGCCTTGCATGGACAACACCGCCCGAATTCCAGAGAGGAAATTGACGCAACGCCTGTCGTGAGAAAGAAAATTCCACGCACAGCCTCCCAGAACGACGCGCAGCTGGATAACAAGCTGAGGAATCCACCCACAGACCCTGGGACATCTGGTAATCCCGCGATCCATAGAAGGAGACGGTCCGCATGCCGGAAAACTCTGGACATCTTCCCCGAGTGAAAAATAACGACGCAAGTCCGTGTGTGAAGGGGCAAAACCGACGCACACACCATTTGTCCTCCCATAGAACGACCCACGTCTCCCAGCATGAAAAATAACGACGCAAATCCGTGTGTGAAGGGGCGTAACCGACGCACACACCATTTGTTTCACACATCTTCTCTTCTACGGCCCTCTGCGGAGATTTTCCACTCCAAACCAGGTACTTTGTGCTTGAAAGAGACTTTGTTTACTTTTTAAAGACTTAAGACACTTCATATTACTTTTTAGTGATATCTTTACAAATTCATATTGCATCTTTGATCGTTTTGACCTGCAAATACCCAGATAAATATTAAATATTTTTCGAAACACTGTGTGGTGTATTTTTGTGGTGCTATATTGTGTTATTGTATCATTTATTGCACAAACGCTTTACACATTGCCTCTAAGTTAAGCCTGACTGCTCAGTGCCAAGCTACCAGAGGGTGGGCACAGGATAATTTGGATTGTGTGTGAATTACCCTGACTAGAGTGAGGGTTCTTGCTTGGACAGAGGGTAACCTGACTGCCAACCAAAAAACCCATTTCTAACAGTGACACTATAAGATGTTGATTAGTGGTTCTTTGTTTGAAGGTGACTGTTGATATGTCGTTGACAGCCTTCAATGTCACGGCCAGCAGTTTGTAGAATGCCCTATTTTTCATAGAGAACCTGCCAGCTTGGTGATGACAGAGTGAGTTAGGTGTGCAATGTGAGAGGCTGTTTATGGTTCTAGTACCTAAGCTGAGAACCTCGCTAATAGAACAAGAGAGATTCAGACGAGCAATAGCACTGTCCTTTGGGTACGCACTAGTCAGTTGACAAACACATTGGCTTTGTGGAATGGTAGGCGGGTGCATATGTTTTATATGTTCAGGACTTGGAAGCATTTGCAGAAGCTTTGATGGGGAAGAAAGATTCCTAGAGTATAGAGGGATTGAATAGAACAGCGGGTTGTCCATAGGAGGGAAAAGATAGACAGTGAGAAGGAAAGTGATTCAAGATTGGTAAGGGCATACATAGGTATAGCTAAAGAAGAAAAATATAGGACCTCAATTTTGTATGAAATTCTCATGAGGTACTGTAGAACCATCCAGTCAAGAATCATGAGATTATCCACAACGCACAAAAACAAAGACACATATTCTACTCCCTGAACCCAATTAGTACTAGCCTTTGTGGAAAGTTCATTGTTCATTTGCAAGGAGCTCTGCTTTATAAAATAAAAATGTCTTGGCCAGCTCCATGAATGGACTAGTGTGCATACCACTCAGTTATAGAGATGGATCTTTGATACGCTAGCTTTGATAGGACATTTTGTGGCATGCTGAAACCAGCATCACCTTGTATAGTTTGCTTGAAAAGGACTAGTACCTTTCGACTGGTGAATGAATTACACGACATGATTTTCTTGTGAACTATAAGCTATGCAACGATGAAGTGGAGTGATGTTACATATACCCTTTTGTATGATCTATTCCCATTCATGTCAGTCCGAAGCAGCAAAAATAATCTAGTTTAGAGTGGCTGGACTCATGCATTTTCCAACACAAACACTACTCACCATATTTACATTGATGAAACTATGCTATGTTCCCTCTTTCAGACTGTCACTGTAACTTGCATGCCCAACAAAATTAAAGGGAAGAAACAATATTCAATTAAGCTAGTTTGCAGTTATAGAATGAAGACGCTTTTCTTTATTACATTTTTGCAATAATTTCACTGTAATTACTGCATATTCTGCCTAACAATATTTAGTTGAATTATAGAGAAACTGCAAAATTTAAGTGCATCCATCCAGGCCTCTTGCAGTCTACTGAATCGAAGCATTTAATATATTCATAATGTTGATGCGATACCTTCAAGAAAATAGCTTCTCTCATTTCACTGGGTAGCGTTTAGATGTGATATTTCAAGGCACAATGAGTTTTAAGTTTCTTAATGCACTGCCATTTCCACAAAGTAATGGAAAAGAAGAAAACAGAAGACATCACTTTGTTTGATTTATGATTCATTTTCAGTTAGAAGCTATCCACTGCGAGTCAGGTAGCGATAATAACCTCGCCATACCTATATTATCACAGGGAAATTACCCAAACATGAGAATGTAATTTCGCTGTCATCAGTAGAAAATCTTCAATGATTTCTGGAGTTCAAAATCTAGACTGGCACCGCTATTTTGTTCTCGCAGTATATTAAATATAATATCTGCAGTCGCGTGCCATTTTCAAAATCTTGTCTAGAACGAATATCTTCTACTTTTAGTATTTTTAATGTAAATGTATTAGAAATGAAACTTTTGGTTTGATATTCAGCCGTGTGATTCAGCCACCCTGAAATCCATATACCTTCACACCTCTCTATTGGAAGTGATGATGACTATGCTGATAGAACGTCGGAGAGCATGAGTTCGACATGTGAGGACATGTGCCAGTGACACCGATACTTCAGTCATTCTTTTTGACTTGAAGGAACAACACTGCTGCTCTTTTATTTGCCAACTCAATAATTCTTGCACATGTCTAATATATTCAAGATACATTAATCGAACCGGATTAATAGAATGGAATGCGCTATGTAAATGTCATGGGGGGCAGTTCTGAATGAATATTCAAGAAGGTTATAATGCCTAAAGAAGAAAGACATTTGACTTGGGAGAAAGAACTCACACATACATATTGATTTAATTTAAGCTTCCTATTTGTAGTATTTGAAATTTACAGAGTAGTGACAAAGTGAATCTTTTAAGAGGGTGACACCAATTCCTGTGTATTATGAAATGCGACACCATTGATGCACGTGCAATACATATTAGCTAAACAGGTATTACAATTCTATTTTACATTAACTATGGTTTGAAATCCGTTATCCATAGGAATGACATACTACCACAAATGATAAACATTAACTCACAGGTAAAACAGAGTCGAGTGAATCTGAAATTTAAACCTCCACTGTTGATGCAATTTACTGGAATGTGTGACACATACCGAGTCTGCTTTTGTACAACAGTAAATGTAATTTGGGCACTGTTAGAAATGGGGTCTGTGGTTGACAGTCAGGTTACCCCCTGTTCAAGCAAGGACCCTCACTCTAGTCAGGGTAAAAGAGAATCACCGTCCTCTAACCCCTGCTTACCCCCTTGGTAACTTGGCAGAGCAGTAGGCTTAACTTCAGAGTGCTAGGTGTAAAGTATTTGTACAAACACACACAGTAACTTAATGAAAACACTACAAAATGACAACACCAGTTTAGAAAAATAGGAAATATTTATCTAAACAAAACAAGACCAAAACTACCAAAATCCGACATACACAAGTCAAGTTATGAATTGTTAAAGATTAAACTCAAAAATAGCGCTTAGAAACACAAAATGCTTCAATGAGGTGTTAACACGGCGTTGTGACGGAGTCGTTTCCCAACAAGCCGACACCAGCGGCACCAGACACGGAGTCGCGTAGACCCCCAAGTACAGTACCTTTGGTGAAGAGTGAAAACAAGTCGATGCCGAAGTCGGGGATCGTGGCGTCTTTGCGAAACGTTGAATCCGCGCACTTTGAACGGCGTCGGTCACGACGTGGTGCGGCGACTTCCACGGAGTCGCGGACTTCAGCAGGGCTGCAGCGGTGTCAGGCCTGCGAAGAGCGTCGCATTCCAGCGAAGGTCACGGCATCGGGTGCAGGCGGCGTCACCGGATTCAGAAGCGGCATCGGTCCGAAGTTGTCCGAAGTCGATTTCCTTGGATTTCCACCAGCTTTCCTTTCAAGGGCCCAGGGACTGGATAGGGCACCACTTGTCAGAGCAGGAGTCTCGGTGCTGGCCGAGAGAAGTCTTTGCTGTCCCTGAGACTTCAAACAACAGGAGGCAAGCTCTGAATCAAGCCCTTGGAGATTTATTCACAAGATGGAAGGCACGCAAAGTCCAGTCTTTGTCCTCTTACTCTGGCAGAAGCAGCAACTGCAGGATAGCTCTACAAAGCACAGTCACAGGCAGGGCAGCACTTCTCCTCAGCTCTTCAGCTCTTCTCCAGGCAGAGGTTCCTCTTGTTTCCAGAAGTGTCCCTAAAGTCTGTGGTTTTGGGTGCCCTTCTTATACCCAATTTCTCCTTTGAAGTAGGCCTACTTCAAAGTAAAGTCTCTTTTGAATGTGAAATCCTGCCTTGCCCAGGCAAGGCCCCATACACTCATCAGGGGGTTGGAGACTGCATTGTGTGAGGACAGGCACAGCCCTTTCAGGTGTAAGTGACCACTCCTCCCCTCCCTCCTAGCACAGATGGCTCATCAGGAAATGCAGACCACACCCCAGCTCCTTTTGTGTCACTGTCTAGTGTGCGGTGCAACCAGCCCAACTGTCAAACTGACCCAGGCAGGGAATCCACAAACAGGCAATAAGCAAGAACATGCTCACTTAAAATAAACTTTACTAAAAGATGTATTTTTAAATTGTGAGCTCAGAGACCCCAAACTCCACATGTCCACCTGCTCCCAAAGGGAATCTACACTTTAATCAGATTTAAAGGTAGCCCCCATGTTAACCTATGAGAGGGACAGGCCTTGCAACAGTGAAAAACTAATTTAGCAATATTTCACTGTCAGGACATATAAAACACATTACTATATGTCCTACCTTAACAATACACTGCACCCTGCCCTTGGGGCTACCTAGGGCCTACCTTAGGGGTGTCTGACATGTAAGAAAAGGGAAGGTTTAGGCCTGGCAAGTGGGTATACTTGCCAAGTCGAATTTACAGGTAAAACTGCACACACAGACACTGCAATGGCAGGTCTGAGTCATGATTACAGAGCTACTTATGTGGGTGGCACAACCAGTGCTGCAGGCCCACTAGTAGCATTTGATTTACAGGCCCTGGCACCTCTAGTGCACTTTACTAGGGACTTACTAGTAAATCAAATATGCCATTCATGGATAAACCAATCACATACACATTTTGTAAAGGAGCACTTGCACTTTAGCACTGGTTAGCAGTGGTAAAGTGCCCTGAGTAACAAAAACAGCAAAATCAGAGTCCAGCACACATCAACAACCTGGGGAACAGAGGCAAAAAGTTAAGTGAGACCATGCCAAGGATGAAAAGTCTAACAGGCATAGAAAGCTTGCCTAAATTAATAGAGGTACGACTTGTAATTAAGTCTCAGAGACACATGCATGCACGTTGAAACTAGTAGATAAGCTGGCAAATATATATGCAATGCCCCAGGTTCCATTTATCTTTGTGGGGTGTTAGACCTGATAGCCTTGGTGTGGTGTTCCTGCAACCTCTTTGAGTTCACACCTTCAGTTTTGATTAATTTGTTTTCATTGGATTTAGAACCTTAGCCACTTTACCACCCTAACCAGTACTAAAATATGTGTCCATTCCTTCAAACATGGTAGAATTGGTCTACAGTTAACTGGCACATTTAATTTAGTTTTAAGACCCTAGTAAATGGTAATGCTATGACCCCGGACCTGTTAATATCAATGCTACTTGTAGGCTTACAGCACTCACTGTGCCAGTCACTAAAGTAACCATTTAAACCATATATCAGGCCTGCCACAGCAGCCTGTAGTACAGTTTTAAACTGTCTGTTTAGCGTGGAAAAATAAACCAGGCCTCAACCTTCCTTATTAAAACATATGTTACCCTCAATGTAGGGCCTTAAAGGCTCATAGGGCTGTGTGTATTGTACTTATAGGCAGGGCAAATGTATTTCAGTTTTATGTCATGACAGTGAAAACTTCTAAATCCATTTTTCATTGTTGTAAGCCCTAGCTTTTCCTTTGACTAAAACTGGGTTACCTTATTACATTTAATAATTTATGCATTTGGATTGGGAGCAGATATAGATATGCTCTTTACACTCAACATAATTGCAATCTAATATCCTCTTTAATGGTAGAGTCAGAATTTAAGTCACAATTCTGAAAATTCCACTTTTAGAAATTGGGCACTTTCTTGTCCTAAACAGTTGTGCCTTCTGCCTGTGCCCTAGGTCGCATGACTGAATAGCTCTGCTGTTAGGGTTTGTGTATTACTTCTGGACAGGGGCAAAAAGGGGGCTTAGGTGTGGATATGATGGTCCATCGTGGCAGGATGACTGGGAGTGGCTGCACCCAGCCCCACTTACATTTCAAAGGGCTTTGACGCCAGCACTCACAAATTAGTCTGACAGGAGGCGTGCCTTCTCTTTTGTCACCACAGACAGTTTGAGCCTTGACAGGGGAACAGGGAATAACTTTACAGAGCTAGATTTGGGGGTAGAACAGGGAGCCCCCTACTCAAATGCTGGCACCTGGTATAAAATTGGACCTTTGGAGCCACTCTTCATAACACTTCTGGACCTGTGGAAGATGCAGAAGGACTGCCCTGCAGCATGAAGGACTGCCTTGCTATCTGAGAAGGGAGAGTATACCTGCTTACTTTCATCCAAGGCTAGCCTGAATGACTCCAAGGGTCAGTTGGCTGACCTCCTGAGTGAGCTACATAGGCACATTCAGAGGGCTCACTGCAACTGCCCAGTTGACCTACCTGGACCTTCAACTGGGCCTGCCTAGACCTGCTTGAGCCCTGCTGGCCTCGGCTGGAGTGAGTCCCTGATCCCCAAGGGGTGGCTTTTCTTACGTCCTGGACCACTGCCTGGCATTAGAGTGTATTCCTCCCCAAGAAAAGGTGAAAATATTGATGTTTGGGCTACTCATGACCATCAGTGACCCCAAGACTCTGCTGCATGTGATGACCACCAACTAGAATTTCTGGTGAGACCAACTCTCCACACTGACGACAAGAATCTGCGATGACCGACAATATGAAACCTACACTTTATACTACACCCACAGCCTTCAATGACTGCCAACTTGAAGCTAAAGCAATAACCATCTGTGATGCTTGAACAGCTCTTCGTGCGACTGCAACGACCATCCACAAAGCTCTAGCTTCTCTTTGTGCTACAGAGATGCATCTCATAGCCCAGGTGATGCATTTGTTCCGAGATGTGGTGAGGCTGCAGTGCAAGGTGCTGTTTCGTCAACGTTGAGGATCTTGTGGACAGGGCTAGTGATGTGAAGAGCACAGGGTCCAGGACTGGGATGTACGCATGGATGGCAGAGGCCAGGTGCAGATGCAAGGTTGTAGGAAACCTGTTATTTCTCTGAAACTTCACATCAGAAGACCAGCCAAAAAACCCTAGGTATTGTTCTTGGTTTAAGTGACGCAGGTGAAATCCTTCTCACCTAGGGAAGTGGGCAGCAGGCAGGAGGTCAGCACAGCAAAGCAGGAGTCCAGCAAAGCACGGTCAATCAGAGTGGCAGTCCTTCAGCAGCAAGGAGTCCTTCATCCTGCCAGAGTTTCCACAGGTCCAGGATTGTACTGAAGTGGTGATGTTTGAGCTTCAAATGGATACCTAATGACATAGCCACAAACTGAAATAATATCTGTTAATCAACTATGTACATTGTTTGGGAGATGATGTTATATTTTTGTTAAATCAGTCTCTCTCCTTTAGTTCACATCAGCATGATGACTGACCCCTGTGTATCTGAATGTAGACTCGGGCAAGTGTGTTAACCCTACAATAAGTAATTGATTAAAGATATTATGTCATTTGAAGACTATGAGGGTTATTATGACCCTGGCGGTCACGGTCAGGGTTGGAGTTTCGCCAAAGTGGTGATCCGACTGTGACATTATGACCGTGGTGGAGCCTCCACGGTAAAACCGCTGACACTGACAGGCTGCCGTGAACCTGCAGCTTGGCAGCCCTGGTGGTTGTAATCTGCCAGGGCAGCGCTGCTCTGGGGATTTCGAATCCCCAACACAGCCATGAAAAGGCTGACGGTATGGGGGCTTCAGGGGGCCCCTGGGGACTGCATCGCTGATTCCGCTGCCTGAATTACGGGCAGTGGATTGAACGACAGGTGCTACTGCACCACCACATTGCCACCGGCTCCATTAGGAGCCGGCTGCAATGTTAAGGCCCAGCGGGGAAGCCATAATAGGCCAGTGAGGTTAAGGCCGCACAGGTGGCCTGATGGTGGAATGGCGTTGGCGGGTGGCCTACGCCGCCTACCAATGTCATAATGAGGGCCTATGTCTTTATGCATCCTGCAGGAAAGTCCTCCTTTTTGCCCTGGTCACCCCCACACTTTTTGTCAGGTACTGGTGGTTACTGACTCTTGGCTGTGCCCAGGGTACTGCTTACCAGTCCCAGTGCTCTGTGTAAAGTGGATATGCAAAGTAGGCTAATTATAATTGGCAAAGTTAACCTACCTGTGAGTACCTAGTATATGGTTGAGCATGGAGGTTTAGGGACCCCAGCATAGGTAATGCCCCCATAGGTGCACTGCTGAGATGCCCAGTGTAATTTTAAAGGCAGGCCTGCCTTGCTAGCTGCTTTTAAATTAAAGTTACATGCAAATTCAACTTTGGAATTAAAAGTAGCTCCAAAGTCTTAAACTACCTTATTTTTACATATACGTCACCCCTAAGGTGTGCCCTATGTGCCCCTAGGGCTGGGTGCCATGTAACTATAAGCAGGGACCTTATAAAAATAGTTTTATAAGCCCTGGTGTGGTAAATCAGCCAAAATGTTTTTCCCTAATTGTAGTGAATGGCCTCCATAGGCTAGAATGGGGTGAATTTATTTTAATTTTAAAAGTCCCCTTAATTAACTGATACCAAGAGTTTGGTATCAAATTAATTGTTATATTAAATCCCACAACTTCCTGTTGGGGGATTTAATATAACTTGTTCAGGTAAAGAGTTTTAAACTTTACCCAAAAAGTTGCCAAATTCAGCCCTGCAGTGTTTTTGCTGCTGTGCTCTGATTGGCCAGACTCTGGCAGCCTGGTCAGGCTGCCTTGATGAGGTGTGAAGTGGCCTGGCTTCACACAAAGAGATGTGCCTGTGGGAGGAGATCTCCCCTCAGCAGATGGTGAGGCAGGAAGGGGGAGGGCTACCAAACTGGTCTTCAAAGGCAGAGAAGGACATTTGGAGGAACCCAGCAACACCCTCACATCCTGCAAACCCAGACAGTTAGGTGCCCCCTTGATTAGATTTGGAGAGGGCAGGAGAGGGATGTGTTTAGGATTTTTAGCCACACCAGTGGGTGGGCTCAGCCAGATGTAACCTCCAAAAATCACTTTCAGCCATGATGGATTTTTGAGGAATGCTGCCTCCTGGGATTGATTTTTGCCACAATTCCAAAGAAGTGGTCATCAAAGGGGGAAGGACCCTGCACCTGAATAGAGAACCAAGACTCCCCTGTTTTTCACCCAGGGGCAAGGATAAAACTGGCAGACCTGCACCCACACCTCAGATCCCCATCAGATTCCCACAAGGAAGCACCACAGGAGAAGAAAGACTGCCCTGCTGGACCCCTGGCCTGCATCTGGATCCTGCACTCTGAAGGACTGCACTAGCTGCACACTTGGGCTTCACCACAAGAAGGACTTTGCCTGGCTTCAACTGGTTCAAGGAGGGACTCCCTGTTTGCTACAGGTGAAAAATTGCTAATCAGAGTCTCCTGCACCAACTCCTGAAGAAACCAACCAGCTGAACACTGTCCAGTGTCCAAAAAGGAGTTTGCGTCAGGTGCATTCTGCGACTTGTAGTCCACACCCCCAAGGATCATCTCAGAGCCTCTGGAACCTTGGGGTGAGCTGTGGACTCCAAAGGAACCAAAAAAGAACATCTGGAAGAAGATCCAGAAGTTTGGAGAACTTTTGAAAACAAGCTCCATAGAGGGACCGATCCTCTGCGGCAACTCTAGCCAGCATGCCTCAACCGCGACCCGGTTTGACTTGCAGGTTCGTCCCGGTGAAGAAAATCTCCAAAAAAGAGACTAAGTCCGAACGTAGGAGGTTGACCGGGACCTCCCAGCCAGCGTACACAACGAGGACTCCAAGGACGTCGGATCAAGATCCAGGTTTACCCCCGTGGAAGGATTTTCACCTCGAAAAAACAACTAAGTCCGAAGGTAAAAATCTCCACCGAGGGCTCCCGCGGCGCGTATCTGGAGAAGAGTTCCAGGAGGTCGGATTGGACTGGCAGGTTCGTCCCGCTGAAGAAAATTTTCAGGAAAAAGACTACGTCCGAAGGTAAACTTTTGACCGGGCCTCCCACGGCACTGTAGCCGAGCCGGGCTCCATCGTGGTCGGCCTTAAACTTTGACTTTGCCCCGGTCGAGGTGCGACCAGATGACCAGATTGGGGCTTTTTGTTTCGAAGCGCTAGAAAACAGTAATTCTTTAAAAATTCATATCTCCTCTTCCCCTTATCCGATTTTATTCGTTTTTGTGTCATTTTAAAGATAAAAATATAATCTATTTTTATGAATTGGTTTTGGATTTTTAAACTGTTTCCTGTTTTTTATTTAATTACTGTTTTGTGATATTTGAATGCTTTACACTCTGTCTCCTAAGTTAAGCCTTGTCGCTCGTGGCCAAGTAACCAAGGGTTGAGCTGGGTTTAATTTACTGAGACCTAACTGGACCTAAGTGGAGGTTAGTGGCATATTGCTAAGTGTAGGTACTTACCTGCCCTTACCAATAACCCATTTTCCAACACATCCATTTGATGATAATCAAGAAATTAAGTGTTAATTGCTCTGAGAGTGTGTTGCTAAATAACAACGGTTAATGTATTGGCCCTGAAGAAGCAGCTTTGATGCTGTGAAACGTGTACTGGCCAGCTTTTGTACATAATAGGAATAAAATATATAAATGAAAAATTCTTTCCTGCATGATCACTTCACCTATAAACCTCAAACCAAATCTGTCTTTGAACTATAGATTTGCAGTGGCTGAAGGGAAGGCCCTTCTCACCTTTGAGGTTATCTTGTCTGACCATAGGAGCCTCCTTTTTCCTCCTACTTGTTCTTAATCCTAAATATTCTACTGTTTGGGAGGCATTTCGGGTCTATATAAGTGTTTTTTTTTTTTTTTTTAATTGCTAACTGGAATGGAGTCCCATGAACTATAAGAAATATATTGTTTCACCTACAGAGGGAACTAGAGTGGATTACATCTCACAGGTTGTAGGTAAAGAGACAAATATTACATTAGCAAAGTGGGGAGAGAGGTTACATTCTTAGGGAAACATGCAGTGGCAAGACACTAAGGTGAGAAGTATAGAATGACTGGAACACTGGTTCAGTTAAACAATTCTAGATGGGCAGGCAGGAACATACTTGGGAAACTCATTGGTTCCTATGTTTTTTGTCATTTCTGATATCATTATTATTTAGTAATTTTGACAGATCCAGTTTTGTTTTTAGTATTGATCCTGCTAAATTATTCAGCTATATGCTGACAGGTAGGTATGTTACATTCCTATTTGAATTATGCCTTAGATTGCAATTTTTGGTTTAGCTGGCCTCATAAATCATGCTGTACTTGACTGTCATGCTGAAATAGAAACTCTTGTATAATATATAAAAGGTGTGACAATTGCTTTTTAGTAGAATATGTACCAGAGAGTATTCTCAAAATGCAGCTCACACTTGTTTTTTAATTTGTGTTGGCTTTCCTGACCAGGCAATGTAGACTGAAGCCTTCACCCTATTGTCAACAGGCTAGGCTTTAATCCTCCTTTGAACAGTGTGATAACTTGCTTTTCTTCCAGACAGTGAATCTTTTTTTTAATGTCACAACATTTGAAAAATAATACCTAGCATATAAACTGGCAATAGTCATAGACAATATAGATACAATTGAATGCGGAGTAAGGTTGAGCAAACATTTAAGTAAGCATTGCACACTCAATACAGAGTGTTTCTGTGAGACTCAGACACGACCCTTGAACATTTTTATAGGAATGTGATGTACATGTCAGTCGTGTGAATGCTATTCGGAAAACCTAATCACAGAAAAAGATGGATCAATTTCAGCCCTATAGGGGTACACAGCATGCTGCTTTCTGCTCATCATAGGGCCAGGTTGTGCAATTACCAAGTAGCCCTGTATTGACATCAGCTATTACTCTATTTATAACAGCCCGCTGCGCAACTCAACCCTCACATGCAGGCTGTTAAATCTGGCATCCTTGGTGTGGTTCCACTGACTTTTTACCCTTTGACCTCCTGTTTTTCTGACCTCATTTTTTGCTAGCGTTAGTATTCTGTGCTTTTTATCACTGCTAGCCAGTGCTAATGTGCAGGTGCTCTGTACTCTAAACATGGTGACATTGGCTTATCCAAAATTATTTAATTTACTTGTAAGTCCATAGTAAAGTGTAATACATGAGCCCAGGCCCTGTAAATTTAATTCTACTGGTGGGACTGCAGCACTGATTGTGTCACCCACTACAGTAGCCCTTTAAACGTGTCTCAGGCCTGCCACTGCAAAGCCTGTGTGTGTGTTTTTAAACTGCCATTTCAACTTATCACTTGCCAGGCCCAGACTTTCCTTTTGTTACACATTTTTCATCCCTAAGGTTGGACCTAGCTAGCCACAAGGGCAGGGTGCAGTGTATCTAAAAAGCTGGACAAGTACTTTTAACTTTAACGTGTCCTGGTAGTGATAAACGATTTGGTTTGTTTTTCACTACTTCAAGGCCTAGGTCCCCCATAGGTTAACATTGGGCTTACCTTGAAACTGTCTAAGTGTAAACTCCAAATTGGAAATGTGTAATTTGGTGGATTAAAATCGCAGCTAATGGTGAAGTTGGATTTTAATTTATATGTCTGAAAGTACCACTTTTAGGAAGTTGGCATTTTCTTATTTTAACCATTCTGTGCCACTGTCTGTTCCTGAATAAACGTCTGTGGTAGGTGACAACTGGGTTTTGTGCATTCCTTCTAGACACACACAAAGGGCCCCAGGGTGTGATATTTACATCCTGAAGGCCCATCACCAGGATGGGAGGGAGGAGCGGATACATGCACCTAAATAGAACTTAAGTCACTCCAAGGGCTTGTTGACTTGCCTCCTGTTCTGAAGACTCAGGGCCAACAAAGGCTTTCTACAACCTGCTCAGCCCACTCGTCTCCGCCAACTGTGAGTTTTCTCCTACCAAGACGTGCCAATACAGTGCTGGGCCTTGAGAGGGGACTCTTCAGCTGTTTTCCGGCAAAGACTGACACATCAATGCTGTTGCATCAATCAGAACTGCTCTATCCTCCCTCAATGCAAACGCATCACCATTATCACTGAGGTTGAGGGCTTCGCATAGCTGACTACACTGCTCAGGATCAACACATCACTACCGACCCCTGAGCACCACTTTTACATTCCCAGCTGCATGCCTTGACAAAGACTTATCTTCCTCATCGCAAGGGGTTCAGCACCACACCTCAAGGCATTTGCTTCCACGACAGTGCAGCTCGAGGACGTTGCATCACCCAGACTGCACAGATAGCAACAGATGCATCGCCTTTGCATCGCCGCCAACTGTATTGTAGTATAGTCTTTACAAATTAATATCTCATGTTCTACTTATTGGATGTATGTCTTTTTCCTTTTGTTTTACTCATTAAAATATTATTATTTTTTACAAACTGGTGTGGCTTCACTGTGTTACTATAATCTAAGTATTGCACAATTACTTTACACATTGCCTCTTAAATGAATCCTGGATTCTATGTGCCAAACTACCAGAGGATGAGCACAGGTTAACTTAGACTGTGCATCTGACTTACCCTGAGTAGGACTGTGGTTCCTACTTGGACAGTATGCATACCTCTGCCAAATACAGAACCAACTTCTAAAACAGGCAATGATAATAGACAAACTTCTCAAGATGAGATGGAAGGAAACGAGTGGTGTACTTGGACACTCTGCTAAGCTAGTGTACACACAAACTCCAGGTATGGAAATTCCAACTACAAACACTAAATAGCATGTCACATGATATAAATTTAATACATTTCAAGCATACACATTCAAACATGTTGGACTAATTTGACAAGTTGCAGAGAGGATTAACACACTCAACACTTAAATTAATACATGATTATGTATATTAAAGCCTGAACTTGTGGATAAGAGTTTGTGTCAGAAGTGCAGACTGGAAGACACACCTCTGTAAGGAGTATTTCCATGGACATTGAAATTATGCAAATGTGTGGCTGCAGTGATTTTTGCATTACTATACATTTGCCGCATTTGCCACATAATCCATCATCTTTAGTGTGCTATATGAAGAGAGTGTGCACTGCATTATATTTCTTGCACAACAGTCACTAATAATTTGTGGTCTCGTCGTAGCTTCACAATCATTCGTACTGGAGCAGAAGGAACCCTTTGTTTAGGAGCATGACCAAGGTGTGTCTGTGGATGTGGGGCTATATGGAACTGCAACATTTCCAGCATCCCAGAGTTCCATCAGTGAACACACAATAGCAAAACACTCACAGACCCAAATATAGACAACTACACAGACGTGCTCCAAACCAAAACTGGGATTCAAGGGGTTAAATGGTAGTAATACATTTTACAGATCTTGTGACTATTTCAATAGGAATAATCACAAGATCTGTTGCATTGTGTAAAGTAATTGCATTTTACACAATGTGTAAGCGATATAAAGTGCTTTTCCTATTTCAATGTGTTTGCTGTGATGTGTTGATAGACTTGAATCAGACCTTTGCACTGCTGTAATAATGGTGTGAATGTGTGGCTTTTAGTAGTGTTCAACTAAGGAAAATGTGTTGCTGAGCCACTTTTATTTTCACTCCAATGACTCAGGTAGATAGATTGATTGATTGATTGACTGAATTGTGTCACTGAATCTCGCACTGCATCTGCGATTCTTTACATTACAATTTTCCAAATGCTGTTGCCTTTTGAGCATAATATATTATTTCAGCTAGGTGTAGGTCCTCTGTAGCCCCCGTGCCAGAATTAGAAGACATGCTCAAGTAGCTAATGCACAGTATTTGGAATGCAGACATCATGCTTCCAATCCCAGCTTCGACACATGTTCAATCTTGTGATTCCGAACAAATAACTTTAGCAGGCCCTGTCTCACTATAGAAATGCGAGTCTATGCAAACAGTTTCACGTTGCATCCCCTTAACAGCCACCTCCTGGCTTCTCTGATCTCATGTTCACCTGTCTCCACAAACCAAAGTATTATCTGGAAATCACATCTTGCTCCTGTAACATGTTCTTTGCAAGATGCTTGGTTACTTCTTGGAGCACGTTGTCGCTGCGTCAAGTATCCAAAGTAAATCAATGAATACATTGCACATGATCAGCTTATATATGTACAATGGACATATTACATATGTCCATTACCCACATGCGAGTTCATCTTGTTATGCAGCAACTACCTTGTGACATGTCATTATTAGATACTGACACAGTTGACTGGAAAACATTTGTGATTCATGCCACTATGCCATGCCCTGGAAATATCTTTTAGCAAGAGTGTATGTGTGTGTGACAGAAGCTTTGTGCGCAAGACCCTGAAGTGCTGTACACCAATGGAACACCGAATTGATGCACGTTTAACACTGAAAGGTGGTGGGAGGGATGGGCAAGCTACATACTGGAATGCCAGGTTAATTAAAGAAAATAAATAAACGTACGGCCAAGCAAGCAGAGAAGGTGCATGCAGCAACAGGAGTGAGATGGTGTGATGGACAGACAAACCACTGAAATGCAGAATACGATGCTAATAAACATAAACGTACCTTTACAAGTGGAACGGGGACAGGAAGCTAGCGCGAGGGGGGATGCATCTGCAATTGTTTCCATTACAACTTTCCAAACAATCTTACCTTTTGGACATAATATATTATTTCAGCTAGGTGTACGGTCCTCTGTGTTCACACGCCTCTGATGAGAAAACATGCTCAAGTGGCTAATGCACAGTATTTCGAATGCAGACATCATGCTTAAAATCCTGGCTTCATCACGTTGTAATCGTGTGATTGTGAACAAATATTTTTTATCAGGCTGTGCCTCACGATAGAAATACGAGTCTATGTAAATATGCCCGGTGTAAGGTTGCCAGGAGTGGCCTCGGATAGTAACAGTTTAATCTTGCATCCCCTTCGCTTAGGAGCAACTTCTTATATAAGCACAAGAGGCGTATGATGTACTTCAATTACCCACATGCAAGTTCATCATGTTATTGCAGCAATTACCTCATGACATGTTCATTATTAGATACTGACACACAGTTAACTGGATAACATTTGTGTTTCATGGCATTATGCCACGCCTCGAAAATATCTTTTAGTACGAGCATGTGTGAGACTGAAACTTTGTGCGCAAGAGTCTGAAGTGGTTGTACATGAGTGAAATTTGAATTGATTAGCGTTAAAACACTGAAAGGGATGTGAAAACCACAAACTGCAATGAAGAATGAGAAGCTAATTAAAGAAAATGGATAGAAGTACGGACAAGCAAGCAAAGAAGGGGCATGCAGAGACGGGATTGAGGTGGTAGTGGGGACGGGCAAGTCATGAACTGGAATGCGAATGTGACGCTAATGAAAATAAAAAGTACTTTACAAGTGGAGGAGGCAGCTAACGAGCGTGAGGGAGGACGCAGTGAGGTATGAGCCAGCAAGTGACTGCAAGACCATGTGGAGGAGAGAGACCACAGACCTGCCTATGTATACGTATTGAGTGTTCATTGAAATTTAAAAAGTACCTGTAGAATAACTTGTCAGTGGAAGGACACTGGCCAGTGGCCAATGACCGGAAGCTTTAATGGGCCAGGTTCCACACTAAGGCATGGCAAAGCATTGCAGGAAGTGGAAGCAGATGGCGTGCTGGACAATTAGAAGCAAGTAAATTACAACAACGTTGCAATCAACCAAGGGTAAGTTCAGGTGAGTAAGGGGTGGGTTAGAAGACCCTTTTAAGAGTTTTCTTTTTAGAAAGACAAAAGACTTCCCAAACACAGCACAAGCACTATTCAGGCAAAACCTAAAAATGATGAAATAATCAAGTAATACCATTACAAAATGTGCTGCGTTATGCTGCATAATTGGCCTTTTCTTCCTGCATTATTTATTCAACCCTGCCACATAATTTGGTCCTCTCCTGCCACATAATTCTAGTGGCCCTGATAGTTTCCCAAATCACTGCTTTAACTATTTTCTACACAGGTATAAAGCTGTGTAACTTCTGGATTCCTTGACCCTGTTCAACGCTGCTATCCTTTCACGCAATATTTGCGGTATATTAGCACCAAAACCTACTGAGAAAGCATGTTACACATGAAAAAAATACATAATAATGATGAATAATTACTTGATATCAGTTCGTGACAATTGTACTGTATTCACCTTCAATCAGAACATTCACATTTTCTCATCAAATCAGCAGGTTCAATAAGGACTAATCAATGGAAAATGTCTAAAAATAACAAAATTCAGTTTGGATGTACCTTCACTGCAACCAGCATCTTGTCCTTGGTAGGGCTGAGATTATAGCACTCAGCCAGAAACACTTTTCCAAATGCTCCTTCTCCCAGCTCTCTCTTCAAGACTATGTCTCGTCTCTTAATGTACTGAACATCTGTAATTGGGGAAAGAGCAAACAAACATAAGGACGGTTAAGGAAGCAGGAATTGGTTCTTTTAAGAAAAAAATGTTGTGCAATACAATTACTGTAAATTGTCTCCCTGCTAAGAAGCACTCCAATTAGTTAACAGCTCAGGGGATTAATTGTTCCAGAGTCCAGACAGCATGGCAGCTGCTTCATGAGAAGGAACTCGAGTGAAGTTTCTGGATGTCTTGTTGACTAAAAAGAGGGCTTGTGGGAAAACAGTCCAAAATGTAGAGCCATGTACGCTGACCCGAGGCAGCGAGCACCGATAGTGCTACTGCAATTTATATGGCCCTTGTTAACACAGCAAATGGGCAACTGTATAAAATTATCATGAAGTTCCATATGGCAATGAAAGATAAGAACACTCTTGCAATTTGGAATTGGCTAATCACGTTGCACATCAGCAAAACATGTATATTTGATGCCACAATAATGAAAACATTTTAGACTTGAGATACACACATTTTGTTGATCTATGCAGATCACTTGCCACACAACCTAATCATTTTCTATAGAAAGAAGTGTATATGAAATTAATTAACAGACTGCATCACATTTATTATATTTATATGTCTTGTCGAGCTGCTCACTGAACAAAACATGCACTGCAAGGATCTGTGTTTGATCCCATGATTAATGGGTTGGTTTCCACAAGTCACTCTACTTTCATCCTTTTCATTCCGATACATGGGTATCTGCCTGTGGGGTATCAATAAACATCTGTTCTATATCAATTAATGAGACTACCTCACAAGAGACACACAAATACCTAAGATCAAAAACAGACATATCTAGGGGTATTCAACAGGTCTAAACCCACTTCCGAACACCCCTAAATGTTATGACTCTGTCGTCCCATTTCTAGGGGGGTGCTGTAAATGGACTACCTGCTGCCTGGGATTCACCATTAATACTCATCCAGAGTCCCTTTCTGAACCCTGTTTGCTTCCCATGTCGATATGGTATGCTATTGGAGAACTACATTTCTTTCCATGACTTCAGGTCCCAAAATGCACTGCCTGGTAGTCAGTAAGACCTGAATTCTGCTATCAATTGTTTCCTAGGGGAATAGCCCTGTTGTTCCTGTGTACAGGATCCTCTCCTCCAGGACTTGTGTGAGACTGGAACTGCACACACCTGTGATCACTCTTCTGCAGCCCAGCCATGTGACTCCACCCTGGGCTTGCTGCTGCCTGGAACTGCTTATAAGCTGCCATTTCCTCAAGCTCCCGTTGTGCATTGGAGTTTGTTTCCTTTGTGTACCAGGTCTCTTGTTGGATTGTATTCCAGTCCTGTTCTTGCCTTGCTTCAGCCTGAACCTGCTATCTGATTCTCAGTCCTGTTTCTGCTTGTTCCAGTTCCCTGTGTTCAAGTCCTGTTCTTGCTTGCTTCAGTCACAGCCTGCTCTCTATTTCCCAGTCCTGTTCCTACTTTCTTCAGCCAGAGTCTGCACCCTGTTTTCCAGTCCTATTCCTGCTTTGCTTCAGCCTGAGCCTGTCCTCTGTCCCTGCCTTTGCGTCCTAGTTTTTTTCTTCTGTTCCTGTTTCCTCTTGGGTTATTGTGTCTGGTAAGTGTACTATCAGTCCTCACCTGTATAAATATTTTCCTTTGTACTGGGGTTAGCTCCTAGTTTCCAAGAGGCAATTCCCGCCCCATCCTTTGCCTAGTTTTTTATGTAGTCTTAAGTACCTAACAGTGACAGTGTGCTATTGCTTTTTCCCAGGAATTGCCACTGTGTTTGCAGCTGGACCCACAAGGGCTTGTATTGTGTATGTAAGTACAATCCTTGTTTGTGCCCTAAGGGTCCAGAGACAGAATCACTTCTGCTGACTCCTTTCTATGAGACTTGTGGGGTAACTATCTGTAAGAGTAATCTGCACAGAGGCATTGATATTCCCTGTTGGTGTGGGAAGTTCTGATACTTACCTGTGTATGTAACTCCAGTATGTTTGTCCATTACTGATTTGTTCCCTGTTTGTTCACACTAAGGTTGTTCTACTTTCACTATCCTGTTCCTGTGCCCTAACATAGCTGTCCCTTCCAGGTGTATGCCTTTAGCTTCTCTTCTGCTTCAGTTCCCTACCTCCATAGGGAGATATTCTGTGACTTCAAGGGGTGTCCCAACCAGAGTCCAGACAGACCCGCCCTGAACCGTGACACTAAGTACGGATATATGTCTTAAAACCTGAGCATGTTTGACTTCACATAATGAAAATATAGAGTGAGAGATAGCAGTGGTTCAAAATAGGGTTGTTCTCTACCTTGGCGTTCTAAATGACAAGAGGATTATTGACAACTACCCAACTAACTTCATGTTGTGTCGCCCACCCAACCCCCACAAAATCACTTCCTCTGCTCATCTAAAAAGTGCAGTGTTAGTTGAGACAAGGTTACCACCTTCCCCTCCAATCTTTAAAGAAACCCTCCTTGCATCTTAACACCCTTCCCATCCAGCCTTACCAATCCCCTTCCTCATCAACCCTATCCCATAGAATACCCTGCACCCTTCTACCCTCACCTCAACTTTCCTTTTTTTTTTCTTTTTACATATTTTTATTGGATTTTACAAAATAAAAAACTAGCACATGGAAAGCTTCATAAAGTTCATCAAACAGCAAAATATAGAAATTGCCACATCCCTTTCACAATTGATGATCATCCCAGCTGTTCCTTATGTTCCTAACAGTGCCCTGTCCTAGACAACATGTTATCAATCCTCATATTGGAGAGTGTGCAGCCTCTATCACATGATTCCTGACTGTGGCGTCAATAGCCCTTTACTGCAATTATATGGCTGCTCATCCCATTCCTGCTAATACACTTCAGGCCAGCCTAATGCTTATCCCTGTTCATTCAGGTTGCCAAAGTACTGTGCCATTCCCAGAACAGCATCCCGATCTTTTTTCCCTTCTTAAGCATCTTATGGGCCTCTCTTCTCTTAAATCGTCTTTTCAAGATTGAAATTAGCCAGAAGTCGGGCAAACCATTGCTGAAAGGTAGGGATACTCTTTTCAAGCCACAAGATGTTATACAAAGGTGTGCATGCCCATAACTATAAATATAAATCTTTCTGCTACCACAGGAACCCTGTCATCACCCATTCCGAACAGAATAAGTTATGGGGTCAGCTCAATATTGAGTTTAGACTCACATACAAGAACTTTGCAATTTCTTCCCCAAAAGGGTTTGAGACTCCGGCACCAATCAGACATGTGGGAGGCATCAGCCTTTAGGTAGTAACACAGAGGACAGGAAATACCATCTGTCCTACCCCGCTGGCAATTTTCCAGGGGGTATGGTACAGAACGAAGATGGTTTTGTAATGCTGTTACATTTCCAGTGATCCCTGCCTAGTCCCTCTTTGAATCTGTATTACTGGACTGCTGCCATCGCAAAAGCAGCCTAGCATTTGGGTTTCGCTATAAAACTTGCAAGGCTCTTATATATCCGGCTCCGATACCATATTGCCACATGATGTACCATAGTAGGCCCAGGTGATCCTATCAAAACCCTTTCTGCATCACGCAAGATTAAGGCCATTGGGTGTCCTGATGCTGAGTCCAAAAAGGGCTATCACATGGCAAATGTGATCTGTAGTATTTCTCTCAGGGGTAAAGCTGTGCTAGCATGGCATAACTAACTTGCTAATAACACAGCTCAGATATGGGACAAGAATTTTAGAATACAATTTTTTGTCACTATTGATAAGTGTAATAGGATGGTAGGACCTGGGATTATCTGTTAGTTTACCCTTTTTGGGAAAAACTATGATGTTGGCTGAGGCACAGGAGTCCGGAGGTGTGCACCCCTTCTGTATCTGACAGAAAGAAAACAATAAATCTGATTGGAAATCAGAAAGGACATTTTTATAGAATTCCAGCAGGATATTACCTGCCCCCACAGCCTTCGCCAAAGGGGGGTCCCTAATAGCAGCCTGTACCTTCTTTGGGGTAAGGGGTGCTTCGAATACTTGCCAATTCTCCTCCCACAGGGTCTCAAAAGGAATAAAATCCACAAAGTCAAATAGATACCCCCAGGAATATCCCCCACAGCCTCATCCGCTTCATGTAACCTCTCGTAGTAACCCCTAAACACCTCTCTAACACTAACATCATCAGCCACCCTATTCCTGCTAGGATCTCGGACCTCTTGGATTTCCCCATGTGAGGCCCTTTGCTTAGCACAGATTGCCAAATGATGCCTCACCTGTTTACTATACTCGCAGTTCTCCAAACCAAGAACTTGTCCGTGGCAAGTTTACTGGAAGTATCCAGAATTGCTGCCTTTGCCAACTGTACCTGGCTTAAGGGGTCATCAAAATCATCCCGAGCCAGATGCAGACGTAAGCTGAGCTTCTGCATCTGCCAAAGCCTTATATAACTGTCTGTTTCTCTTTTTCTCTTTCTTTTGCAGACCCAGCCCAAAGCTCAGCATTTCACCCCATACTCCGACCTTGAAAGCCTCCCAAACAGCCCCAACTGAGGCACTCCTCCTATTGACCTCTGCAGATTCTGCAATACAGCCCCTCGTGTGCTGGAGATAATCTTTATTGAATAACAGGGCATGATCAAAAGTCCAAGCAGAGCCTACTGTCTGTAAACCAGCCACTTCACGTTGTATTACTGACGGTTTGTGATCGGACATAACACATGGAAACATATCTATCCGAGCCCCCGTTAGCAACATATAAGAGACCAACATGGCATCCAGCTGGGCATGTGTCCTCTGCGCACAAGTAAGTAAACCTAGGTTTTGGAGCCCTTAACCTGTGCCACGCGTCTATCAAACCATGGCTATCAACCAAATGCCGGAGGGACCTTTTGGTTTACAGCTAACATATGTCCTTGCTCAGTTCCCAACCACTCCCCATGTCCATTTCAGTTCAATTCCCCACAGAGTACTATCAGGGTTGACCAAAGTGCAAGCTCATTATTAACCCAATCAAATATTTCTGGATCATCTGTCACCGGCCCATACACCATGGCTAGCGTAAAGCATCCATCCCCACCATGACATTCTGTGATAACCCACCTACCAAAATTATCTGCTCTGGTGAGGCTAAAACAATAAGCACTACCCCGGGACAAAATAGCCATGTCTCAAGTCTGTGTTCCCTGTGTTGTATTCCTCACTAATTTAAAGCCCAGGGTCTCGAACATATACTTTTGCGATGCCTCAATATGAGTTTCTTGCAGACACAGAATTTCCACCTGCAGTGCCTAAAAGATCAAGTCCCACCCTCCTCCTCTTTTTACTGTGATTAAGCACACAGATATTGACTGAAGCCATATGAAATATACCTATCTGATATCAACAGCCACACCTTTCTGAAAGCCTGACCCAGTGAACTGTACTCATTCTGTAGATCTTCCGCGGCTGCCCTTTTTGACCATCCTGACCAATACATAAATAACATTTTGCCCATTGCACTTCTCCCAAGCCTACCCTTCTCCCAACCTCGCACCCACCATCACCACTACCCCGAACCTCACCCTCGCCCCTTCCTCTTCCCAAATGCTGTCCCCAACGAGCTCCCCCACCACCATTTGTAGGCAATAAGACTCCCTAGGGACCTGAGTGATGATCACTGAAAACAACCCATGCACACCTCCCCCCGCTCTGAAAAAGGAAACAAAGCCCCCACGAAGAGGTCCAGATTATGGAAACCCCTCACTAATCAGCCCTCAAGCCTATACCCATATATAACATCCTGTCTCTGATCTCCCCAAATGGACCTCTAAATAGAGCCACACAGATCTCCCTCACATACCGGACTAACCGTCCTCCATCTAGAAAGCCTCAAGCTCTAACAAAACCACCACCATAAGACTCAAGAACCCTACTCAGCAGATATAGTCAACTCTTTAAGGTGTTCAGAGGCTTTGAATTCTTAGAGAAATTTGCACATTTACCCCTTGACATTAACTTTCAACCAGACTGGGTTAAAAAAAAAGACCTCAGCATCTATGTCCTGAAAAGGTTTGCTGAGCTGTTGAGTCTGGACAGACAAAAAAGGACTGGCCGTCGTGGTTCCTTTTAGTGGTAGGGCACGCTTTTTCAAAAATAGCCTGGCGCAATAAGAAAATTCAAAAGAAGACCGGCATCACCCTTGGTTTATCAGCCTGCCATTGCAAGACTCTCCCCGGGTAAGAGAAAAGCGATGCACCCATTGTAATTCTAAGTTCCAGTTCCAAGTAGATAATTCAGGGAAGGTGCCTTTCAGGAATTTAACCATAAACAGCCTACTGTCATTTCCTTCAATTCTTTCTGCCAGACCCAATAAGCTGAATTTATTCCAGCATTGCTGATTTTCAGAGTCCTCCATCTTCCACATTAGATCAGAAATATGAGATTGTTGCTGCTTGACTTTGCCTTGCATCCCCCGAGTGTCTTGTTCCAACACCACTGTGAGTTCTTCCACAACTGAAATCCGGGCCCCAATCTCAGGGAAGGCTTTATTACTTTCCCTAAGGCCTCCTAAACGTTCTTATTATCTAGCAGGGCTCTGCAGCTCTCATTATGGGCCTCTTCTTGCATCTGATTTATGGACTTAAGACTGAGCATATGCTCTTCCTTATCGCCTGGAAACTGCTGAATTGAGCCCTGCAAACATGAGTCACCAAGCGGCCGCGATATGTCTGACTCGTGGCTGAATAGTCCCATTTTAGTGTTCTGGTCAGCAAAGGACTGTTCTGCACCACCACTAAACTTTCCTCCTTAGACTGCTTTGTCTTCTTGCCACGATGTTTCATTCGTTTGACAGTGCTTGGTTCATCCCCCTCATTAAATGAACTCATTTCTGAGAAATCTAAGGACCCCAATGATAGTTACTCACCATCATCACTAGTCCCTGTGATGGAGGATTGCATATCATCCATGAGTGGTAAAAAACGTATCACCATGCGTTGCCCCCCCTCTGGTGCCAGAGCACATGCAGAATCTAGAACTGGTTCATGAGCTTCCAATATTGGAGTCACCAGACTCTGTACACCTGAAGGGATACCTTGAATCAAACTCGAAGAACTTGCAGGTGTCAGGAGGCTCCTGTGACCCAACCACCATCAATACCACAGTCAACCAACATATTGGCACCCAATAGGTTTGTGCACCTTTGATTGGGATCCTGCATACAACCCACAACATTGCCCAACATCTGCACTCCCCCCCGACCATCCTGTAAGATTGCCCTTGTGGCCCCCCCACCAGTATCTCAGTTTTGCCCCTTGGGAAGTTTTTAGCTGTAGTGGCTACAGTATGGGGGTCATTGGGAGATCCCGCCCTCAGATCACCTGTGCGGCCTGATCCCTGCCTGCCCTAATAGGAATTCATGCAGGGTCGGTGGGTGGTTACAGTGTTTCCACCTGCCAGCCCTGCGGTGAACAAGGCCTTAACATTGACGCTGGCTCCTAATGGAGCAGGCGCCAATGTGGCGGTGCAGCAGCACCCATTGCTCATTCAAACTGCCCGTAATTTGGGCAGTGGAATGCACGATGGAGCTGTGCATGGCGGACCATGCACTGACCATGGCAAGTGCATGGTTAGTGCAGCCCCCCCACCCCTGAATCTCCCACGGGGACCTCTAACCCCTAGGGCCGCGCTGCAACCAGCACTGCCCTGGAGGATGAGAAACCACCAGGACCGTCAGGCTGCCGGCTTGCTGCAGACTGGGGGTGTAGGTGGTCTGACCGTAGCGGCTCCTCCATGGTTATGTGGCAGTCCCAATGCCAGCCTGTTGCCGGTGGGGCCGCCACCGTCAGTCTGGCGGTCATGCTACTGCCAGACTCATAAAGACCACCTATATCTTTTTGACTCATCTTCTTTTCCAGCCCCCCTCAGTAACTGGCCCATTCCCTGTGTCCTCCCTGTTTCGTGACCCACATTATTCTCACTATCATGATTGGAGACAGCTCCCAGCTCGGTTATCTCGGTCACTTCTGACACCAGGAAAAAGTCAGCAATAGTATGCTGAGGGGGTGACTCTCTCTCCTCAGTGTCTGTCTGCTGAACTACACCAGATGCTGTCTCTTCCTCCTTTCTTCGTTGTTTTGCCTCGGGCTTCCTCGCTCTGAGGCTCCCACGAGCCATACCCATACCCATACCGGTAGGCAGCCAGGCTTCAATCTTCCCGCAGAGCAGCTTTGTAGGCTTGGGAGGCATGCCACACAACGCCGGATACTTTCTCCAGTTGTTAAAAGCTGTAAAAGCCACAAGCACAGCAAATATCTCCACTCGCCTTCCAGAAATGTAAGACCAAGATTCCCTTTTTTTACGATCGGGTGCCACGTTCTCTGCCTGCAAGAGCAGCTGCGGTTGCTGGTAAGTGCAGATCAGCGTGGGAGTGGAGGGAATCAAACAGGGGGTGTAACTATTACCACGTCCATGTCCTCACTTTTTTGCAAAAAAAATGTATCAGGACCAAAACACAGACGTTCTCCCTCCTCATTCAGGGACAGAAAGGGGTTCCTCTCCTTTCCGAAAACATGAAGCTCCGTCCAGAGCAGGAGGGAGCTTCATCAGAAGTGCACTAGCCGATCACCATCCTGCCCCCTCCCCATAACTTTTCCATTCCAAATAATGTATTCCTCCTTATTCATCCTTGCCAACAGGTCTATAGAAAGTCTTGGGTTCTGGACAAAATTAGTGAAAGCTCAGATTGTAAGGCGCGGTCCTTCAGTGCTTAAACGTCAGTGAAACAACACTCATTTTTCATAGCGCTGCTACCCCTAGCCCTGAAGCGCGCGCGCTGGAGATCACAACAATACATTGCAAGCGACATAATGAGACACCTGGGACACCAATTGTGGGTATAATATGTCGCAAGTTTATTGATTACACAGGTTGGGTTAGCTTACGGGCGATCCCGGTGTCGGAGATGAGTTTGTTAAAGCTGGCCGACACCCATCCTGAGAAAGCTCGAGCTGTTCTGTCTGGTGTTCTTTGCACCATGTATTTAGAATCTTACAGCTCTTTAATTTATCGTGGTTTACCACTTTCTTCTCATATTTATTTGTCATGCTCCTGACAAGTCAGAGCGAGACCCAGGCCAGTCTCCACAGTTGCTCAGGATTCCAACTGTCCCTTGCGGGATTAAGGAGCGCCGTCGCGTCATCCCAGGCCCCGCCGTAAAG
The DNA here is from genome assembly GCF_031143425.1 of Pleurodeles waltl. Taxonomy (NCBI): domain Eukaryota; kingdom Metazoa; phylum Chordata; class Amphibia; order Caudata; family Salamandridae; genus Pleurodeles; species Pleurodeles waltl. The sequence goes on along the minus strand of NC_090440.1, from coordinate 452,298,859 downwards.
GCTCCCAGCGGCCTGAGGAATTGCTTTAGCCTCCAGGAATAACCTTCTGGAGGTCTTTTAATCATTTTAATGCTTTAGGATCGCCCAGTAACTCCGCTTGCGACTCATTGGTTCATCTGTAAAGAAAGCCATGTTAGTAAGTCCCTACATGACCTTGCCTCTTCGCTTCTCCTTACTGGATCAGGACCTGATTTTGTTTGTGTTGTTGGGAGGGTGGGAGGCAAACACTGCGCGTCTAAGAGGCCCCAGCCCCCCAGGGTCACTCCTTTTGAGGCCTCTTGGCCTCACTCCTCTCTGCCGACACCTCGGGGGCCATAAACCCGGGTGGACCACCCTTCCCCGCTATGGTGGCCCCTTATGCCCATATGCCTTCCTGGCAGGGGAGCACGCTAATGTGCTGTCCCCTCTATTGTCGCGCTTCGCGCGACGTGGCCAGCCGCAGTGCATTGAATTTAAAAAACTCATGTGTTGAAACTTTCTGCTCTATAAATTGGTTTCCTACGCAATCTTAACACTGATTTCTTAAATTAATAATTCCACTGTCACCTTCTAGCCTCGCAAACATTTAAAAATGTACCAAATATAATGTTTCTTTTAACAAAATAAAACATCACCAGATGTTTACTTTGTTCTCAAAATATATCAACATCAGGTAGTGTCTTAAGGGCATGGTTTCGAGACCTAAACTGAAAAATCAGTTTATTATAGTTCAAATGCAACTGACTTTTATTAGCTTCGTGGCACTTTAGGCTGATTAGATAGTAAACTATGCATTATTTTGGCATGCAAGGTTATTTTTCAAATGTCATTTTGAATAGCTCTATTTTTATGACATGTACGAAGCTCTACCTCTGTAAACTGTAGCATAGATTGACATTTAGCAAACCTCTCGTGTGCATTTGTCCATCTGAATGCATGAGTTAATTTGCATCTTAGTTTTTACAGCAGGTCTTCCAATTCACTTGTGTTTTTAAAACCCATTGTTGAGCTCCTGTTTATTAACCACTTCATGAAATTGTTTGTGATGTCAGCTACATTGTTAATGATGATGCTAGTACTCAAACGTTGTATGTTCACTGGTTTATGAGACAAAGCATCGCGTTGAGACGAATCGATTTGATTAAAAAAAGGGAAAAATATAAAAATATTCCTCATCTACCCAAAAAGAAAAATATTTATCATCTACGAAGTTGTATCGGAGTTCCATTGTTTGATAAGCTGGGTGTAACATTTCCGGTACATTTACAGGACAAATATACACAAATATATTTTGGCTATTGCTAACATCTATGGTTAGCAATATGTGTTCTGCGTAGATCAAATAATGTTCAGTTATGGAAAGAAAAAAAATTGATGTTAAAGATCCTATCATCAGCAGTCGATTATGGTGTTAAGAGTACTATTAGGAAAAATCAACATCTATTGGGCCGTGTAATTACACCCATATTGGTAAATCATTTTCCACGCCTCTTAATTGAGGCGTGAGCAGGAGATATTAAACAACTATTATCAACGTAATATGTGACAAGATAAATGCTAGAAAGCTAACTCTAGAGAAACAAACAGAGGTTTGAATAGTGTTCCATTGAGAATGAGTAGGAAAGAATAAGAGAAGACCACCATTGCTCATTTTGTTAAATTCGATTTCGATTTTTTGCAGGTAGTTGGTAAGATAGGAAACAGATAAATATGTTAAATAATGCAAAGTAAATTTGCAGTAAATACATTTATTTATAAGAGAAAGAACAACATTATGAAATTCTGCATTACAGTACCAATACGGAGATTTAAAATACTTGCGAAATACATTTTCCCTGTATCCCATATGAAGAGTTTCATATTCCTCAAATAATACTTTGCAGGTGTGAGACAGTACCTTTATTATGGATGAACTGCAATTAAAATATCTGCAGAACTGCATTTGGCATACTACATTGAGTTGCTTACTTACTTAAACATTATTGAGTAAAAGATTGAGTAAAAGAAAGCTGTTTGTCATAGGGTTTACCGGAGAACACTACATCCACAGACTAGAAATCTGAACATTTTGCTAACTTAAACTTTAGGGAGAATAAATATGATTGTTTCTGAAGACAAAATTCTGTCTATGGATCCAATCCATTTATTGTGCATGAGACATATGCCAGCCCAAATTCACATTACATGTCTTTATAATGCAGTCACTATATTAACCCACAAAAATATTATATAAACATCATATTCCAATATGTTGTCAATGTAAGTACATAAGGATAAGTATAGATCTACTATATGTAACTCCACATCACCTTCCCTTGATGACAGCCTAAAATGCAAACAACAGATAACATGTGTTGGGATGTGATGCGCAAACTATAAATTAAAAATTTCTATGATATGATAAAAAAATGAAATGTGGCACATAAAACAAAAATCAGAAGTCATGCAAGCTAATGGATAGCCCTATTATGTAATGATATCATAATGTAAGAATAATGTAAAACATTTGTAATTAAAAAATGTGACAGGATACAATACCTTAAACTTAAAAGACTGTATTATAGATCATATTTCTCAGAGATTTGACCGTTGTATTGCAACACGTATGCAGTCCAATGAGACCTTTTTGCGTTTTGAATTTTTTTATGTTTGTGCCCTTTTTATGAGCATTTCAGTTTTCTAAATTGATTTGACATGTAGGGGTCTCAAATACCTCTTGCCATTCCAAGATAGCACCAGTACATATATTATTTAGATATATGGAGTGATCAGGTCTCATTGGATGAGTGTAGGCTTTTATAGCGCTCTCGCACTGGAGTTGATTAGGATTTTTTGGGTGATTTTATCAAATGCTGGCATGAGTTATCGGGACTGCAAGCAATTTTTTTTTTTTTTTCATATATGTTTCAAGTATAGGTGTTTCGAGTATCTTTGTGTGTTCCAAGAAGGTGCTGGTAGTTTCCAGACATATCACATGAAAAGTCTTTCTTCAACGGATGCACAAGCTTTTAGCAGTCTCATATCTGAGTCCATGGGGTTTCCTTCATCGATTTAGGCAAACACTGGCTGTATTATTTGTGACCCCTCCGGCTATTAGTGGACCTGTTTTTTGAGCATTTTCTTTTAGCCATTTTGTCATTTATGACTTATCCCATTCCTGAGGTTGTCTTTCTCTTTACGTCTTTAGACTAAGGAGAGCTTGCAGAATTTTCAAACCCATCCTATCCTCATATATTGGGATAAGCAGTGATCTCTTCTGAAGTTAGAGATGTAATTTTGAACTCGGTATTTCCTTTGTTTTCTGTAAATATATGTATCATCTTTTCAAATAAATTGTGGCTTTATGTTAAGTGACACTATAGGTAAGTTCCTTGTTGGTGTTCTAGTCTTACACCATGGATGAGTTGGCACATTTTCTGTGAGGTTTGATTAATGACCTTTGGTGGCAGATATTTTTCCTGATTTGAGGCAATATATGTAGGGCGAATACAAGCACTTTTGTGGTGGTTTGTTTTGTGGCACTTATGGTTTAGGATTTAGGTAGCATTTTCATGGTGACCGATCTACTTCTATGATTCTTTGGCATACCAATCATCTTTTTAAGGTTGTTTTGATCTTTTTGTGTTATGCAAGGTTCCTCAGGGGCCTGTCCTATTAGCTTTGTTTACAAGACACAATCATGATGATGGTCTCCTGGACTGATTAGCCATCTGAGACCTACTCTAACTTTAAACAGTCACCTTCGATCATTTACAAACATATTTTCAACTGGCAATGCACTTTGGTCAGAAAGATTTTGTCATCTTAGGTGGATATATCGATCTCCATTGATCATTATAAAATATACAGTATTCTGATTTCTGTGATTAATGTAGGTCAGTTGTGCTTTTTACAATGTTTCATCATGAACCCTGACTAAATAATATTGCAATTGTTCATGTTTATTGCGTTGATATTAGTAGTCAAATTTATATAACAAACATGTGCAATGCATTTGTATTTGTTGCTAGATTTATATGAAAAAATGACAAACATCTAGACTTCATTATTTGGCACAGCTTATCATTTACATATCTTATGTTTAATTCTAAATAAGTTGGATTAGTACACAACTCAATTTTGAATGTGTGTACGTGTCTCCTTCAGGAGCCCTTTGTTTCATGATAAGTTTATACCCAGTCTCCTGGGATAATATTGGGTAGCAGAAGTGTGTTTATATATAAATTTCTAAAAATAACATTTTTGCAACTTAAAACCAACTTCACTATTAAAAAGCATTTTAAAATACAATTGATTTGAGTCTATATATTATTTCTCTATCTGATCCCAATCTGAAATTTGCATTTATTCAATGTAATTAAGTAACCCATTGTTGGTATATGTAAGATAGAGGCTTTACAACTGTGAAACATAACATTAGGAGCTTTCAACTGCCAGAACCTGAAAAATGTAAGCACACATGTCCTACTTTTTGAATACCATGCATCCTGCCCTATGAGAATTCAGACCCATTCGGGTGTCCTATAGGTAATGAAAATGAAGGATTACACCAGGGAAGAGATTTATTATGCCAGGTCGAAATGAAGTTGAGAATTGCACTGCAGGCTGCAATAGCAGGCCTGAGACATGTTTTAAAAGGCTTCTTTATTGGGAGGCAAAATGGGCGTTGTTGCCTACTAATAGCATTGAATTTACAGGCCCTGGGTACACGTTGTGGGAGTTACTAAAGGCTTACAAGTAAATTAAATGTACAAATTACATGCAGGTCTCTCTAAGTAGAAAGCATAAGCATTTTAGTTCTGGTTAGCATGGCTAACATGCACAGAGTCCTAATGCCAACTAAAGTACAGCAAAGTAAGGGGTGACTACAAAAGGTTTGAGGGAATACCACACCAAGGATATCAAGTCTTACAGCCAGGGACCTAAAAGTAAATTAAATTGACCTATCAGATGTATACAACTTTTACCATGTCTAGAATGGACAGCACACTCACATTACCACTGGCTAGTAGGAGTAAAGTGTGCAGAGTACTAAGATCCAACAAAAACAGTTTCAGCAAATGAAGGAAAAAATCTGTGGTGACCCTATTGAAAGGGCCAGGTCCAACATACATTTTTTATCAGAAGGCATTTTCAGAAGATATTCTTGCTTATATTTCAATATCTAAGCCAGTTCTGAAGAAAGTCACCCCTGTATGAGCTTATGAAGTGTTACTTCACAGTTGTTGACAGGTAGTTTAGACTATGTCCACAGTGAGATACTACCACTGCAACTTTCTCTGCAGTATAATGTTCTGCAAATGTAGCAATAACTTGAAATCAGGGCCTCATAGGGCCTTTTTGAATTCTCAAGATGGTAGAAAGCTTCTGTGTCTGCTCCCTTATCTCGTCTATGCTACCTGGCTGAATACACCCCCTAGTAGAACAAAAAATGTCACTAACTATTAGCCACTGCCTTCCCTACCTAAGACTCCTAGGGAGTGGGTGAATGCTGGGGTGTCAAAATAACCTGTCAGTTCCAGACCAGCCATGAAAGGTGTACTCCCACCTGCCATGGGATAAAAAACTAAACTTTAGAAAGGTGACCATTAGGGTGGCCTAATAGGATTTATTTCTGCCACAGAATGTAGAATGCCTGAATTTTTTTCCCACTGCTTAGCAGATATGCAAATTTTAAATGATTTGTGATTTTTTAATGTATTAGCATGAACACATTTTGTGGTTTACATAATGGTAACTGACATCGCAGACCCAATATCTAGATTTCAAGTAAAGAAAAAAAAACTCCAGATGAAATGCAGGCTATAATTCTGCTGTTAATCTGCCTTTGACTACAATAATACTGTCATCTCCAAAAATCTCATACCTGGACACCTGTATATTGTGGCAAATAATATAATCAATAATTTACTATTCTACATTTTCAACCATGTAGCCTTATGCCTGTCAAGTCAGTCCTACTGTTGTGTGTGTTGTGCACATGGGGCCAATACAGTCATGGATGAATGAATAGGGTATTTGTAAAGTGCAACTGTCACTCATGAATAAGCATCCTGGTGCTGTGCTTAGTAGCAGTGTGAACTCTGTCCTGAACTAAACTAATTTAGTTAAATGAGGGTGATGGCAAAGAGCATCAGATAGTTGGAAAAGTCAGGTCTCAAGGGATTTTTTAAGAACAACTTTTGTTTCTATAGATCAAAGATGCAATGGTAATTGATTCCAAGCTTTGGTGCCTAGTACCTTAAAAATGTTTCCATCATCTGCAAATGTGAACTAGAAGATCTTGTAGTGGCAGAGTCTGGCCATGAGATATTTAGGGCCTACTGCCATAAAAGCTCTAAAGACAAGCAACTGTATCTTGGACAGAATTATTTTATGTATTGCTAAACTGTACAAACATTTTAATGTGGTTGGTGCAGAGCTCCATTGAGGAAGCTGTAGGACCAGGCTGTGTGCTGCATGTTTGACCATCTGAAGCTGTTTGAGCAGCCCATATATAGGCTGTTGCAATAGTCGAGACTCAACGTAATAAGAGCAAATGGCATTGTTTACCTGGTGGTAAGAGAAAGGACGTGGAAGAATTTCTTTCAAGTACTTGATCAAATTAAGATGCATCCCGGCTACTGCCACTGCTTGAGGATGGAAACAGAGTTCAGTGTCAAATTTGACCTCCAAATTTTATGCTACCATAACTGTGTCTGATGGAGGAAGAAGTGAGTTAGGCCACCAACGTATCAGAGAGAAATTATTAGATTTTCTGAAAAAAGAGGATTTCCGTTTGCTCTACATTGCACTTAAGATGGTTGTTTTGCATCCAAACAATGACACTGGAAAGACACTTTTGAAAATTAAATTCAGAGTCAGTAGACCCCCTTCTCAAGCGAGAGTCAAATGAGTGTCATCCACATAATAGATGTTTGCACTTCCATAGGAATCAATCAAAGATATCAGAGGGGCAACATAGATATTAAAAAGGGCAGGGCCAATGGATGAACCCTGCAGTACACCCCTGGTAATTCTCCTAGAACAACTGTTTGTCTCCTGTCCGCTAGAAAAGATTTGAAACAGGATAGCACTTTGTGGGAAATCCATACATCTTGTATTCACTGGAGGAGAATGTCATGTGAAATGGTATTGAATGAGTCAGAGAGGTCAATACTGCATCATTCCCAGCATCTAAGGTAATTTTACTGATCGTTTAGACCTTGAGTAAAGCCGACTTGGTAGATTGTTGAGGCCTCAAATCAGGTGGGTGAGCGTGGAAAGAATTGGAGCTTATGAGATAAGTAATAAGCTGCTTATTTACAATTTTCTCCAATATTTTGGCTAATATAGGTGGCATGGAAATGGGTCTAAGGTCAGAAAAAGTGGCAGGGTCAGGCAAAGGATTTTTTCTGTAAGGGCTTGGCAATTGCCAGTTTCCAGGCTGCAGGAACTTCAGCAGGGGCTAAAGAGGTATTGAGACTTTGGTTAATCAGAGGATTAACTATGGCAATTACCTCATTGAGAACGGCTAGGGGGCAGGGATCCAAGGGAGTAACTCATTCACAGGAAAGAATCGCTTGCTGTGTCAATGTCAAGACTGTTTATGTTTAAGGCTATAATTTCTAGAGTGAATGGGAGGTCTAAGGCTGTTTCAGTGACCCAGGTATTAAAGGAATTGATGTCTTCCACCAGGTTCCCTTTGGTGGCCAGGCATTGGAAGACTAGAGAGATAGCAGTGTAGGATTCAATTTCATATCTCCCCATTTCTGGCACATAAAGGGAGAAGCACCAGATGTGTTAATAGCGGGTATGGTGGTTATGTTGAATGGCACTAAGCAATTATCAGTCCAAGATTGGTTAATGGGCATATCAGGTATCAAACTGGAATGATTAATGTAAATCCCATCGAGGGTGTGGTCCCATAGATGGGTTGAGGCATTTACCAAATGGGGAAGACCCAATATTTGTAGAGCATCGTGAAGGCAGTTGGCCTCAGGTTTGTCTAAATTGTTCAAATGAAAGGTCAAATCACCTAACATGATGAAGTTAGCGGGGCGTGGCCAGCCAGTGCAAGATGGGGGGCATGATTTAGCCCTGCTCCTGGATGGAGACCCAAAATCCGACCATTACCACTGTTATCCATGTCCCTGGAGACCAGACTCAAGTCTCAACAGTGTGCATGATGGCCGAGGCACTGCCGATTATGCTCTAAAGTGGTGGCAAACGCTGATGGGAGCATGGAGAGTAGGCCCTGCACAACACAGTGTTGCTTACAGCACACATCCAAATCTAGGTGCCTTTCGTGGCCCCACATCACACCAACCCTCATAAAGGACCACAAACCATTGCACCAGTGAGACCACAACTGCTGCCAGGGAAAATTTGGTGCTCAGCTGAGGGAGCATCACTAAAGCCAGACTGCAGGAAGGGTTCAGACTGATTGTGCACCCTCGATGCCCCCTCCCATGGGTCCATCGCACCAAGGGAGAGGTGGGTCTTCCATTTGTGACAGACTGATACACTTCCTTACTGTCTCCTCGCTGACAGGGTTGGCAACACTTATCCCGGGCTGATCCCGAAATCAGGTGAATCAATCTTTACTGGAAAAGGACACCCCTCCTAGATTGTGCGTGCTGCTTTACCCCGTGAATGCTAGGGGGGGGGATCTAGAGGGTTCAGCGAGGACATATCCACCACAGGAGATTAACCTCCTCTCATCAGAGGAGAGACTCACTCGCAAACACACCAGGTCTTCGACACATAGAGCTTAATTCAGGAGACCCCCCCTGTCGAGATGCCGTACAGAAGAAACCGGCATTGACTCTCTGCCCTCAGGGCAAGTGACAATGACCCCGTTGACAGTGGCAGCAGGCTGAAAGCTGGACAAGATACTTGCAGCGCTAGCAGACACTAAGCAGGAATGCTGTGAGGAGCGTGTGAGGGCTATGTTCCTCAGAGTGAAATGAAAACTGACAGGCTGGCTTGTGGTATTCACTCTTCTTCACAGCCGAGTAGAAGATCATTGTGAACAGCACCATTTTCTCAGTGAACCCTTAGATGCCTGGGACTGTGTGGAACAGTGCAGCTTTGATGGTGAACCCCTGCCTTCACCTCCCTGGCAGACCTGCTGGGGTGGAGGAACAGGCACAGGCACCAGGACTGTAGAAATCTGCAGATCAGAAGGACCCCAAAACTGGAACAAGCCAAGGAAGACCAAACACAGGCACTATATACAGCTACATCCTGGTGGGCATAGAAACTCTCCCCACAGCTGAATTCCACAGGCAAGACCCTCACAAAGGTGGAATCCCACATCTCCCACAACAGCGCAACATCCACAGTTCTTCCAGAGGTTAACCCACAAACTGCTGACAAAGATTATAACTACTCCAGGTTCCGCTGGTTTTCACAATGCCAATAATCTGATAATGTTTTTTATGGCTATGCTATGCAATTTGACAGTTTTTCTTCCATCCCCTTCTCCACATCCCTTTATTGGGCCAATGCCTAACAATGGGCCCAGGCACCATGGTCACTATGTATCATTAGTGATGGGACCCTCCATCATGTGCCGGTACACATACCTCCTTGGAGAATTAGCCAGCCTCCATTCCAGGGACATTGTGGGTCTCCCTCAACACTTTTACCCCTCTTAGTGTCTCATTACCTCAGAGTCGCCCTTTGGGTGTGAGTTACTCTCCGTTAATTACAAGTGCTCCCTTCTCAGGGCATCCTTCCCAAGAATGAAGGTGACATTTGGGGGATAGTGCTAGTGCTTGCCCGTTCATGGGAATATAATTTTAAGGGTTAGGTGGGTTCTCTGTTGAGATCCGCCCTGGGTTGAGAGTTGAGGATTACCTGTTAGTTTCAGTAATGCAGATCACACATTAGAACCAAGATCTATACCCTATGCTGTACCTCCCTGAGGCCTGTTGTGTCAAGGTGGTTCAAACAGTGCCCTTCCCCTGGTGCCTGCCCTTGGAGCAGCTGCACACCCTTCTCTCCATCCCTCACCTTTTCATGGCCCATGTCTCGGACAAGAATACTGACCTAGAATGTATAGGGTATGGGCACGACACACAAGCATCAATCTGTGCAACAATCCGTCAGAATATAGGAAGTGCAGATCACATTCCTACAAGAAACCCACATAGTGAAGGGCAAAAAGACTAGAAAAGAGCTGACAGAGAAAATGCTACTGCACCACCTACTCAGGTTTTGCCAGGGGCATGATCATATGATCCTGCCCGGGGTTCCCTTTAGGCCTATGGTAGTCAAGGTGGACACAGAGGGGTGATGGCACCACACCAGCAAGTCTATACTCCTAGGGAGCATTTACACCCCAAACACAGTGCAGGCAGCATTTCTAGCAAGCCTCACAGTAATTCTCACACTCTTGGCACATGTGTCCTTGCTCCTTGGAGGGGATTTAGGTACATTACTTGAGGCACAGCTTGACAGATCACATCCACTGTTGCCCTCCTTCCCAGTCCTGTTATCTGCCACTTCCTTTGCCCAGTGATTAACACATTTGTCCTTACAAAAGACCTGAAGAGAAGTACATCTAGGAGTTAATGAATACTACTTCTACTCAGCAACACGTAAGCTACACGTGAGTGTATACTGCGCACTTTCCCATACCACATTCCAGACACAGGTCATGAGTGCAGAATACCTTGGTAAGACCTTTTCTGATCACATCTCTCTGCTACTACACCTTGAGTGGGGGACCCCCCCAACCTCCAGTCCCCTTGTGGTGGCTTCATCCATCCATGCTAGAAGACCAAGCTTTTAGGGAGGATATGCGGGGAACCCTATCCTCTATTTCGAAGACAACTGAGACTCTGCCACAACACACTAGTTGAGTAAGAAACATTGAAGGTTGTAGTCCGCGGACACTATATAGGTACTATGGTGAAGGAACAAGCTTATATACACAGAGACCTACTCTGTATTGAGGAGTCACTGGGGACCTAGAAAGAGTGGCTGGTTCTGAACCCCTTGAGCGACCAGCCTTAATGGAGGAATTGGAACGCCATGCTCACCTGATCGGCATGGAAATCCAGTCAGCGTAATTGTCCTATCAGGCAAAAATGCACACTGAAGGGGACAAATCAGGCTGACTATTGGTGTGGCTACTCCACAGTACATCCCTTTCAATCCCCATCACCAATAAGGGAGACACCAACATGTATGCACACATCTCAAGCAGATATGCATTGAGCCTTTACCATGCATTATCAGAAACTATATGCCCATCTGCGCAGGCCATCACACGCACATTGCTGACTTCCTTCGTGACCTAGACTCCTCTCAACATGCATGAATAATGCCTTGAGGAGTTTGATAAAACTTATGAGACTTTCCTTGCCCCAAAACATTTGGAGCTGTACCAGGCTGCCCTTGTAGATGGCCATCTTTGGCCATTCCTCCTTGAATCCCTAATAGTGTCCCTCCCCATGCCGAATAGAAACCTATTGGATCTGTCATCTTATTGTCCACTCTCAATGTTGGGAATGGACAACAAGATCCTCAGTACAATAATAGCAACTTGCCTACTCAAACATAAGGCACTTCTGGTACAAGTAGACCAGAATAGCTTCAACCGTAGGAGGTCAACCACTTTCAATATGCACCACCTACACAAGGAGTTGGAGGTGGGCTTGACTTATTGGCCTTACACGGCCTGCCTTGTGCTAGATCTCAAAAAAGCATTTGATACCTTAAACTGGAACAATTTGTTCTTCATGCTAGCCAGACAGGGCATCTCTGGGATATTCTTATGCCTCATCCATCTTTTCTACATAAAGCCCCTCCCCTTTGTGAAGATAGGGTATCTCATATCTCTGCCGTTCTTGATGGGTCAAGTGTGTCATCTCTCACCATTTCTGTTTGTCCTGGCGATGGAGCCCCTAGCCTGGTGGCTCTGTCAACAGAGACCTGTATGGCGGATTCTGGTGGGAGGGAATTTGCATGCTCTATCACTGTATGCAGATGATGCATCACATACATTTGGGATGTTCACAAAGGCATTTCTGAAATTGCACAGACTTTGTCAGACTTTCATAAAGCCTCAAGACTAAGCATTAATTGGTCCAAATCATCCGTCTTCCCACTTAGGCGGGACTGCCCACCTCAACAGCACCAGATAGCTCGCTATACATTGCACTGGGAACCATGTACCTTCAGCTATCTCACTATCCACACATAGCATGACATGCAGGACCTCATACATGGGAACCTTACCCGAGCCATTTCTGAAACCTCTACTGCTGACAATCCAAGGGTGTGTAGCCCTATCTAAAATGGTGATGGTAACCAGACTATTATCCTCTATCCACAACCTCCCGGTCCACATTTCATGGGCAACCTTCCATACTCTTCATGCTCATTTAGGTAGCTTCAGTAGGAGCAAATGAAGGAGACGGGTGGCATTATGCCAACTACAGCTTCCAGTGGAGAAAGGGGATCTGGGTGCACCAAATTTCGATCATTATCATCTAGTAGTGCAATTACAATGGTATGCTACATGGCTGGAGGGTGCCTTACGGAGGAGATGGGCTCCGCAACAGTGCCTAGGCAGAAACTATAACTAGAAAAGCTGTGCTACTGCACGCAAAACCCCCTATTGACTCTAACCACCTGCTGCACGTGGTGCATGAAAGCTATTGACTAATCCTGAGCCGTATGTCAGGCACTGCACCCTTTTCCCCAGAGATCAGATTAGACACCATTGCACTGTTCTGTGTTCATTTAGGAAAGGGGGGCCAGGTATGGGGACAGAAGCCGGAGTGGAAACCATCGGGGACCTTTTCAGAGGCTGTGTGTGAATACCACTTGACCAAATACAGAGGGACTATGACCTCCCAGCAGGATATCTTTGAGTACACGAAAAGCTAGTGGATGAACTACATCACCCGGGGGCATAGCGGGCACAGAGTTGTAATACAACACATTTGTGCACATACTAGTTGGCAGTCTCATTACATGGCACACTAGAGAACTCGCACACAATACATGAGACCCCCTACTGGCAACCCTTAGATGTTGGGAAAGAGATATTCGGTGTGACTACCTGTGCAAACACTCCTGCAACATTAAATTCCAATACAGCCATCATGAGAACCCACAAGCGTGTCTGACCTTGGTACATTTGCACAAAATTTACAGTCCCCCCCTCACTACCCCAGGTGCACGCGTCGGCCGCAGATTTAGCTCACATGTTCTGGAGCTGACCAGGAGGTAGCAACGGACTGGAGGGAAGTCATTGAGGCCCTCACAGAAATAACAGGACAGGATAATATCCTCACCATGGAAGGAGTACTCTTAGTCCTCTACCATAAACATAAAATTCAAAAAGCCACTAATAGATTAATAGACCTTGGTTTACTCATTAATAAGCACTTATTAGCAATGCACTGGAAATCACAGACCATTCCACCCATTCAGCATTGGTGCACAGCAGCATTAAAAAGGGACAAGGCCTAGGCCATAGCACTGCACTGTCAAGAAGTCCATGGACTGCAAAATGACCCCGTTGCTTTGCCCTGGGATGCTCTATTGAAAGAATTGCAACCATTCTGGGACACTTTCACCACAAATACCAAGGCCACTGTGGCATACTTACACCATGGGGCATAATCTGGTAGTTCTCCTGCATTAATTGGCATTGCACCCCCTTACATGACACAACATATGGCTCATTGGAGGCGAGCCAGGGGCCACTGTGTGGGTCTATGTAATATGGGTTGGCATACTCAGGACCATACCCTGCACAATTCCTTGTTTTTCTCTGTTTTGTACCATCTTATACAACCATCGGCTCCAGCCACACAGCCTTACTTTTAATGCATCATTATTTACAAATCATTGATGTTTATCTGATTTACTGTGTTTCATGCTTTTTAATGTAGTATACCGAAAATCAATAAAAATAGTTTAAAATAAAACATGGTGAAGTTAGCATTACCACTTTGGTTGAGAACCTCGCCTACGTTGGAAAAAAACTGGCACCTGGGCCTAAAGGAGGATATAGTAGGCACCCTGCGAAAGACTTGGGAGCACTAACCTCAAGACAGAAGGCTAGGCTTTCTGCTCCTTTGAGGATATCTATGTCAGAGGAGTTTTATTGGAAGCTGTTGCTAAACATAACAGCTACTCCACCACCCAGACTTTCTAACCTATCCTTGGACACAATAGTATAGCCTGTGGAGTACTGTTGTGGCTATATCAGGGTTACACCATGATTTCAACCAGGTTTCAGTGATAGACAGAAAGTTCATATTCTCTGCTGTGACTAAATTAGATATCTCCTGTGTGTATTGACTTAGAGAGTGAATGTTAAGGAGCTGTTAGAAGTGGGGTACTTGGTTGGCAGGCAGGTTACCCCCTGTCCAAGCATGGACCCTCACTCGAATCAGGGTAAGTCACACACAATCCAAATGATCCACCCTCTGGTAGTTTGGCAAAGAGCAGTCAGGCTTAACTTAGAAAGCGTGTAAATTATTTGTGCAATTAATCATACAATAAGACAATATAGCACCACAAAAATACACCACACAGTGTTCAGAAAAATATATAATATTTATCTGGATATTTGCAGGTCAAAACGATCAAAGATGCAATAAGTAAATGCAGAGATATCACTAAAAAGTGATATAAAGTGTCTTAAGTCTCTTTAAAGCAAATAAAGTCTCTTTCAAGCACAAAGTACTGCGTGAAAACTCTCCGCAAAGGGCCACAGAGGAGGAGAAGCGTGGAAACAAAGGGGTGTGCTTCTATTTCCTGGGCCACACACAGCGATGCGTCGTATAGTTTCCACACAGGGATGGCTGTGGGTCGATTTCCGGCACACGGTCATGGATCCTCTTCGGGTTGCCGGGATTTCAGATGCCCCGGGGTCTGTGTTGTAATCCTGGGCTTGCGGAGCGAAGTCACAAGCGCTGCCTTGTTCCTGTGGGCATTGCGTGGAATTTCCTCCAGCACAGCAGGCGCTGGGTAGATTCCCCTCTGGAAGTCAGGCTGCGTCGTCCCAGATCGGCTGTGCATCGATCCGGTGGGCTGTACGTCAAAGTTCGGGTCTCAACGCAGGCGCTGCATCGATCTTCTCCTTATGAAGTCACGCTGTGTTGTTCCAGTTCGGCGTGCAGTGAATTTCTCACCATGGGGCAGGCTGTGTGTCGAATTTTTGCCGCACAAAGAGTCCAGTTGCAAGAGTGAAGTCTTTTTGTTCCTGAGACTTTAGGGAACAGGAGGCAAGCTCTATCAAAGCCCTTGGAGAGCACTTCTTCACCACCCCCAGAGAGCAGCAAGGCAGCAGGGCAACAGCAAGGCCGCAGTCCTTCACAGAAAGAAGTCAGGTGAGTCCTTTGGGCAGCCAGGCATTTCTTCTTGGCAGGATGAAGGTTCTGGTTCCAGTTTTCCTCTCCAGCAAGGGTCTATGAGGTAGAGTGTCTACCCCAAGAAGTGTCTGAAGTCTGTGGTTTTGGGTCCTCTTCTTATACCCATTTTGGCCTTTGAAGTAGGCTTACTTCAAAGGAAAGTCTCACTTGATTGGGAAATCCTGTCTTGCCCAGGCAAGGCCTCAGACACACAACAGGGGGTTGGAGCCTGCATTGTGTGAGGACAGGCACAGCCTTTCAGGTGCAAGTGACCATTCCTCTCCTCCCTCCTAGCACAGATGACTCATCAGAATATGCAGGCTACACCCCAACCCCCTTTGTGTCACTCTCTGGAGAGAGGTGCAAACAGCCCAATTGTCAAACTAACCCTGACAGGGAATCCACAAACAGGCAGTCACAAAAATGGTTCAAGCAAGAAAATGCCCACTTTCTAAAAGTGGCATTTTCAAACACACAATCCTAAAACCAACTTTACTAAAAGATGTATTTTTAAATTTTGAGTTCAGAGGTCCCAAACTCCACATGTCTATCTGTTCCCAAGGGAAGCTACGCTTTAATCATCTGTAATTCTGTAAACCTGTAATTCGTATTTGGAAATATTACCTAGTCATACATGTCAACAGATCAGATTCTGGCGGGAGACTCCTGACTTTTGAAACCAAAAATGGCAGTAGTTTTGCTGTAATACCCCCGAAATTGTCTCTGCTTCACTAGAAGTCTATTGACTGAAGACAATAAACTCTGCTCTGTTGTGGATCGTCTGAGGGTCCTCAAAGCATAGACATAGTGTGACATCGCAGCAATCTCTGGGCTATTGAAATCTTCTTTACAATATACAGCTGTTCACCTACTATCCATAACCATATGCTGTATGTTTCAAGTACAGTTGCACACTGTCTCCTTTTGCACCTAAATGTGACACAAAGGTGCATGGTTATCGTGTGAGAGAAGCATGCAGCAAGACCTTGCTGTGGGCAACTTTTTCAAGTGCACACTAGACCTTTATGGGCATGTTTGTGTTGATAGTCATGCAGTGTAGGGCAGCAAGTCATCTTGCTGTGCTGCACTACGTGACAGGGAAAGGAAAGGAATGCATCATATTTTAAGAAGAATGCAGTGCATTCCTGCCTCTTCCTCTTCACTGGTGCACTTTTGGCGGCCTAGTACCAATGCAGCACCCTTGCACCATGGTGCAAAGGTGCCTGCATTGCATGCATGGTTGTTTTAGTGCAGGGACGGACACCGTCCTGCACAAAAAAACAAGAGATGTTTCCCCTTACTATGTTAGAGAAAAATGAGAAAAAAGTAAGGAGAAATAAAGATATTTCTCCTAGTTACGCCTCTCTGGGGTAGGGCGGGTGGGTGTTAAGTATCTTTCTGGCACTTTCCCAGGCTTCTTGTAAATCTGGGAATGCCTCAACATCCATGGATGTTGTGTGAGAACACCCATGAAAAAAACATTGGAAATCCCTCCTGTTAGACTTTTCATCCTTGGCGTGGTCTCCCTTAACTTTTTGCCTCTGTTCCCCAGGTTGTTGATGTGTGCTGGACTCTGATTTTGCTGTTTTTGTTACTCTGGGCACTTTACCACTGCTAACCAGTGCTAAAGTGCAAGTGCTCCTGTTTAAATTGTATGTAAGTGGTTCATCCATGATTGGCATATTTGAATTACTAGTAAGTCCCTAGTAATGTGCACTAGAGGTGCCAGGGCCTGTAAATCAAATGCTACTAGTGGGCCTGCAGCACTGGTTGTGCCACCCACATAAGTAGCTCTGTAATCATGTCTCAGACCTGCCACTGCAGTGTCTGTATGTGTATTCTTACACTGTAAATTCGACTTGGCAAGTGTACCCACTTGCCAGGCCTAAACCTTCCCTTTCCTTACATGTAAGGCACCCCTAAGGTAGGCCCTAGGTAGCCCCAAGGGCAGGGTGCAGTGTATGGATAAGGTAGGACATATAGTAATGTGGTTTATATGTCCTAACAGTGAAATACTACCAATTTCGTTTTCACTGTTGCAAGGTCTGTCTCTCTCATAGGATAATATGGGGGCTACCTTTAAATATGATTAAAGTGTAGATTCCCCTAGAGAGTAGATGGACATGTGGAGTTTGGGATCCCTGAACTCACAATTTAAAAATACATCTTTTAGTAAAGTTGATTTTAAGATTGTGCGTTTGGAAATGCCACTTTTAGAAAGTGAGCATTTTCTTGCTTAAACCATTCTGTGACTCTGCCTGGTTTGTGGATTCCCTGTCTGGGTCAGTTTGACAGTTGGGTTGTTTTTCACCTCACACCAGACAGTGACACAAAGGGAGCTGGGGTGTGATCTGCATTTCCTGATTAGCCATCTCTGCTAGGAGGGAGGGGTGGAGTGGTCAC
Source organism: Pleurodeles waltl (assembly GCF_031143425.1). NCBI lineage: Eukaryota > Metazoa > Chordata > Amphibia > Caudata > Salamandridae > Pleurodeles > Pleurodeles waltl. The sequence continues at coordinate 452,281,112 of NC_090440.1, read as the reverse complement.
TCTCATCTGAAAGGACTGTGCCTGCCTCTGACAATGCTGTCTCCAGCCCCCTGGTGTGTGTCTGAGGCCTTGCCTGGGCAAGGCAGGATTTCACAAGAAGGTGTGAGTCCCCTTTGAAGAAAGGTGACTTCAAAGACTAAAATGGGTATAAGAAGGGCACCCAAACTTACAAACTTTAGAAACACTTCTGGAATCAAGGGGAACCTCTGCCTGGAGAAGAGCTGATCGCTGAGGAACAAGTGCTGCCCTGCCTGTGACTGTGCTTTGTGGAGCTTTCCTGCAGTGCTGCTTCTGCCAGAGTAAGAGGGCAAAGACTGGACTTTGTGTGCCTTCCATCTTGAAGAAGAAATCTCCAAGGGCTTGATGTAGAGCTTGCCTCCTGTTGTTGAAGTCTCAGGGATAGCAAAGACTTCTTCCTGCCAGCACCTGGAGTCTCTGGAGAGACCCCTACTCTGCCCTGTGGTGCCCTTCCAGTTCCTGGGACCCTGAAAGGAGAGGCTGGCAGCCCAAGGACAAAAATACACGCACCGAGCGCCGTGCGGAGAAAAGATCGACGCGAATCCGATCGCGGCTGAGAAAACGACGCGACGCCGGCTCCGCAGCTGAGAAACGACGCCGCAGGAAACGCGACCGGAGAATCGACGCCCGGAGCAGGAGAAACGACGCGCAGCATCGCTGACGAAGGCTGAGAGATCGCAACCTGTGCCGCGGGACTTTCGGACCGTCGCGTGGCTGGCTGTTTCGACGCGCATCGCCGTGCCGAGTTGTTTTCGACGCATATAACCGTGCAGGGTTATTTTCGACGCGCACAGCCCGTGCGGGGTTATTTTTGACGCAAACCAGGTACATTTACACGCTAGCAGCGCTAGTGTGTTGTTACAACTACCTAAAGACTCTTTTTATTTTAAACCTTTAAAAAATCATAACTTGACTTGTGTATGTTGGATTTTTGTCGTTTTGGTCTTGTTTTGTCTAGATAAATATTTCCTATTTTTCTAAACTGGTGTTGTGTCATTTTGTAGTGTTTTCATTAAGTTACTGTGTGTGTTGGTACAAATACTTTACGCCCAGCACTCTGAGGTTAAGCCTACTGCTCTGCCAAGCTACCAAGGGGGTAAGCAGGGGTTAGCTGAGGGTGATTCTCTTTTATCCTAACTAGAGTGAGGGTCCTTGCTTGAACAGGGGGTAACCTGACTGTCAACCAAAGACCCCATTTCTAACATTGGTGACCAGCGGTCGGGATTTGGACTTGTATTTGTACTTGACATACAGTAATTAAGTGTACACTACTGTTTTGATCTCAGACCACTACGTGACCACATACTACTAGTCTTGTGATTTTTGTTTTTTACTTGGACTGTTTTTCTCTGCATTTAGTTTCTTTTTTTTTCGCTGATCCCGGGATTGACTTTGCTGAAACTTCATTTGAGAACTTGCTTTTCTGTTTTTGGAACTGTGCATATTTTTTTTAACCTCTCATCATGTCTCAGTCTGGAGATGATAATAAAATATGATACACTGTTCCAAAAGAATAGGGAGAGGAAGTAAAGGAGTCCTGATCATCAGGAGCAAGAGTCCTCACACACCGTACTTGGTGTCATGCTTCATCATCGGACAGCTCCTCGTCAGACCGGCGCTGCAATGTCTGACGGGCTCCCCCCTAAAAAGGGGAGGCTCTTTGCCGGAGATCTTTTGTTTTTGCCGATGATGCCGCGGAGCCAAGTATGGGTCCGTGGGGAAGGAAAGTACAGGAATAAAGGATAAGATTGGCTCAGGACCCTCACTAAGTGATTTATTCTTTGATGTTGGGAAATGGCCAAGATTAAAAGAATGGCAAGGGAGTGAAAATTGAGATAATGCTCAGACACTCACACAAGAAAATTCAAAGCAGGAAGTCGGTAATTATCCGAAATTCCTTAATATGTGGTCGACATGTTTCGCGTCTTGATATGGTCTCAGCAGGATCCTACGAGACTGGCCTCATTCGGGAACGGAGCCTGAGGGTAGGTGCTGCGCCTGACACCGATACGCACACAAATTGTTTGTGTATTGGGCATCAGGCCTACGTGATCCCATGAAGCCCTTTCTCTAGTGGAGATGGGTGACTGATAGGAAAAAGCCAGTCTTGTTCTATCCTAGTAAGTGACTGACTACGTTTTGACTGTAAACGATAGATTGCAGGAGTCTATATATAATTTTTTCTTTTTTTCACTTGGGTTTCGATTGAAGAAGTCCAATTATTTAATAGGTCCTGAAGAAGCGTCGTAGGATCCTGCTGAGACCATATCAAGACGCGAAACATGTCGACCACATATTAAGGAATTTCGGATAATTACCGACTTCCTGCTTTGAATTTTCTTGTGTGAGTGTCTGAGCATTATCTCAATTTTCACTCCCTTGCCATTCTTTTAATCTTGGCCATTTCCCAACATCAAAGAATAAATCACTTAGTGAGGGTCCTGAGCCAATCTTATCCTTTATTCCTGTACTTTCCTTCCCCACAGACCCATACTTGGCTCCGCGGCATCATCGGCAAAAACAAAAGATCTCCGGCAAAGAGCCCCCCCTTTTTAGGGGGGAGCCCGTCAGACATTGCAGCGCCGGTCTGACGAGGAGCTGTCCGATGATGAAGCATGACACCAAGTACGGTGTGTGAGGACTCTTGCTCCTGATGATCAGGACTCCTTTACTTCCTCTCCCTATTCTTTTGGAACAGTGTATCATATTTTATTATCAAGTTCTTTGGAGGATATACACTGGACCATAAATCCTCCCATCCCCTCTCTTTTTTTGAAGTATCAGTCTGGAGATGCCCTAGCTGAAGCTGCTTTTGACTTGGAGAAATTGGAGAGCTACAAGGTGGCTCAGTTGAAGCAGTTTTGTAGTAATGTTGGCTGTCCCATTAAGAGCTCATCCAAGAAGGATGAGCTGCAAAAGGCGCTGAGGGCCTGGGTGACAGCCAAAGCAGCTGAGGGGCACACAGATGAGGAGCCAGAGGGGGAAGAGGAGTTGCAAGTCACTCACACTGATGTAGTGGGTGGGCCTGCTATGTCTCAGGGGAGAATCTCTAGGGCAAGTAGCAGTGTATCCTCCAAGGGTCTGACACCTGAAGAGTTACAGGACAGACAGGCAGAAAGGGAGTACCAATTGGAGCAGAGAAGGCTAGCCCTTGAGGAGAAGAAGATAACAATGGCTCATGAGCTTAGCTTGAAAGAGATAGATCATAGAAGCCAGTCCAGTAGGGATGGTGGCAGCAATTCTACAGTGCAGCCTGAGAGAAGGGTACACATCCCAAAAGACCTTGTGAGGGATTATAAGAGGGAGGATGATATCTACTTGTGGTTCAAGGGTTATGAGTCAGCTCTCCACATGAACCTGGTCCCTGAAGCTCATTGGGGGGCAGCCCTGTGGAAGCATTTTGAGGCAGAGGGGAGGGACACACTGACGGCCTTAGGGGATGCTCAGAGTCTCACCTACCCTGCCATGAAGGAGGCCTTACTTACCAGGTATGGTCTCACCCCTGAGCAGTACAAGGAGAAGTTTAGATCCTACAAGAGAAAGGAATCCCAAACATGGTTGGAATGTGTTGATTCTTGTTGCAGGTCACTGGATGGTTGGGTGAAGGGCAGTAAGGTAAACACGTATGAGGGGCTTTACAATTTAATTGCTTGGGAGCACTTGTACAGTTTATGTTTTCCAGAGGTGCGCCAGCACCTCATTGACAGCAAGCTGACTGACCCCAGGAAGCTTGCACAGGAAGCGGACCGCTGGGAGAGCACCAGGGTCCAAAAGAGGTATGAGGGAGACCACGCCAAGGGTGGGCAGGGTCCCTCTCAGACGAAAGGGGGGGGTAAGGGCAAACAGGATGAGTTCTCTAAAGGGCCCCAAACTGATTCCCAGGGTAAGAATTCCCAACCCCCCAGTGAAAACAAGCCATGGTTCTCCAGAGGGAAGCCAATGGCAGGTGGTCCCCTACGTAAGTGCTATTCATGTAACCAGGTGGGTCATGTGAGGGGGGACCCCAAATGCCCCAAAAGTACACCGGCACCCACTGGTGCACCGTCCCAGGGTTTGGCCAGTGTAGCGCTTGGGGAGGAGTTGGTTTCAGGTGGGTGGGAACCAGCAGAAATGACCCTTGTCTCACTAGGGGACAGTGAGATGGTCCAGAGAAACCTAGTGCCTGATAACACTAAGAAGTACAGGCAATGGGTGACCATCAATGGACAGAGGGTGGAGGCTCTAAGGGACACTGGAGCCAGTGTGACTACAGTGAGGAGTCACCTGGTGTCTGAAGAGCAGATTGATCCCCGGGTACTTCACCAAGTAGTTGCAGTAGACAATTCTGAGCGCCTCTGCAGAGTGGCGCAGGTTCCCTTTGAATGGGGGGGGGTCTCAGGTTCCTGGAAAGTAGCTGTGAGTCCAACCATGCCTGTTGATTGTTTGCTAGGCAACGACCTGGAAGATTCCCCTTGGAAGGAGGTGGAACACAGGTCTCACTTGGAGATGTTGGGTCTGCCTGGGTGGGTATGCGTATCCACCCGGTCTATGGCAGCCAATCAGGGTAGTCAAGAGCCCCTGGAGCCTGAAACAGTGGCCCAGGGGACCGCCAAGAAGAGGAAAGGCAGGAGGCGCGGGAAACCCGCCCCAGAAGTTCCCACGGTCCGGGAGGAGGCAGAGCCTGAGGGTGATGCCCCGGAACCTACAGGGGAACAGGTGGCTGAACTGGGGGAGGTCCCCGAGCTGTCGCAGTGGCAGCAGGAAGGGGGACCCACCAGGGAAGTATTCTGCACAGCGCAGAAGGAGTGCCCTACTCTTGAGGGACTGCGGCAGCAGGCTGCAGCCCAGGCGGCTGGCGGGGCGCCAGGTACTCACCTGATTTATTGGGAGGATGGCCTCCTGTATAGTGAGCCTAAGGTTCCTGAGCCGGGGTCAGCTCGTATGCTGGTGGTACCCCAGGGCTTCAGGACCTTCCTACTGGGTTTGGCTCATGATGTGCCTTTGGCAGGACATCTAGGGCAGGACAAGACCTATAAGAGGCTTGTCTCCCACTTTTACTGGCCCTTGATGAACAAGCAGTCAGCTGCTTATTGTAGATCTTGTCAGACTTGTCAGACAAGTGGCAAGAGTGGGGGGAAATGCAAAGCTCCCCTCCAACCTTTACCGGTAGTCAGTACTCCCTTTGAAAGGGTAGGAATTGACATTGTGGGGCCTCTGGATCCCAAGACAGCCATGGGCAACAGGTTCATCCTGGTCTTGGTGGACCATGCCACACGGTACCCAGAAGCTATTCCTCTAAGGACGGTCACCGCCCCCGTGGTGGGACGTGCCTTGATGGGGGTTTTTACCCGCATGGGGTTCCCCAAGGAGGTAGTATCTGATAGGGGTACAAACTTCATATCCACTTATATGAAGTCTCTGTGGAAGGTGTGTGGGGTAACCTACAAGTTCACCACCCCTTACCACCCCCAAAGTAATGGTCTGGTTGAGAGATTCAACCGCACCTTGAAAGGCATGATTCAGGGCCTGTCGGAGCCCTTGAGGCGTAAGTGGGACGTCCTCTTGCCATGCCTTCTGTTCGCTTACAGGGAGGTGCCTCAAAAGGGACTTGGCTTAAGCCCCTTTGAGCTCATCTATGGCCACCCTGTGAGGGGACCGCTCAGTCTGGTGAAGGAGGCTTTGGAGAAAGCTCCTAGTAAACCACCCCAGGGTGTATTTAGCTACATGCTGGCACTAAGAAACCAGACTGCCCGCTTCAGGAGTCTCGCTCAGGAGAACCTGGAAGCAAGCCAGGAGGACATGAAACGGTGGTACGACCAGAATGCCACTCTGGTTGAGTTTCAGCCTGGACAAAAAGTGTGGGTCATGGCACCAGTGGAGCCTAGGGCTCTCCAAGATAAGTGGACTGGGCCTTTTGAGGTGGTGGAAAGAAAGAGCGAGGTCACCTATCTGGTAGACTTGCAATCCCCCAGGAACCCCTTGAGGGTCCTACATGTCAACCGCCTCAAACCACACTTTGAGCGAACTGAGCTATCCATGCTCCTAGCGACAGATGACGGGGTGGAGGAAGAGAGTGAGCCTCTTCCTGACCTCCTGTCTGCAGGAGAGAAAGATGGGTCTGTGGAGGGAGTGATCCTCTCCCCCTCCCTGACTGAGGAACAGCAGAGGGACTGTCGCCACGTGCTGGGACAGTTCGCCTCACTGTTTTCCCTGATCCCAGGAGTCACACACCTGTGCACACATGATGTGGACACTGGGGACAGTACACCTGTTAAACATAAGGTTTACAGGGTGACTGACAGGGTGAGGGCTTGCATTAAGGAGGAAGTCTCCAAAATGTTAGCCCTAAGGGTTATTGAGCACTCCAGCAGTCCTTGGGCCAGCCCAGTGGTCTTGGTCCCAAAGGCTACTGCTCCTGGTGCCACCCCAGAACTTAGGTTCTGTGTGGACTACCGGGGTCTCAATGCGGTCAGCAAGACTGACGCACACCCCATCCCCCGAGCTGATGAGCTCATTGATCGGTTAGGAGCTGCCAAGTACCTCAGTACGTTTGATTTAACATCTGGGTACTGGCAGATTGCCTTAACTGAAGGGGCAAAGGAGAGGTCAGCATTCTCTACCCCCGATGGGCACTTCCACTTCAATGTGATGCCCTTTGGGATGAAGAATGCCCCTGCCACCTTTCAGAGGTTGGTCAACCAGGTGTTGGCAGGACTGGATGAGTTCAGTGCCGCCTACCTGGATGACATTGCTGTGTTTAGTTCCACATGGGAGGAACACCTGCAACACCTCTGGAGAGTGTTAGAGGCCCTGCAGAAGGCAGGCCTCACTATTAAGGCGAGCAAGTGCCAAATAGGGCAGGGTTCTGTTGTGTACTTAGGACACCAGGTGGGGAGTGGCCAGGTGGCACCCCTACAGCCTTAGATCGACACGATTCTGGCTTGGGAGCCTCCCAAGACCCAGACTGAAGTGAGAGCCTTTTTAGGTCTCACAGGATACTATAGGAGGTTCGTTAAGGGATATGGTACCATTGTTACCCCCTTAACTGAGTTGACTTCTAAGAAGCAACCCAAGAAAGTGATCTGGACAGAGGCTTGCCAGAACGCTTTTGATGCCCTGAAGGCTGCCATGTGCACAGCACCTGTGCTGAAGGCACCTGACTACTCCACGGAGTTTGTTGTACAGACAGACGCCTCAGAGCATGGTATTGGAGCAGTACTCTCACAGCTGAATGAAGAGGGCCTAGATCAACCCGTAGCCTTCATTAGCAGGAGGTTACTACCCAGGGAACGTAGGTGGAGTGCCATAGAACGTGAAGCGTTTGCTGTGGTCTGGGCACTGAAGAAGCTAAGACCCTACTTGTTTGGGACTCACTTCCGAGTTCAGACCGACCACAGACCCCTCAGATGGTTAATGCAGATGAGGGGTGAGAACCCAAAACTGTTGAGGTGGTCCATTTCCCTACAGGGGATGGACTTTACGGTGGAACATCGACCCGGTACAGAACACGCCAATGCTGATGGTCTGTCCAGGTTCTTCCGCCTTAGTGATGAGAACTCCCATGAGGTTGGGTAGTTGCTCCCCACTTTTAGCTGGGGGGGACACGTGTTAGACTTTTCATCCTTGGCGTGGTCTCCCTTAACTTTTTGCCTCTGTTCCCCAGGTTGTTGATGTGTGCTGGACTCTGATTTTGCTGTTTTTGTTACTCTGGGCACTTTACCACTGCTAACCAGTGCTAAAGTGCAAGTGCTCCTGTTTAAATTGTATGTAAGTGGTTCATCCATGATTGGCATATTTGAATTACTAGTAAGTCCCTAGTAATGTGCACTAGAGGTGCCAGGGCCTGTAAATCAAATGCTACTAGTGGGCCTGCAGCACTGGTTGTGCCACCCACATAAGTAGCTCTGTAATCATGTCTCAGACCTGCCACTGCAGTGTCTGTATGTGTATTCTTACACTGTAAATTCGACTTGGCAAGTGTACCCACTTGCCAGGCCTAAACCTTCCCTTTCCTTACATGTAAGGCACCCCTAAGGTAGGCCCTAGGTAGCCCCAAGGGCAGGGTGCAGTGTATGGATAAGGTAGGACATATAGTAATGTGGTTTATATGTCCTAACAGTGAAATACTACCAATTTCGTTTTCACTGTTGCAAGGTCTGTCTCTCTCATAGGATAATATGGGGGCTACCTTTAAATATGATTAAAGTGTAGATTCCCCTAGAGAGTAGATGGACATGTGGAGTTTGGGATCCCTGAACTCACAATTTAAAAATACATCTTTTAGTAAAGTTGATTTTAAGATTGTGCGTTTGGAAATGCCACTTTTAGAAAGTGAGCATTTTCTTGCTTAAACCATTCTGTGACTCTGCCTGGTTTGTGGATTCCCTGTCTGGGTCAGTTTGACAGTTGGGTTGTTTTTCACCTCACACCAGACAGTGACACAAAGGGAGCTGGGGTGTGATCTGCATTTCCTGATTAGCCATCTCTGCTAGGAGGGAGGGGTGGAGTGGTCACTCTCATCTGAAAGGACTGTGCCTGCCTCTGACAATGCTGTCTCCAGCCCCCTGGTGTGTGTCTGAGGCCTTGCCTGGGCAAGGCAGGATTTCACAAGAAGGTGTGAGTCGCCTTTGAAGAAAGGTGACTTCAAAGACTAAAATGGGTATAAGAAGGGCACCCAAACTTACAAACTTTAGAAACACTTCTGGAATCAAGGGGAACCTCTGCCTGGAGAAGAGCTGATCGCTGAGGAACAAGTGCTGCCCTGCCTGTGACTGTGCTTTGTGGAGCTTTCCTGCAGTGCTGCTTCTGCCAGAGTAAGAGGGCAAAGACTGGACTTTGTGTGCCTTCCATCTTGAAGAAGAAATCTCCAAGGGCTTGATGTAGAGCTTGCCTCCTGTTGTTGAAGTCTCAGGGATAGCAAAGACTTCTTCCTGCCAGCACCTGGAGTCTCTGGAGAGACCCCTACTCTGCCCTGTGGTGCCCTTCCAGTTCCTGGGACCCTGAAAGGAGAGGCTGGCAGCCCAAGGACAAAAATACACGCACCGAGCGCCGTGCGGAGAAAAGATCGACGCGAATCCGATCGCGGCTGAGAAAACGACGCGACGCCGGCTCCGCAGCTGAGAAACGACGCCGCAGGAAACGCGACCGGAGAATCGACGCCCGGAGCAGGAGAAACGACGCGCAGCATCGCTGACGAAGGCTGAGAGATCGCAACCTGTGCCGCGGGACTTTCGGACCGTCGCGTGGCTGGCTGTTTCGACGCGCATCGCCGTGCCGAGTTGTTTTCGACGCATATAACCGTGCAGGGTTATTTTCGACGCGCACAGCCCGTGCGGGGTTATTTTTGACGCAAACCAGGTACATTTACACGCTAGCAGCGCTAGTGTGTTGTTACAACTACCTAAAGACTCTTTTTATTTTAAACCTTTAAAAAATCATAACTTGACTTGTGTATGTTGGATTTTTGTCGTTTTGGTCTTGTTTTGTCTAGATAAATATTTCCTATTTTTCTAAACTGGTGTTGTGTCATTTTGTAGTGTTTTCATTAAGTTACTGTGTGTGTTGGTACAAATACTTTACGCCCAGCACTCTGAGGTTAAGCCTACTGCTCTGCCAAGCTACCAAGGGGGTAAGCAGGGGTTAGCTGAGGGTGATTCTCTTTTATCCTAACTAGAGTGAGGGTCCTTGCTTGAACAGGGGGTAACCTGACTGTCAACCAAAGACCCCATTTCTAACACCTCCCTAGCGCAGTGCAATGCAAAACAGCAATTTACACTGCATTACATGACCCAAGATTTATGAAACCATGCAGGACCACGCAAGGTGACCTTGAGTTGCTTCATAAATCTCATTTTTCTTTTGCGTCGCTCTTGCACCACGCTGCATGATACAAGAGAGTTGCAAAGGGGGTCATACTGTATATATGGTCCTTAGTTTCAAGTGCCTGGTAAACAACAGACAAAAGGGAACAGCATGAGCCTTTTGCAGGTATGAGGAAGTCCATCATTACTACATTGATAAATACATTCTGTACATATGAACTCTGTGATAAAGCAGGACCTAGCTCAATATATTCATTGATAAAAATGCTGGAATTTCAAAATGCTCCTTGGTGGTTAGGTTTTGTAAAATCTTTGCAAGATGTCCCTTAATATAGTTGTAATTCGCCCTGCTCCCATCGTCTCTACCTCAATAAAAATGCCAGATGTCTAAACCTTTATGAAAAATATAATTCCAATCACATCCTTTTCATCTACAGTTCTGCAGCCTGGAGCGCACAATTGATCAAAATCATGTTAAAAACGTTGAATTGTGTTCTCAGTGCATTAATGATGGTCTGAACCCTGCATTCAAAAGAGTTGGGGACCACTGGAACATGACGGCTTAATATTGTAGAACTAATTATTGTAACGGTCTTTTTATTTTTGATTCCTTGGCTGGGCACACTCTGTTCATGAAGGTATTGATATTCCCTTAATGGGAGTTGTTAATTAGCAGAGACTGGCTTGAGGCAAGTTCACATTACCTAACATATTCATTAGCTGCTGGTGAACATAATCCCTGCCAATTACTCTGCGGCCGAATGAATACAATGCACCAATGGCATAGTTGTTGGCTTTCACATCTGACTGAAACTACTAAGGGTTTCCCAGGTCAGTCTAGAGTACACTGCAGCAATCCCCAACTCAAGCTCAGCTACCCAAGTTGGAAAGATTGAGTCCGATCAATTCACAAACACCAACTGATAGCTGTGTGTCCGGCCAGTTTATACGATACCGAGACAGTAACCCAGACCTAATGATCTAATGGATTTGCTAGTTATCACATATACTCTCGTATATAAAAGTATATTCATAAATTGAGATTGATATTAGACTAGGATTGCAAAGTCATTTGAACAGGCAACTGAGAGGGCTGCTGTCAACAGCTGTTTCAAAGAATGAGCTACACATCTACTGCAATTTAGGGACATAGGGGGTGATTCTGACCCCGGCGGTACAAGTACCGCTGCCCTTAGAATCCCCCATGGCGGCGCAGCTTGCTGCGCCGCCATGGGGGATTCTGACACCCCCTACCGCCATCCTGTTCCTGGCGGTTCGCCCGCCAGGAACAGGATGGCGGTAGGGGGTGCCGCGGGGCCCCTGGGGGCCCCTGCGGTGCCCATGCCAATGGCATGGGCACAGCAGGGGCCCCCGTAAGAGGGCCCCGCAAAGTATTTCAGTGTCTAACTGCACCCGTCGCACCCCTGCAACTCCGCCGGCTCAATTCTGAGCCAGCGTCCTCGTTGCAGGGGCATTTCCTCTGGGCCGGCGGGCGCTCTTTTGGAGAGCGCCCGCCGGCCCAGAGGAAATGTCTAAATGGCCGCCGCGGTCTTTTGACCGCGGTGCGGTCATTCAGCGGCGGTACCTTCGCGGACGGCCTCCGCCGTCCGCCAGGGTCATAATCAGGCCCATAATGTTATATTTGTATTTCCTTCAAAGATTGGGGTTTGTAGTAAATTAACATTTAAGGAATATTATTCATTTTCAAAGTTCAATGTTGTGATGGGTGGTAAAGATACAAAAGGCATCATAGCAAATCAATCCTATATGAAATATTTTATCCACTGATTTTTAATTTTGCATATGATATTTTTTAAGCTTGATATTTTTATGCTTCCACAACGGTGCCTCTGCTCCTGCATGTCACAGACCGAGACTCAATAGAATCAGGATCAGGTGAGGTGGGTCAGGGCGAGTTATCTTTTCAGAGTAGCATTGTCAACATGGTTATACCTCACAAAGCAGAGAGTTTTACAATGCTTTTTTAATGCAGCATGTCTAAATGTATGTCTAGTTCAGGTAGGTAATAGTGGTACAATGATTTCAGAAACTGCCAAAAAACGACCCTTTTGCTACGGTGAAAAGCAATTACTTTCTTCACATTTGTAACTGTCTTGCATGTGTAAGAAAATGAACTGTTGAGGTGGATAGTAATCCACCACAAGTAATGTCATCAACCTATTATCTTCAGGCAAATGCTTTAATAATTTAAAACTGAGCCCAACCACCGGTAGCTATGGCACAGAGCAGACAGGCTTAACGTAGAGAATTGTGTAAAGCATTTAGACATACCAAACGAAATTACAAGTCAAAACAGACCACTATGGAAATCTACTTTATAACAAGGGGGTAAATTCTATGAAGTAAATCACACTAAAATGGCAAAATCCAAGAAGGGGAAACAGATATTTGAATTTTAGAAGGTTTAAGAAAAAATATTGCCAGCATGCACTACGCACCAATGATAGCCTGTGGTTACTGTAGATGGGAACCAAGGTGGGATTTTCTGCCCTACTGCCCAAACCAGATTCCCAAACCAAGTTCATCCCAGTCAGAGAGTTTACCTTACAGCTTGGGCTCAGATTTATGGCCTTCGTGGCACAGGGCTGTGCAGCAAGTCAACTTGCTTTGCTGCCTTGTGTCTTTGAGAAAGGGCAGGAATGTGCTATATTTATCCAATACTGCACATTCCTGTCCCTTCCCCCTGCTCTGACATCCTTTTGGTTGCCTAGTACCAATGCAGCACTCTTGTAACATGGTGCTAGGGTGCCTGCATTGTATGAAAGTTTTGTTTTGTGCAGGAAGGGACACCTTTCTGCACAAAAACAATCCTGGGAGGCAGTTTCCTCTTTCTAATCACACTGCAGAATGAAGCACATATAGAAAGAGGAAGAAACTAGGAGACAGAGATACTTCTCCTTGTTACACCTCACCTGGAAGACAAAGGATTTTGGTGCATTCCCAGGATTACCAGGGTTGGTAAATCTGGGAATGCATAAAAGACATGGGAGTTGTGTGGGAAGACCCATGCAATGCCTCCCTAGTGCAGAGTAAGTGAACACAACAACTTAGTTGCCTTGCTCCACATTTTTTAAGCCATTCACAGCTGTGCGAAGTGGCTTTGCGTGGCTTCAAAAATATGACTTAGCGGTATCAAGTTGCATGGTGCAAACCCCTCATATATATGCCCATCAGTCTCTGAAATGCAAGTCAGAATCCTCCAGTGGGGCAAGGCTGTAGTCTGAATCCAAGAAAGTCCTCTTAAAGTCAAAAGGCCATTGGACTAGGTTCGACAGAAGTGATTGGTCTTGGGGGGAAGAGCTCAGCTGGATACTTTTGGCACCTTCATCTAGTCAATATTTCTACGTTTTATGTTCAACTTAGTGTCTTTTTCAAAGCTCAGAATCCTCCAGCAGAACAAGGTTGCAGGCTGTAGCTGACAATGACTTGCAAGAGGCCGGAAACCTTCTTGCCAAGGGCCAGCTGAAACAGATTTGCTGCTCAGAGAAGCCCCAAGCAGGAGAAACCTGTTTATTTAGCACAGGAAAGACATACCATTGACAAATTGGCTTGGGTGGTTGGTCCTGGTCCTTTTTTTGTCTGGTAGTAAAAAATAAAAAAGACAACTTTGAATATATCTAATTAGAAGTCTAGTTAGACACTGCTAAACGCCCTGAGACCTCAAGAACAGCACTTAGGGAGGGGTGCTAAAACTCACTCCAGCAGGGACTCCAGTTAAGTACTCACCAGGCCCAGCTAGAAATGGTCAGCAGGGCATGTCAGGGAAAAGGGTCTTATAGCATGTTATGTCACTGCAGCCAAAAAGGAGGTCAGCCAACTAACCTTTGGAGTCCACACATTTGTTCTGAGAGTAAATGTGAGCAGGTCTAGCCCTTTGGGTCTCCTCACAGTATGCAAACAGCAGATGTATTATTTTTTCTATTCTTCTGCAGACCAGAGAGTATTCTGACGAGGGTGCACAGAGGTGCCACACTTATTGTTAGCACCAGCTAATGGGTTGGGTCGATTGCTGCCTCCTCCTGAACCAATGAGGTAAAGCTTTGTAGGGACTATCCTACTCATTTATACAGGAGTTCCTATTCACCGTACTGGAAATAATTGTTCAGTTAAGGTATAAACAACGAAAATTACAATTAAAGGACATTTTAGAACTCTGTGTTCATTTAATGCATACGTCTCAACCTAAAACAGAAAGCACTATAGCTCCATTGGGTATAAAATAGGTTAACTGTCCAATCAGGTTAACAATTGTGGCATAAAATAAGGTTTTTTGAGACCCCATTTACGGTCATGGTGGTATAAAAAGTACAAACCTGTTTCAGTATGGATGAGCAGTATTAGAACTGTAAGTCGCTTGTAATGATCTGTGATTGAAGATAAATAACATAACTAAGTCAGACCTAGTAAGCAGAGCTACGAGAACATTAACATTGCCTCTCATGCTAATGTTGGTTATTTCCAATAGAGTCCTAGGAAGTGATCAGATTCTTTGATCCAGTCTGCACGTGCTACCATTCCGTTTTTATAACACTTATGCTGGTTAAACAAATTCACTTACTTAGCAGTTCTCCAGCACCAGAAAAGTTCTCCACTATAGCACTGGTTATGCTATGATGAAAGTCATGTACCACCTACACAGAGGCACACATTCCCATCTCGGCTCCATCATATTTACTATAGCCTCAAGAACCATATTGTTCATTGCAGCTTCTCCAGATTTGAGTCCATAGCAGAAGTGCTTTCTTCACTTTCATAATTTTGACAATCATGTCCAGGGGAACCTCTCTGGCCATTGTCACCTCAGTTGCTTTCATTTGTTTGGTTATCTCATCTATTATTCCATGCCTCTGCAAGAAGTGTGGATAAAATGCCAGCTTCTACTTAGAAGCCTTCTTGTCAATATTGACCATTCATCTACAAAGTTGCTGTGAACCCCCCAGGGCCAGCTTTTACTATGTCCCATGGTGTCCACCCCCAGGACATAGCTGTTTCCTGTGGTTTGGCTGCAGCTGCAGCCAAGCCAGAGCAAACACCGTCGCCCAGATTTAAGAGGGCCTAGCACCTCTTTGTGTCACATTAGCATAATTTTTTATGATGCTAATGTGTCCCAACAAGGCCAAATTCACTGCACTATATTGCAATGCATTGCACCGCTTTGTATCCCTTTGCGCCACATTATGCTGGCACCAGGCATAATGTATGCAAGAGGGCATTCCCCCCTTAGGAGGACCACAAAAATGGTGCAGTGGAATCCAAGAGATTCCACTGCGTAATTTTTGGCAGCTATTTTTAATGCCTGCACAGACAAGGCATTAAAGGGGGCATACCATTGTTTTAAATGGGCCCCTATGTAGTCTGCAGGATTAATGCCAATCTGTTGGTGCTAATCCTCCACAGTACATCAATAGCATCAAAAATGTTGACTCTATTGCCCATACCCTGTGCATTGGTGTGAGGTATATTGAATACAGCACACACATGATGGTGGTAGGGGGGCGCTAAGGGGCACATGAAAAGTGGCACTGCATTGGATGCAGCACCCCTTTTCTTAAATTGGGCTCAAACGTTACAGAGGTGATGTAGTTAGGAATTAGCATTTAAAAAACCTTAGAAGCTCACAAAAAAACAAGGGTTACAGGGACGTTTTAGTTAGGATATAATGTACATGCAAAAAAACATAGAAATTCAGCTCTTAGAATTATTTCAACTAACTATAGCTCATTCCCTAAGGTAACTATAACTCATGGCCTCACCATGCACTTCTAATTACCCCACCTGTTACATCAGTTATTGTGTCTTCTATGACATAATGGATAATATAATTGCAACATTTGTAGTAAAATTATTGATCTGAAAACTGCATACCTGCTCTGAGGGTGATCTCTTGTAATGCTCTCGCTTCCACAGCAGAGACCAGCTGAAGGGGCTATGATAAATACAGCACCTGCCTGGACAAATCATGCATGGGTGCACCAAAATACTGAGTGTGCCTAATCGGCAGTTCATAGTGCCCATCTTAGGTGTGAAAATGGCATATTTACTGGGTATCACCTATTTATTTGTACAGAAAGGAACAGTTAGGCAGCCTTGATGATTAGAGTAGCTAGTCAATATACAGACACCAACTGTGAGGAATGTTATAAAGAATCCACCAGTTTTTTCTCAGTTGGACACTGAAATGCAAGTTCAGTTATTATTGATTATGGAACAGGCAAGGGAAACATGTTTAAAATTGCTAATTATATAGTTTTCATCCTAAAATCTTTGATAAGTTGTAAATAAGTGTAGGATCAAGATAAAAATCATATCTGAAGTAAATGGAATGAGGCACAACAGAGGAGTACAAGAAGCATAAAGCCATGACGCCCAGCTACAGGAACACCCTCAGGGATCAACCACAAATCAGATGTGCTCCTGGATTCATACATTTACCTTCCTGGTAGTGAGTCCAAAATAGGTTGAGTAGACATTTTAACCTGTAAATAATAGGCGTAGTGTTGCAATGCAGTAGAACATTCTGAAACCACGGGCCACATTTACAATAAAATGACACAGCATGGCACTGCAAGCCAGCTTGCTGTGTCTCACTGCATAATTTTGAAAGTACAGGAAAGCATTGTTTACAGAAATACATTTCCCTGCACTGCCCTTTGCGCTGGTGCACAAACTGCTGCCTTGCGCCAACTCAGGCACCCTTGCACAATGGTGCAAGGGTGCCTTTATTGCAGGATTGATTGTTTATGTGCAGAAAGGGACACCTTCCTGCACATATACAATTACTAATGGTGTTTTCCTGTTTCTATGTGTGCTGCAAAATGCAAAGAAAGAAAAAGAAATGGGGAGAAATAATGTAATTTCTACCAGTTGCACCACTTTAACAGCACCCCTGAGGTGGCATAGGAATCTGACTTTTTCCCAGACGTGTGAAACTGGAAATTCATCAGATTCCATCAGGTTCCATGGGGGTTGCATGGGAACACCCACAGCAACTCCCATGGAATGCCCATTTAACACAGTGTTCTGCCTGAAAGAGGTCCTGTTGGAAATGGGATCTTTGGTTGGCAGTCAGGTTACCGCCTGTCCAAGCCATGACATTCACTCTAATCAGGGCAAAGGAGAAACACACCTGGTTTACCTTCAATCACCCCCTTGGTAGCGGGCAGGCTTAACTCAGAAGCAATGTATTTGTACAGACAACACACAGTAATACCGTGAAAACACCACATAATGAACACCATACCAGTTTAGGAAAATAGGTAATATTTATCTAAATCAGACAGGACCAAAATTACAAAAATCCAACTTACACAAGTTAAAATATGAATTTTCAGAAGAATAAGAGTCTTACTCCATAAAAAACAATGGAAACGATGATTTTGCACAAAGTACCTGGTTAGCATGGGTGAACGTGTGTCAGAAAAGGCAGCGATGCATCGATTCCTTCCTGCAAGCGAGGCTGTGCGTTGTTTCTTATTGGATCAGTGATGCGTAGTTTCTTGTTCCTTGCAAGAGAGCGATGCATCGATTGACGGACGGGGCACCTTGGATCTGCACAGAGTCGGGTTGACTTTGATGCCCAGGGACAATGTGTTGTAAATCCTGTTGCATGATGTTAGAAAACTGCACTGTGTGGAGGTTGTCATTAGCAGCAGCAAGTGGGTGTTGCGCATTGTTTCTCCAGCCATGATGCGTCAATCTCTCAGATGCGATGCAGGTGGAGCGTCGATTTCAGCCACAAAGCTTGTGGCGCATCATTTATCAGCCACGTTGCATAAAATATTTCCCCGCACGGCGTTCTGTGCGTGGACTTTCAGCTCTTGTCTGCGAACTTCACCTTTCAAGGGCCCAGGAGCTTGATCGGACACCACTTAGCAGGGCAGGAATCTCAGTAGAGAGTCCAGATGTTAGCAGAGGAAGTTTTTGATGGCCCTGAGACTTCAACAACAGGAGGCAAGCTCAGTTTAAGCCCTTGGAGATTCTTCACAAGCAGGAATATACCACAAAGTCCAGTCTTTGTCCCTTTTTACAGGCAGAAGCAGCAACTGCAGGATAGCCCAACAAAGAACAGTCACAGGCAGCACTTCTCCTCAGCTCTTCTCCTTGGCAGAGGTTCCTCTTGGTTCCAGAAGTGATCTTGAAGAAACCTAAAGTATGGGGTTTTGGGTCCACTTCTTATACCCCTTTCTGCCTTTGAAGAAGACAAACTTCAAAGGAAAGTCTCTGTTGTTCACAAGATCCTGCTTTGCCCAGGCCAGGCTCCAGACACACACCAGGGGGTTGGAGACGGCATTGTGAGAGGGCAGGCACAGCCCATTCAGGTGTAAGTGACCACTTCTTCCTCCACTCTAGCACGGATGGCTCATTGGGATATGCAGTCTACACCCCAGCTCCCTTTGTCCCACTGTCTAGAAGGGATTAACAAACAGCCCATCTGTCAAACTGACCCAGACAGGGAATCCACAAACTGGTAGAGTCACAGAATAGTTAAAGCAAGAAAACGCCCACTTTCTAAAAAGTGCCATTTTCAAACTAACAATCTGAAGACCAACTTTACTAAAATATGTACTTTTAAATTGTGAGTTCAGAGACACCAAACACATATTTACATCTGCTTCCAAAGGAAATCTCCCCTTTAATAATATTTAAAGGCAGACCCCATGTTAACCTATGAGAGAGATAGGCCTTGCAACAGTGAAAAACGAATTTATGAGTATTTCACTGTAAGGACATGTAACACACATTAGTAAGTGTCCCATTTTTAACATACACTACACCCTGCCCATAGGGCTACCTAGGGCCTACATTAGGGGTGTCTTACATGTATAAAAAGGGAACATTTGGGCCTGGCAAGTGGGTACAATTTCCAGGTTAAATTGGCAGTGCAAGACTGCACACACAGACACCGCAGTGGCAGGTCTGAGACATGTTTGCAGGGATACTCATGTGGGTGGCACAACCAGTGATGCAGGGCCACTAGTAGCATTTGATTTACAGGCCCTTGGCACCTCTAGTACACTTTAATAGGTAATTACTAGTAAAACAAATATGCCAATCATGGATAAACCAATCACCAATACAATTTACACAGAGAGCATATGCACTTTAGCACTGGCCAGTGGTAAAGTGCCCAGAGTCCTAAAGCCAACAAAAACAGGACAGAAAAAGTAGGAGGAAGGAATCAAAAATATTTGGGACGATTCAATAAAAAAGGGTCAGGTCCAACAGGTCATTATTTACAAGGCCATGGAAAGCTATGCAATGTGGCTTTGAGTGGCCTTGTAAATATGGGCCGAAACACTGCGCCACGGGAGCACCAAAAACAAATAATGCTCCGCTTGCACAGTGTGCAGCTAGGGCCTCGTAAATGAGGCCACACATGTGGCCATGACATAGGGACTCACTCTTGGTTGCGCTGGTCATCTTAAACACACTGCAACTCCCAAAGGGTAGTGACCTTTTGGGGAAGGCGTATTAGATGAACATTTTGCCTGTTTGGTCTACGACTCATGGGCTAGGTGATCTTTGATGTGTTGGGCTCATCAAAAAATGGATCGTGAACGCACATTCAATATATCACTATTTTCTAAGGATGTTGCACATTTGTGTGGTGAAGCGATCAAAAGTCATTGTCAATTCCACATTTTCCTCAAATAATATTTGTTTCTTGGTATTCAAATCCCCCTTTCATGTATGTTGGACCTTGAGAGATTCGGTTCGGCAGCTCTGCTTATTGTTCCACATATCTACTGGTGTCAGAGCAGTTCCTGCGATTCCTCACACATTAACCCAGCAGTAGTTTGTCCCGTAGAGCCTTGGGGTCAAATGATGTAAAATAAGAAGGGTTTTTTTGCTTCAAATTTGTGAATAACAGATGTTACCGACTGCTTGACCCTCACTAATATAACAAGGTCCAGGAGGGCAATGTCCATAATAGTCCATGCAGAATTTAGGTGTGCATCGAAAGAGTTCAGCCAATGGAGAAAGGATTGTATCTGTTTTTTTCAGATTTTTCCCAAATACTCACGTGGTAGTGTATTTTTTCCACGGGGTTAAACGACACAGAAAAGGATCAGAGTCATAAGAGGCATAGTTAGTTTCAAAGACACCCACATTGAATTTGATTTAGCATGTTCCAGTGCGGTTACTTTATCAAGCCCGCTTTTTACAAGCTGTCTTTAGTGGCGTAAAAGACGGTCTTCAAAGGTTTTACGGAAACATCAATAAGTGTATGCCGAAAGAACTTGCACAGTTTATATTTTCTCGTTGTCGACTGTAATTCAAGGGGAAACCCAAAAGGATCGTGTTAAGGATGTCTAGCGTTGACCTCTGTAAATGTGCCTTTTCCCTAGTATATAATATCTGAGGGAAAGCGGCTAATTTTCCCTGTTGAGTTTGAAGTCCATGGTAAAAATGTGTAAGAACTACACATTTGACATACAAAGCTGGTAATCAATGTGGAATGTAACTAAATTTTGAGACCTACATGTCGAATTGTAAACAGTGCAGCATGAGCAGCCTGGCATCCCCATTGCACTGCAGGCATTGTTTCAGTGTTAAAATATCAAGATAGTGCATTTATTTCTGACATTTGCACGCTACGTCTAACATTAAATAAGTCAATCCTAGGTGTGCACATGGAGCACACCTGATTAATGTCCAGATGTAAAACACATTTTGTGTGGGCTCCATGTTTTAAAGGTCCCGTTCATAAGAAAGCCATGGACGTTTGTAAGAAACCACTGCACTATGCTTTAAAAAGAAAACGTGACAGCTCTGGCTATGAACCACTAGAATCACTTACTGTAACATTGCTCTAATTAGCAAAAAACTAATTATTTTTGAGCTTCGATTTTTAGCACACGTCAAATAGATTATAGTTGAAAAAGCTGTTAACTTCTGTCTTCCTCCAAACTGGTACTAAAACTATTCTGCACAGTGCGGCTGTTTCTGAGGCATCCTGCAGGGTTTTTTAATTAACCTCCTTCCAACTTCCACAACACTAGAAAAAGTGTGAACACAAGTCTCTGCAAGAGACAAAAGGGTCAGCTCACTATCTGAATCTCACTGTGGGCGGACTGTCAAAAAGATAAGAGACCTTCATAGAAGGATTTAACACTGACAGATCTGCTCAATTCTGTTCTTAAGAGACACTTAATGAAAGAGGGGAGATGATTTTAACAGCTTAGCCACACGTAGGCAGGATCGGTCTTTTATTGCCCACACCTGCATGTCAAAACACTGAATTTCATCAAAGTGAAGGATCACTGAAACAACACTGAATATTACTTCAAGATAGGGATATCATAGGGAAGATAGACAGGGCTGTGGTTATTTTATTAGCAGTGTGCTATAGTCAGTGGATCCAACCAGCAGGGTAAGTTACTTTTTTTTTTTTTTACTTAAATCTGTCTAAAGCTACCTTAAAAACAATAACATAGCAATTTGAAGAATAGCATGTCTCATCAAGGAAAGGACGTGGTGCGAAAGGTATAACTGGAGTGTAGTAAAACTTTGCTTTGATTCAAGGCTTCCCACCACCTGGTGGCGAGAACAAAACTGAAAGAGGAAAAAGTAACATGAGTGCATGGAAGAATTCTTGGTGGTCCTGGAAAAGGTCAATAGAGTGATTAAATCCAGCTAGTCCTTGAATCTCTGAATGTAAGAGTTCTTACCAATGCCAGAAAAATTGCCCTTTCTGACTCTATAAGAAGAAAGAACATTGTAAAACACTATCACAGCCAGTAGTGTTAGCAGGGAGGAGGGCAGGGGCCACACATGCACCCACACGCACACACACACACACCTATGCATCCACACATGCACCTTCACACACCTATTCACAAAACTCACTCGCAAATACACAAACATACATGACTGCAAGCACCAAACATTACAAAAAAAACATAAAACTTACCTTCACTGCAGCTTTCTGGGAGGGAAGCCTCGGAGGTCCCAGAAGAGATGGGACTGCTGCCTTCTGTCTGCAAATGAGGGAAGGTAGCAGTCCCTCACTCGTCACCAAGTGGGATGAGGTCAATGACTCTACTGACCCAACTCTGTCATGATATGTCACTGATTGCAACTCGGCCCTGGACACTTCATGTCTTAAAACTGAAGTGCCCAGGTCTACTGTTATCAATACCTCTTCCCCTCATCATGAAAGGGAGGGCCTCAAGGCACTTTTGCCAGACATGTGTAGCTCCTGGATGTCTAAATTTTGTTCAGCCTAAAAGACACTTTTCTGTTTCGGGGAAAAACGTGGTGGGTATGGCCTTCCTGCCTGTACCGGTGGACTGCGGCTGCTAAAATATATACAGAGAGCTGTCTTCTGTACTTCTGTACTTTTCCATGTCTAGTTCCATGGAAGAGTCCAAGGGAACAGATCATGCCACAATAAAGTTGAGAAACCTAGCTGGAGAAGTAGAAACAGAACATTGACTGTGGTCCTGAAGAGAATGGGTGGCAAACCTTTCTCCCACTTAAATCCATGACCTGCTATTTGACACCAAGAAAAACGTATTCAACTTACTGTACTTTTCCAACGTAAACGTTTTTGACCATTTAAGCAGCAGGACAAAGCAACAAGCGTATTGGAAAAATTTAACTTCACCAGCATTTTTTTCCATGTTTCTTCCAGTGGAAGCTTCTTAGTACAAGGCTAATATGTAACTGTAAAAAGAATGAATCTTCCCATCAGTAGCCTTATTCCTATAGAGAAACCAGCAGTGCTTAATTTGAGGAAGTATTGGCTGGTGCTCGGCCTGGCACTTAATAGTCAAAACCTGCACTTATGACAATATACCACATGGTGGAGCTATGTCTCTCATTTTGAAGTGAGCACAACATTGTTTAATTTTTCAACATACTTTAAAACTAATCGTATATGCCTCCTAGACATTTCTAATAGCTGTGAGTGGCCTAGAATAGTCTGAAATGAGACACTTGTAGGGGTATGATGCTTAGTAGTTGTGTTGGTACTGGCATTGGCTGCGCTGAGGGGGGAGATGGGTGGTGCAAGCTTCAACGACCTTCTGAGAAAGGCACTGACACTTACTTTGTTTTAGCATTCAAAAAAGCACTGGAAGCTAGCTTAGCCCTACTGAAGGAGTTTGAGCTTTAAAGAAGTTTTTAAGTCAAAGGTGAACCTATTTACAGAAGCAAACTGTTAGGCTTTACTGGAACCTCTCATTAACATAGTGGGCCACATAACGAGCCTAGGTGCTGGGTTACCACTCCTCTTTGAATGATACTGACTTTTATGTTTCCCTTTGGTTTTCTACGAATACTATTTTTCGTCCACTGTTCATAGCTTCTAAAACACCTAACCGTTTTTTGTTATTTTGGCCTCATTTTAAATATGAAACAGAATTTGTTTTACTAAGTATGTCACTGAGTGTATCTTGTTTATATCTGTATCTTAATTATTTTAAATACATGTGCATTTACCCTGAACCACGTAGTTTCTCGTAGCCATGACTATGCACAGGATTCATCACAGATATGTGCTTTTACTTTGTACTTAAACTTGTGTGCACTCACAAGACAGGGGTCTTCCGTTCCTAGTTACCATTCCAGTTAGAGGGCATTCTGGGTTAAGAAAACCCAAGACAGTTACTTATCCATGGCATGCTCTTTAGCACATCTGAGCTAGCCATGTTAGCTTGGCCTCGGGGTTCTTAAAAACCATACTGGGAACAACAACTAAACACAGACCTCTTTACTTTCAGTCATTTCCACTTTGGCCCCTCAGTAACACATTGGAGGATGATGATTGGGCAAGTGCCAACAAGGGGCCAGTTCTGTGATGTCTCTGGTGTTCAAAGCATGCATGTTTCACAGCTGCTACGTCTGATATTATGGCGAACTGCCATACATTATAAAATTATGCGGGTAAACAATCTTTACAAAATGTTACCTGGTTAGTCTTATTGTGCCCTCAAGTACAACAAAATGTGATTTCAGTTTCCATTCTAAAGCAGTTTTCATTTCTGTGTCGTGATATCCTTTACAAAGGTTTTAAACCAAACAAACTGCGAACATTGTGAGCGTCTTCCTCATCAACAATGTCTGTCAGTTGAGTTTCATCTTGCTTAATTTTTTTCAAAAATGCCAAAATGAAATTTAATAACATTTCATTTAAATTTATGGAATAAATAAGCTGCCAAACTCATTGGACGACAAAGCCTGAGCCATGTCGATGAAACACACTGTCTGGTGAAGACTTGATATGAATAAATTATGTGATTTTGTTGGAATGCATTTTTCTACAGCTTATTTCCCTTGGCATTTCCCTGCCTAAATTTATCAATGTGCCTTTGTGCTCTCATAGTAGCTCATTGCAAATATTTAGCACTGATACCGCAAGGATTCATTGTATTGGCATTTGTGCGGCCAAGAAGGATTTGTGTATTCATCTGTGAATCATATTTGCCAGTGCTAAGTATACCCCTGAAATGGGCCAACGACTTTCCTTTGGAGCAGGGCAACGCTTTGATAGATGTATTGATCTATTGTGAATGATAATTCCTTACTCCCTACTGCATTTGCGGAACGGAGACAAAGGCTGGTGTAGACATTTGTTGTCAGCCACATTATCCAATTAGGCTTAATGTCAAATGTTCTTGAATGGAAGCATTATCCAGATAATTCACGTATTGCACTTCATACCTCACTTCTGCTGTTTCTAAGCGGTGTAAATTACACATTTTACTACTACCTACTATACACTACTCAATGTAACATCCTCCATTGAATGGAATGCTAAGTCTACCTTGCCAGCATTCACACAGTGGTGAGTTTACTGCGACATACTGATAGTTTATGAAAAATGGTATGAGACCTTGTAATGTAAGGTTTCCAGACGGTCAGGCAATTTCACGTTGAAACTGGATCTATTCTAAAACAGATAGGGGCTGACTCACAAAACATTTAAGAGTAACAGAAGTGGTACGAAATGAATGCTCTTTTGCATACTCGGACACGAGCATAGTCCTTTCTAATTGCACTAATTGTAGGGGAATGTTTTCTGAATAGTCCCATTTTAGTTACAGTTTAGATTTTTCAGTGCCAATTTAAGAAGAAGAAAAAAAATACATATACGAGTACCTAAAAGAGGACTACAGGAGTACTACGTTACATACCCCAAAATCATTGTGAGTAGTTCCCAAAATATGCAGTCTGTAAACTGAAACTAATACTTACAACCACATTGATAGTCAACGTGTGCAATGTTTTTGGAGTATTGGCCATCAACATAGTAAGCGAAAAATGCACGACCCTCAAGCAATTTATCTACAAGAAAAAATGATTACGCTGCAATAAAACTTGTCATACTGGAAAAAATTATAATTTATTCTTACAAACTCAAAGCAAATGAAGAAGGTTTGATAAAACACAGTCTAAATTAGTTGGGGTCGCTTTACATCATTCCAGTAACTATAGAACATGGCCCTAAAACAAGTCCAAAAAGAAACAAAACATACTGAAAACTGTGAAGGAAAGGCATTTTGACTCAACGATATGCAAATGGTTAAATGTGCAGAAAGACCTGACTTCCCTTTTCCTTGAACTAGATGCATTGTATGTGTAATGTAGAGAGACGTGGTAGCAGCACAGTAACGCCTTTCACGGTCTGTGCTTTGTGAGCATTTGTTTTGGTGCCGATGTCCGCCATTTCTTGAATGCCAGGTGAAACATTACAATGTTAGGTTCATCTGCTAACATGATTTCTGCAATTACAATCTGCCTCTATGAGTAACGTCTGACATTGAGTCAGTGGCATATCCGAAGTGTGCAGAATTGGCCACACCTTCTTTGTAATAGGTTTTGTCACACATACTGAGATGTATGGACGAACACTCGTGCTTCTAAAGAAATGCTTTTGTTATCAGGAAAAGTACAGTAGGAAGGGAGGCCTTGACTATATTTACAAATGGAAAACTAAGGGAAATGGGCATTGAAAACTTTGGTAGTGAAGATAAAATTGCACACATCTCTAACACGGAGAAAGTTGGAAGCAGCTGCTCAGGATTAGACTATACAGACATTTCACTATGCCCTGTACAAAAGTCACATTTTAAAGAAACAAAACAAGTATATTCCTGAACTGTAGTTCATGTCTACTTTCTAATGCGTAAAGCAAAATAGCAGGTGACCGTTCATGGGGTATTCCGCCTAGAGACTGTAGGGTGCGAAAATACCAGAGACTGAATATAGACTTTGCATGGATGACTCAGCAATTTAACACCGGTGAACGTGAAATGTTGCACTATAGGCCCTCATTACAACTTTGACGGGCGGCGGAGGCCGCCCGCCAAAGTTGCGCCGCAGGAATACCGCACCGCGGTCTGAAGACCGCGGCCGGCATTCTGAGTTTCCCGCTGGGCAGGCGGGCGGCCGCCTTAAGGCCGCCCGCCAGCCCAGCGGGAAACAACCTTCCCACGAGGACGCCGGCTCGGAATCGAGCCGGCGGAGTGGGAAGGTGCGACGGGTGCTACTGCACCCGTCGCGTATTTCACTGTCTGCTATGCAGACAGTGAAATACAAGCGGGGCCCTCTTACGGGGGCCCCTGCAGTGCCCATGCCATTGGCATGGGCACTGCAGGGGCCCCCAGGGGCCCCGCGACACCCCCTACCGCCATCCTGTTCCTGGCGGGCGAACCGCCAGGAACAGGATGGCGGTAGGGGGTGTCAGAATCCCCAAGGCGGCGCAGCATGCTGCGCCGCCTTGGAGGATTCTGACGGGCAGCGGAAAACCGGCGGGAGACCGCCGGTTTTCCTGCACTGACCGCGGCCAAAGCGCCGCGGTCAGAATGCCCTAAGGGGCACCGCCAGGCTGTCGGCGGTGCTCCCGCCAACCGCGAGCCTGGCGGTCACAGACCGCCAGGCTCGTAATGAGGGCCATAGTTTGCACAGCTAAGCTTAAAACGGTAGTTGCACCGAACGATTGAACAAATACTGACATTCTCAACGAATAGGAATTCATTTTTACACGTGTAAGTATGTGAACATGCCAGTGAAATGTGTCCGGTCACCTGTGCATCATTGCTCAATCTCTATTGCAGTTCATGTAGTGTGGTCCCCGTTTCCTTAGTTTGTTCAAATGAAACGAGCTGAACTAAATAGAAGATGTGATTGATATGTTACTGGAGGGTCTTTGCTTGTACAGCCAAAAGAAGATGAGGTCATGTCTGCATCTATATAGTTCGTCGTATATGTTGTGTTTCAAACTACAAAGAAGTTATTTACCACTTCTGCTTTAGAATTTGGAATAAAAAAATACGTCAAGCCTACCCGCTCTTATGCTTACATTTTAATTATTGGGCAACCTCTTTGAACGTTTGAACTATCCTTTGTTCTTTTATACTTTGGTACATTTTTATTCTATAGGTTTTCTTTTGGGCACCACATTTGTTGGTTCAACCAATTCAATTTACTTTACCATGCACCATCATTTCTTGTAGATCTTTCCTCCCTTCCAATAGAGCAGGGGGAGTAAAAGAAAGTGTCCATTAAAAGGAGAATACAGCTAGCCAGACCAGCATCTTCCTCAACTGACCAGGAGATGCAGCACAAAAAGTCGAATCAGAGCATCAACGATATTAGTGATTAGTGACTGGAGAGCGCACTAAGAACTTTCAGTTGTGGTGACTCAATGGCAAATCTTTCTAAAATGCCCACCAAAAGATCAATCCAAATTAGATGTTGGGCTGCTGGTATTGTTCAATCGGGTAGAGAGGATAGTTACAGCATTAGAGCCCCCTGATTCAATGCCAATCGCATGTTGAACAGATACTAGTGCCAGGACGTACAGTACCATCCCCACATTCGGTGTAAGCACCTTCTGCTTGATCACATCAATAGAATGTTGATTCCTTCATACAGTTCTGAATTTGGGAAATTAGTTAAAGGAGGCTATTTCAAGGTATTATTTATTGTGTAAACAAATCCAGTGTGAGTGAACCTGTAGGTGCCAACAGGTTTGGACTGGGACACAAAATAGGCCTGGCTCCTAAAATAAATATGGTCCCTGTTAGACTTGGCATGCTTGACGTGGTTTCCCCTAACTTTGTGCCTCTGTTTCCCAGGTTGTTGATGTGTGCTGGACTCTGTTTTTGCTACTCTGGGCACTTTACCACTTCTATCCAGTGCTAAAGTGCAAGTGCTCCCATGTAAAATCATATGTAATTGGATTTCCATGATTGGCATATTTGATTTACTGGTAAGTCCCTAGTACAGTGCACTAGAGGTGCCCGGGGCCTGTAAATCAAATTCTTCTAGTGGGCCTGCAGCACTGGGTGTGCCATCCACATTGGTAGCCCTGTAATCATGTCTCAGACCTGCCACTGCAGTGTCTGTGTGTGCAGTTTTAAACTGCCAATTCGACTTGGCAAGTGTACCCATTTGCCAGGCCTAAACCTTCCCTTTTCCTACATGTTAGGCACCCCTAAGGTAGGCCCTTGGTAGCCCCATGGGAAGGGTGCAGTGCATGTTTAAGGTGGGACATGTACTTATGTGTTTTACTTGTCCGGACAGTGAAATACTGCTAAATTCGGTGTACACTGTTGCAAAGCCTATCTCGCTCATAGTTTAACATGGGGGCTGCCTTTAAATATGATTAAAGCATAGATTACCTTTGGGAGTAGATAGACATGTGGAGTTTGGGGTCTCTGAACTCACAATTTGAAAATACATCTTTTAGTGAAGCTGGTTTTGAGATTGTGTGTTTGAAAATGCCACTTTTAGAAAGTAGACATTTTCTTGCTTAAACTATTCTTGACTCTGTTTGTTTGTGGATTCCCTGTCTGGGTCAGTTTGACAGTTGGTCCGTTTGCACCTCTCTCTAGAAAGTGACACAAAGGGAGCTGGGGTGTAGCCTGCATATCCTGATGAGCCATCTGTGCTAAGAGGGAGGAGGGGAGTGGTCACTTACACCTGAAAGGGCTATGCCTGCACTCACAGAATGCAGTCTCCAACCCCCTAGTGTGTGTCAGGGGCCTGGCCTGGGCAAGGCAGGATCTCACAAACAAGATAAACTATCCTTTGAAGTAGGCCTACTTCAAAGGCAGAAAGGGGTATGAGAAGAGCACCCAAACCCCTAAAAATGAGATCACTTCTGGAATCAAGAGGAACCTCTGCCAAGGAGAAGAGCTGAACAGAAGTGCTGCCCTGCCTGTGACTGTGCTTTATGGAGCTGTCCTGCAGTTGCTGCTTCTGCCTGTGAAAGGGAACAAAGACTGGACTTTGTTGTGCATTTCTGCTTGTGAAGAATCTCCAGGTTACTGAAGGGGTTACTGAGCTTGCCTCCTGTAGTTGAAGTCTCAGGGCCATCAAAGACTTCCCCTGACAGCACCTGGACTCTCTGATGAGACTCCTGCCCTGGCAAGTGGTGCCCTATCCAGTTCCTGGGCCCTTGAATAGTGAAGCTGACACACCAAGACTGAAAATCCATGCATAAACCGACGTGCGGGTAACTTTTCGACACACCTTCCATGACGCAGCTGATAAACAATGTGCCGCCGGCTTCGCAGCTGAAATCAACGCTCCACCTGCATCGCATGGAAGCGATGCACAACACCCGCTAACGGAGGCTGATAATGATGCAAACCCCATGCAGCACCGTTTTGTGATACCGTGCGACAAGATTTTCAATGCAATATCACTGGGCGCGGAAGAAAAACGCAAAGCCCGCCCAGACCCGAGGTGCCTGTCCGGATAGACGCATCGCTTTCTTGCGGGAGAGGAGAAACAACGCGTGCTGACCCAACCGGAGGAGGAACGACGCACGGTCTCGCTTACAAATAAGAAATCAATGCATCGCTGGTCTTTTCTGATGCAAATTCACCCATGCAGTGTTATTTTGATGATAACCAGGTACTTTTGTACGCTAACAATGTTCTCAACGTTTTCTAAAGGATTTAAGACTCTTATTCTTTAAAAATTCCTAACTTGACTTGTGTATGTTGGAATTTTGTTGTTTTGGTCTTTTTTTTAAAGATAAATATTACATATTTTTCTAAACCTGTTTTGTGCCATTTTGTAGTGTTTTCACTGAGTTACTGTGTGTGTTGGTACAAATACGTTACACATTGCTTCTGAAATAAGCCTGCCTGCTCGTGCCAAGCTACCAAGAGGGTGAGGGGGGGTTAACTGAGGGTGATTCTCCTTTACCCTGACTAGAGTGAGGGTCCTTGCTTGGACAGGGGGTAACCTGACTGCCAACCAAAGACCCCATTTCTAACATCCCTATTAGTGAATTAGCACACTTAAAAATGTTCCTATATCTGCAAATCGGGGCAGTTTTAAGCTTTTAAAGACCTGCTCTATAAGTCTTTTGCAAAGTATGGAATATTGCCTGGATTTTAAGTTTCTGCATTATTTGTTTTAATTTTAGGAACTCAACAGTTAGAAACGGTCCAGCAGATCATAAGCCAGGCCCAAAAACATCTAAAAAAAAAACACAAAACCCACACACTGTCTTATCAGATTAGTCAGGCACTGCATGATTGCCCTTTAGACCAGGCCTTCCCTGGTTGGCAACAGTCATCTATTGCACTAGTTTATGTTGTAGAAGAACCAACGTCCCAACATCAATGTCTGCCTGTCCTTCAGTGAGATGGCTGACATAGTCAGAGCTTTCCATGCCCACATAACCCAGGTGATAAGTAAAACAAACGAGGACCTGCAGTCATGGGAACCTAACGCCCAGGATGAAACAAGCATAAGTTAAAGGGCACAAAGCTGCTCTAGGAGTTATGAGATTTGGCATTGTGAGATTGGGTTTGAAAGACAGGGTCAAGGGTGGATAACTGCATACCATTGTCTTCTTTATACCTTCTCATCATCTCTTTTCAGCAGGGTGCATATTGCCAGAGTAGGTTACTGTAAGCACTGCAATTCTCTACTACAGCTAGCCATCCCGCTCCTATTCATTAATTTGGAACTACAACCAACTCCATGAATGACTTGGCTACAGCACAATAACATTCTACTATTCAGGCCATTCTGTACTGATGTCATAGTCACCACTGTTTGAATGGCAATTTTCACCTATAGCAGATCATCATAGACTCGATTATCTTGATCCTATTCTGGCTGTGCTTACCTGGCAACAGAAAGTGGACACATATATTCCAGCTATCTTGACATCATGATATAGCCATGTGACTTACTGGACAAAGAACGTTTGGAGGGCCAACAGATCCATAATCAGTTATATGCATGGGATTATTAACAAAGTTTGCCATATTGTCAAAAAGCTTCTTTAATAATAGTCATTGTCAAATTGAAACGTTTACATTTTAGTGTGTAAGCATTCTTGTGCGAATATACTAGAATTGTTATGTACATGATCCAATCTATGTTTATTTTTTATTACAACAATTACATTTTTATTGTAAGGTTAAAGGTATAAATAATGTTGCTTTTCTTATGTGTCACTTCCTATTGGAAATGTCTTTATGAATTCTTGTATCTTAGGTGTTGAATGATTAATGAAACAGAATTTGGCAATCAATTAGCGTCTTCAGCTCTAATTTGCTATGCCAAATTTTGTGCACAGCACCCAGAGAATTGCGTGATTCAAAATTTTATATATTTATACCTTTTTAGCGCCGCATTTGCGTCGCTTTTTGACGCAAAAACGGCGCAAACTAACAAAATACAATTGTGTTTTGTAAGTTTGAGCCCATTTTTTCGTCAAAAACGACGTAAATGCGGCGCTAAAAAAGTATAAATATGGGCCTCTGTTTCAAAGGATGAATTGGCTTTCACATCTAAAACAAAAGGGCTACAATGATGATGGTTGAGTGGCTTGAAACCGACATCGGACACACAATGATTCTGATATTTACTGAAATCAGAAATTAGGATAACAATACAACGTTATTTTCAGCGATACGAAATGCCATAACTCTGATAGTAATAATAATGATAAATGATTATAAATACAATCAGTGTTCGTCATTCCGCTGAGAATAATTCTATGTTGTATTTTGCTTGTATCTTCACGGATTCCTTTAACAGTTTCTACTCTCATACTGGAAAATGGGCATTTTAATACATCAACTATGAATGTAAAATTATACCATGGTTTTAAACCAGGATCATGTGTTTGGTTATAAACTCTTGTTAGCATTAATATTGGGATTTGATCTACAACTAATGTATTGAAGCAGTCCTGGAGATTTACCTTGAGTATTTTTCATTGCCGTTAGTATTAGCCATTTGTCAAAGTAATGTTTCTGTCGAATTATATTCATTCTGGCAAGACTGTAACTTTCTATTCCAGATTTTGGTTTAAATTATAATACTCAGCTCTGCCAGAATATTACTATTGCACTGAAACTATGTTTCTTGTCAATGAAGCCAAAATAGTGTTCGATAATTAATCGGGTCTATTTTATTCATAATCTATCCAGAGCAGATCTGGCAGGGAAAGATTTAGGCAATGCAAGCCTCTGTTCATCCTCTAAGAGTGTCTTACAAATTTTATGCAAATTGTTATGGGAGTTTACGTTTTAAAGGCTTTCATTAACAGTTTAAAATATATCTACGTGCATTTTATTTTACAGAAATGCACATATGAAAGTCAAAATATTTATTAGAGTTGAAATTCTGCTATTGTTCCTTGAGTATATTTTTGAAAATGTCTTCATGCTTGCATTACAACGAATCTGTTATATATTATTTTTCTAAAGCGATAAGGTTGGAATATTCCTTCCAAGTTAAACTTCTGCTCAGTAGCCGAATGCTGTAAATGTTCTGCAATTGTCAGCATTAAAAGTGAGTGATCTACGCCTTTGCTTTCAGAAACAGGTGTACATTGAGTACCAAAGTGCCGTGAATGTTAAAGCGTCTGCTCACAGCACAAAAATCATTGTGGCATATTCGGTAATGTGTTCCAGAAAAGCTTAAGTAGTAGCATAACTTTTTCAGTTGCCCCTCTTCTCCCTGAACCCCTCCACATACTTTGTTGAACCTAACGTATATGCCTTTGCAAAAACTGAATTGACCTATTTGTGTGCACCCGGAAGCCCCCACCTTCTCACAGAGGGTCACCATTTATTTCGAAACAGAAGAGGCCATAAACAACCTCTGTAAAACCAATGTGTGCAGCGCAAAAAGTTTAATCTTGTGTGTCCTCCCAGCTGTCATGTAATTTCCACTCATTTTTTTGTGTGAAAATCAACAGTTCTACAATTAGTAAAAAAATATTTTTGCTCTAAATAAGAAAAAAGATCAGTATGCCATTATAATGTACTTTTGGGTGTGTTAGTTACACGTACAGTGCGCCAGTATAGACTCCCTCTGTGTGCTATATTACATAAATCACACACCTGTTAAAAGCACTGGTGCACTATGATACACTATTAGCCTGCAGTTTTGCAATATACATCATT
Source organism: Pleurodeles waltl (assembly GCF_031143425.1). Lineage (NCBI taxonomy): Eukaryota > Metazoa > Chordata > Amphibia > Caudata > Salamandridae > Pleurodeles > Pleurodeles waltl. Next base: position 452,247,874 of record NC_090440.1, on the reverse strand, counting down.
GGTGCAGTTTCGCAGGGACCCAGAGGTGTGAGGGACCTATTGAAACTCGATTGGGGCAGTCTTCCTATGTATTAGGTGCGTGGGGGCCCATTTGCTTTGATTGAAGGGAGACCCCAGGCACCCTTGCTACATCGCTGGCGGCCAAAGAGTTGATTTGTTAATTTCCCTCTCTGAGGCTGCATCTCTTGGGTTTCAAAGGAGAGGCAGAAAATGGCTGCTATAGCCACCATATGTGGGGCCTTCCCTCCTACATACAAGGGATACGTCGTGGGCATACTGTTGCAGAGCAGGACAGCTATGACCTTTCTGCTCTGCCTGTGCACATCAGTCTGAGAATTCAGGACTCACGGGGTGTCCTTTCCAGTGAGTGCCACAGTGTTCTAGGGCTACAGGGCAGTCTACGTTCGGCATTTCTAGAGGGAGCTCAGTTAGCCCAGCTATAGGCACTGTATATGGACTGCATATTAATTTCCCTTTCAATTAGTTACCAACTCTTTATTAAAGTCCAGGATTGCCACAATAAAAAAAGAGTGTTAGCGAGATATAGTGTCACAATGAGACTTTTTCCAACTCCCGAAAATACATTAATTCGACCGTTGTTTTGCTCCATTTATTTATTTTCGTTACCACCCAACTATAGTAATGTCATTGTTAGAAAAACGAACAGGCGCCAGCAGATAGTGGCTTAGACCATAAATAACTGCGACCTGTGCACATGATAAAAGACCACAGACAATCTGGTGAATGCACACTGCAGAATTAAAGAATGGCCGCTTGCAGAACCTATCTGACACGGGGGTGTTTCAGTTTCATGATCCGATTGATCAATTAAATATAGGAGGGAATATTTCCTATGCAAGGTCACTTTTAGGGAATTGTGACTGGTAGATTGGAAAGGGATTTTTGCTTCTATTATTCTATTTGTAAAAAAAACATAGGTTTTGATTTTAAACCTTGGCGCTCAACAAATTAAACACCCTCCTTCTGCTGTAGGAGACAAACCATCCCATAACAATTGTGATATAAATAGTCCTCCACTATTTCAACCTGGACACCGACAAGTGAAACTCTGCCGCTGTGTCTTCCCGCAGAACCTGGCATGTGTGCCATGTTTTGCATTATGTCAGTCGAGGTATGATTAAACAATTACTGTAGCATGTTATTATGTTCCAATTATCAATGCTGAAATTGCAGTCCTTTTTATTTTTTTTATTTTTTTTAAATCAAATCTAATTGATAAATGGACCCAATTCAAGTTTGTATTCCTTACTAAACCATATGTGGAGCTGTGACTCATACGCCATTTAGTCTAGAAACGTAGCGCAGACAGGATGAAAGTGATGAGCTGCTTGATTTTGTCGCAATATTATTTATTTTCTGCAGTTCAAATGTAGAGGGCTGCGATTTTGCTTGGTTGGCACTATTGCGAACTTTCGTAATAGCACTGGACAGATTGTCTCCTTTCAACTCGCACCTCAGCCATTCAGCACCCCACACCTGGCAGATCAGTTTTCGATAACACACACCCAAGCCCACCTTCACATGTCCATGCATATAGCATAATTCTTCTGATGCATGCTGCTGCTTCTTCCTGCCTCATTAATATTCTTCTTACAAACAATAAAAAATTATATTATATTGTATACTAATAACCATGATCTTTGAACCCTGGAGGCCGAGAATTCGCCAAGAAAATATTGTGCACAGTATAAGGCCTCATCACTATACTTAAAAAGGGACAATTTTTATTACCATTTTATTACAGCAATCTACTTACCTATTTATTACAAACCACATGTACCTTTGATGTCCTAGTCTCTGCATACTATAGCATTCAACTTATTGGCAGATTGAACAATACAGAGAGAGTCACTGCAGTAGTAGGCTCATGACGGTGGGCACAGTTACAATTTGTACTCTAGCTCACTTGCCAACCCCCATAACCTAACAACAACTTCCTCGTCAATATGCATATTCTGATCAGAACAACCCCTCACTGTGATGATATCGTTCTTGGCAGTTTCAACTTGCCAGGAGATGCAGCAACTAGAATCATGATAACCTTTTTTTTCAATTTGAAGCTGAGAACCACTAAGGAGATTCAAAATGTGGCCCTCGCAAAACAAACAAATAACTACTACAGATTAACTGCCCACTCTCATGCCTGTGCACGCAGGCCAGTGATCCGGATGAACACGCAACACTCCTCATTGGCTTCTACCGCTTTAGAACAAAAAACCACACCGCAAACAAGAACGTACTAATCTTCTCACAAGATCATTCAATTATTTCTCTACTAATTTGGTTAATGAAAACATGTTCATGCTCAAACTCCAGTTACAGGAAGCACAACTCTCCCTCCCCCCCCCCCCCCGTAGAAAAGAATAATAATGGAATTCAAAACAACAAGATATGCAGCCAGTGGCATGCTCCTGCTTTACACAAAACAGTTCACATCTGTAGTCAAATCAAGTACTCAACCAATAAATATACCAAAAGAAGTGAGGTTCTCCTCAAAACAATCAAAAACTGCGTCAAACACATTCCATTTGTTCCTCTATCCACCGAACGGAATTATAGCGCATAAACCTATTGTTTGCAAATAAACTCAACAAAATCAGACTATCACTATGACCGAAGATTGCCATCACTCTCAATATCTCTCTTGCACGAGTAATCCTCCCGGGCTCTTTCAAGACTGAGAAATCTCGGCGCTGCTGAAGAATCCTATATGTCCCAGCGAACCACCACCCAAGGATGTTTTCTGTCTTATTTAATAAGAATTTACCCATTTTGAATTGTCAGAAGTTTTTTGGCGTTGATGTAGTAGTGTGATTTACTTTATAAATAACTCGGACAGCATACAGCGAAAGAAAATAGACAGACAATTCAACTAGAAGCACCGTAGCAACTGCAGCACAGTACGAAAAGTAGGGATGGGTACAAAACACACAGTAAACCTTTTGCAGAGATTACGATCCTATAATCTACCGCCTCAGTATTTCATTCTGTCACTTGACCTGAACGAAGTAACTCATTCTCTTTCGATGTGAAGGCAAACTATATTAATTGACAAAGGGTGCCATGGAATCTAAGACGATCCCAGTTCTGTGGTACACAAGTGAGTTAATCTGAAGACTGAATACATAAAAATAACTGTGGCACATTTTTTGGCTTAGGCTTGTTCTCTCTCTTCAAATGAACATAGTGGTCACATGCTTTCCTCCAAGTTAACCTACCACCTGCACAATCCAACATCTGTTTGAAGTGAAATAAACTATGGATAGAATACAATATTGGGCAGTATAATCTACCCTGGTCTACAAGAATCTCTCTTCATATTAATCTATACTTTGGTATGTATATACTACAAACCTAGCAAGGAAGCAAGGCATGGACTACATTATGTGGTGTTTTGGAAGACTATTATGTTCATGTGCATCAAAAGGGGAATAAGCAAATATCTTTTACACATTACCTTCAACATTGTTAAGGCAGTTTGTCAGAATCATATGATTTTGAGTCAAATGTCACACACCTTGTTTAAACCTGTGCTGTGCTGGACGGAATGCTGAATAATGTCAAACAATCACCCCCAGTAAGAGATTTGGGTCTAAATCCATCATTTTTTGCTAACTATGCCATTCCAGATTGAACACAGCCATTTGTAAATCAGTTTAGACCCTGCTCCCCATTGGAGCCGTTAAGCCGAAATTGCCGGGCCAGATCCTCCCTGGACTGAAAACAGGCATCCTGGGACAGGTTTTTGTGTATCACCTCCTAATCAGCCAGACTAGCTTGTTTCAAGTAGCACGGAGAGAATAGGACCAACATCTGGGCACACCCTCCCACTTACGGCAACAAATGCAAAATACAAGTGATGGACAGAATGCTGAACAATGTCACACCTTCACCCCAGTACAGAGATCTGGGCCTAGATCCATTGTTTTTTTTGCCACCTTGGCCATTCCAGTTTGAACCTAGCCATATGCAAATCAGGCTTGATCCTGCCCCCCCCCCCACCCCCATGAGAACATTCCAGCCTGAACTGCCAGGCCATGTCCTGCTTGGACCTGTTCTTATTGTTTATGGTTCAGACCTGGGCTTTATATTCCACAGTGAGCAGTTCTAGTCACAAGGTCCCATCTGCTGTCATCAACAGATTATAGTGTATTATGTGGTGGTTGAGGACAAAATGAGTCTGAATCTGCAGTAAGTAAAACAGGCAAAGCACAGGTTAAAAAGAGCCTATTGGTGCATAGTCACATTCTTAATTCATTGTCTATGGTAACTTATATGGGGCCCACCAGGAACATTGGTGTGACTTCTAGGGGTACTCTCCATGGTGGGGGGGTGCAGAACACTGGGAGTGGGGGCAGGGGAAGGAGATACTCACCCCTGACCCTAGTTCAATCTAAAGGTACCAATCCTGGATTGAAAGGCCAGGTTCAGGGTGTCCCCCTTGACCTGGAGGGAGGGGCACACTCTCGTGTTAGTGCAGAGGTCAGCCTCCTCAGCAAGCTTCCTGGGATCAGTCAGCTTACTGTCTACTAGGTGCTGGCGCAACTCTGTAAAACAAGTACTGAGCATATGCTCTCTCAGAATCAAATTATACAATCCTGTGTAATCATCTACTTTGCAGTCCCACACCCATCTATTCAGTGCCTTGCTGGAAAAGTAAAAAAAATCTACCCATGTTTGTGTGGACTGTTTGGTGCTGTCCCTGAACCTCTGATGGTATTTCTCAGGCGTCAGCCCAAACTTGGCAAGCAAAATGGCTTTCATATGTGAGTATGTGTTTTGATCCTTTGGGTCCAATGTGAGAAGAGTGTCCCTCCCAATTCCTGGCACATAACCCCACATAGCTGTACCCCATTGCCCTTCAGGAACCTCATGAGCTCTTAGTGGAACTTCATAAGCAGCTAGCCATTTATCTATGTCATCTCCCACCACAAAATTGGGCACCACATTTTTGGGTATACAAACCTCTTTTTCTCCAGCAGGTCCTGCCTGTATGCTGCCACCATTACTGCTGGACTCAGACTGCTTCGCCTTAAGATCCAGCTCCTTGAGAATCAAAACAATATTTTCTTTTCAGCCAAGGCCCTCTCAGCTGCTTGTGCTTCTCCCTCTGCCCTCCTTTCCTCCTGTTGACCCTCAATTTTCAGTCTTTCCAGTTGCAATTGGAACTCCCTCTCCTCTCCTTTCCTCTTCAGTCAGGCCTTGATCAGAGACGCTGCTCCCTGGATTTGCACAACTGCAGTGGTAACCTCATCCACTGATGGCAAAAAATCCTCTGAGGGGCTCCTTTTCCTCAGCATCCTCCTCTAAATGGGCTTCTGCCCAGGCACTCAGCACCACTTGAAAGTCCTCCTTTCTGGAGGCCCCTTGGGTGGGTACTCCCATCTCCCTGCAGAACCCTTTCAGTTGTTTGACAGTATATGTCTGCAACGGGGCCAGGTCAAAATCTCCTGCTTGAGACCCAGCCTGAGACATGTTGAGTGAGGATTTAAGTTTAGAAAATTGTCAGGAAAAAACAAATTTGCAAAGAGATCAAAATCAGGTTGACCTTTAACTGTGGGTAGGTAGTGAAATACTTAGCTACTGTATGTCACTGCACATATACAAGTCCTATCCCACGGCTGCCAGCAATTTTAGAAATGGGGGCTTTGGTTGGCAGTCAGGTTACCCCCTGTCCAAGCAAGGACCCTCACTCTAGTCAGGGTAAGTCACACACAATCCAAATTATCCTGTGCTCACCCTCTGGTAGCTTGGCTCTGAGCAGTGAGGCTTAAATTAGAATGCAATGTGTAAAGTATTTGTGCAATAAATCATACAATAACACAATACTGCACCTCAAAAATACACCCCACAGTGTTTAGAAAAATATATAATATTTATCTGGATAAATGCAGGTCAAAACGATTAAAGATGAAATAAGCAAATGTAGGGCTATCACTAAAAGTGACTTAAGTGTCTTAAGTTCTCCTAGAAACAACAAGTACCTGGTTTGCGTTGAAAAATTCTTGCAAGGGGCAACTGAGGAGGAGGTGTGTGGAAAACCGTGGGTGTGCATCCGTTTCGCCCCTTCGCACATTGACTTGCATCGTTATTTTCCACGGGGGGGAAGACGTTGCGTCGATTTCTGGCATGCGGACTCGGATCCTCTTCGGGTTCTGGGGTTTTGAGACGCCCCAGGGATGATGCGTGGAATCCTGGGCTTGCAAAGTGAAGTCACAGGGGCTGCGTCGATTCCGGTAGGCGATGTGTGGAATTTTCTTCCACATGGCAGGCGCTGCTTTGACTCCTCTAAGAAAGTGGAGCGTCGTCGTTCTGAGTCGGCTTGCGTCGATCCAGTAGGGCCATGCATCGAAGTTCCAGTCGCGTCGCTTGCGCTTCGTCCATCTCCTGTTGCGAAGTGTGGCTGCGTCGTTCCGGTCTCGGCGTGCAGTAAATATTTCACCGCAAGCAGGCTGTGAGTTGTTCTTCGCAGGCGGTGCATCAAAATTTCACCGCACGGGGATTTCAGCTGCAGGAGAGAAGTCTTTTTGGTCCTGAGACTTCAGGGAACAGGAGGCAAGCTCTATCCAAGCCCTTGGAGAGCACTTCTGCAGCGCAGCAAGACAGCAGGGCAACAGCAAGGCAGCAGTCCTTTTCAGAAATCAGTCAGGTAAGTCCTTTGGGCAGCCAGGCAGTTCTTCTTGTCAGGGTGCAGGTTCTGGTTCATGTTTTTTCTTCAGGAAGTGTCTGAGGTGGTAGGGCAGAGGCCCTGTTTTTATACCTAAATGTGCCTTTAAAGTACAGGAGACTTTAAAGAGTGGCTTAGAAGTGCACCAGGTCTCCTTTCAGTTCAATCTTGTCTGCCAGGGTCCTAGTAGGGGCTGTGGCAGTCCTTTCTGTGAGAGCAAGCCCTCCACTCTCCCAGCCCAGGAAGACCCATTCAAAATGCAGATGTATGCAAGTGAGGCTGAGTATCCTGTGTTTGGGGTGTGTCTGAGTGAATGCACAAGGAGCTGTCAACTAAACCCAGCCATACGTGGATTGTAAGGCACAGAAGGATTTAAGTGCAGTGAAATGCTCACTTTCTATAAGTGGCATTTCTAAAATAGTAATATTAAATCCAACTTCACCAGTCAGCAGGATTTTGTATTACCATTCTGGCCATTCTAAATATGACCTTCCTACTCCTTTCAGATCAACAGCTACCACTCAAACAATGTTTGAGGGCAGCCCCAATGTTAGCCTATGAAGGGAGAATGCCTCACAGTAGTTTAAAAACAAATTTAGGAGTTTTACACTACCAGGACATGTAAACTACACAGGTACATATCCTTCCTTTTACCTACACAGCTTCCTGCCTTAGGAGTTACTTAGGGAACACCTTAGGGGTGACTTAGATGTAGAAAAAGGGGAGTTTTGGGCTTGACAAGTACTTTTAAATGCCAAGTCGAATTGGCAGTGAAACTGCACACACAGGCCTTGCAATGGCAGGCCTGAGACAAGGTTAAGGGGCTACTTAAGTGGGTGGCACAATCAGTGCTGCAGGCCCACTAGTAGCTTTTAATCTACAGGCCATGAGCACATATAGTGCACTCTACTAGGGACTTATAAGTAAATTAAATAGCCCAATTGGGTGTGATCCAATGTTACCATGTTTAAAGGGAGAGGGTATATGAAATTTAGCACTGGTTAGCAGTGGTAAAGTGCACAGAGTCTAAAAAACAGCAAAAACAGTGCCTCAAAAGTGGAGGGAGGGAGGCAGGCAAAAAAATAGGGGTGACCACCCTAAGGCTGTCAGGTCCAACAGGGGGCCACTCCTAATTGGGGGGTGCAGGACCCCAGAAGTAAGGGCAGGGGGAGGGAAGCCTCACCCCGGCCCTGGTCCAACCTGAAGGTACAGACCCCAGGTTGGGAAACAAGTTGCAGGTTAGCATCCCTCCACTGGTAGGTAAATTGTGCAGGACTGCTTCTACAAGCACCCTGACTATTCTGGACTCTGGGGGTACTGCCCCCACAGGGAGGGCACAGATCCCCACAGGGGATGACCAGGATCAGGCTGTCATCCCTGACCTGGTGGAAGGGAGAGTGGTCAAAGGGTGCCAGGCACCTGGGGCTACCGCCCCCCACTCTTCACAGTCACAGTAGTTGGAGAGCCTTGAGAGGCCTGGGGTCTGGCTCTCATACCTGATAGCTGTCAGTGGCCACTGTGGCTTGCTGTCCTGGTGGTGCATGAGTCACACCCCAGGGTGGAGTGGGCCACACCACTGTGTTGGACCTGGTAGTACTATCTGCCCACTGGGATACATCTGTGAACAAAGTAAAGTTAGGTGCTGCACAGATGGTATCTGCAGATGAGGAGATGAGTTCCCCATGGGTTAGCTTAGTGGGCCCTGAGATTATGGACAGAGGGTTCCAAGTGGAGTCAGGAAGGCGTAGTACTGGAACATGCCCCTGCTGTTGTGGGTCTGGGTCCCTGTTCTATTGCCCTAATTAGGAAAGTCAATCACGGTATTGATTGGTCTCCCTTGGCTTTAGGCTGGTAGGGGGTCGTGTTGGACTTTTGTCCTTCTGCATGGTCATCCCAAATCTTTTTGCCTCCAGCCTCATATTTTTTCTGACCTGTTGTTGTTGGCCTTAGAACTCTGAGCCCTTTACCACTGCTAGCCAGTGCTAAAGTCCATATGCTCTCTGTGTACATTGTATTGTTGATAGGTTTATCCATTATTGGCATATTTGATTTACTAGTAAGTCCCTAGTAAAGTGCACTAGAGGTGCCAAGGGCCTGTAAATCAAATGCTACTAGTGACCCTGTAGCACTGGTTGTGCCACCCAAATTAGTAGCCCTGTAAACATGGCTCAGACATACCACTGCAGTGTCTGTGTGTGCAGATTTTAACTGCCAATTCGACTTGGCAAGTGTACCCACTTGCCAGGCCTTAACCTTCCCTTTTCTTACATGTAAGACACCCCTAAGGTAGAACCTAGGTAGCCCCACGGGCAGGGTGCAGTGTATGTTTAAGGTAGGACATATACTAATGTGTTTTATATGTCCTGACAGTGAAATACTGCCAAATTTGGTTTTCTTGCTCATAGGTTAACATGGGGGCTGCCTTTAAAAATGATTAAAGCAGATAGACATGTGGAGTTTGGGGTCTCTGAGCTCACCATTTTAAAATACATCTTTCAGTAAAGTTGGTTTTAAGATTGTGTGTTTGAAAATGCCACTTTAGAAAGTGGGCATTTTCTTGCTTAAGCCATTCGGTGATTCCCTGTCTGAGTCAGTTTGATGGTTGGGCTGTTTGCACCTCTCTCTAGACAGTGACACAAAGGGAGCTGGGGTGTAGCCTGCATATCCTGATGAGCCATCTGTGCTAGGAATGAGGGGAGGAGTGGTCACTTACACCTGATAGGGCTGTGCCTGCCCTCACACAATGCAGTCTCCAACCCCCTGGTGTGTGTTTGGGGCCTGGCCTGGGAAAGATAGGATTTCCCAAACAAGAGAGACTTTCCTTTGAAGTAAGCCTACTTCAAAGGCCCAAATGGGTATGAAAGGGCTCCCAAAACCACAGACTTTAGATCACTTCTGAACATCAAGAGCAACCTCTGCCAGGAGAAGAGCTGAGAAGTGCTGCCCTGCCTGTGACTGTGCTTTGAGGAGCTATCCTGTAGATGCTGCTTCTGCCTGTACAAGGGGACAAAGACTGGACTTTGTTGTGCATTCCTGCTTGTGAAGAAATCTGCAAGGGCTTGTCCTGAGCTTGCCTTGTGTTGTTGAAGTCTCAGGGCCATCAAAGACTTCTCCTGCCAGCACCTGGACTCTCTGCTGAGACTCCTTCCCTGCCAAGTGGTGCCCTATTCAGTTCCTGGGCCTTGGAAGATGAAGCTGGCAGACCAAGACTGAAAGTCCACCGCCGTGCAGGGAAAATATCAACACACCTTCCGAGACGTAGCTGAAAAACGACGTGCCACTGGATTCGCAGCAAAAATCGACGCTCCACCTGCATCGCGGCTGGAAAATCGACGCATGTAGCTGGAAGAACACCCGCTTAACAAGGCTGATTATGTCACAACCCATATTGCGTGGTTTTGCTGATACTGTGTGGTAGGATTTTCTACGTAAACCTTGCTGGGTGCAGAAAAATGACGCAATGCCTGCCCAGACCAGAGAGCTTGCCCGGATCAATGCATCGCTTCCCTGCGGGGAGGAAAAATTACGCACTCTGACCCAACCGGAAAGGAGAAATGACACACAGTCTTGCTTGCGGGTGAGAAATCGATGCACAGCTTACCTTTTTCGACACACACTGGCCTGTGCATGTTATTTTGATGCTACCCAGGAACTTTTCAATGCTAATAGTGTTTTACCTGTTTACAAAAGGATTTAAGACTCTTTTGCTTTTAAAATTAATAACTTGACTTGTGTATGTTGGATTTTTGTCGTTTTGGTCTTGTTTTGTTTAGATAAATATTTCCTATTTTTCTAAAACTGTGTTGTGCCATTTTGTAGTGTTTTCACTGAGTTACCTAGATCTCTGAAGTTAAGCCTGCCTGCTTGTGCCAAGCTACTAAGGGGGTGAGCGGGGGTTAACAGATTGTGATTCTCCTTTACCCTGACTAGAGTGAGGGTCCTTTCTTGGACAGGGGGTAACCTGACTGCCAACCAGAGACGCTATATATATATATATATATATATATATATATATATATCTCTCTATATATATATATATATATATATATATATATATATATATATACATATATATATATAGTAGGAAGCTGACTCTGTATATACTATATCAAAATGAGATATAGTGTGCACAGAGGGCAGGGGTTCCCCAGAGGCTTATCAGAGGCTAAAGTAGAAAATACTAAAGATCTCTTTTGTGGTAGTGTGGTGGACCAGTTATGCTTATCAGAGGGTAGTGCAAAGTATTTGTTGTACACACACAGACAATTGAAGAAGCTCACACTCAATGACTTAACTCCAGACCAATGCTTTTTATATTGCAAAAATATATTTTCTTAATTTATTTCTAGAACCACAAGATTCAAAATGCAGGTAAGTACTTCAATAGATTTGTATTTCACACACATGTATCAACCGTACTTTGTTTGAAATCTATAAGTTATACAGTTTTTGAATTATTGACAATCTGTTTAAAAAATGGACAGTGTGCAATTTTCATAAACAGTTCCCGGGGAGAAGAAACGTTAGATCGTTTTACAGGTAAGTACAACATTTATAGTTTCAGTCTCGGGATTTTAGGAAGTCTACTGGTTGAGGTTCAAGCTAACCCCAAACACCCACCACCAGCAACACGGGCCGGCTGGGTGTAGAGGTCAAAGATGAGCAAATTGAACGTGGGCTCCTATGGAGACAGGGCGCAGTCGGAGTCAGACCTGCCTGCAGGTAAGAGCCCGTGACTCAGATGCCAGACCAGGGGGGATTGAAGGAGCACTGGAGTAGCCACAAGTAGGTACCAAACACACCCCCTCAGCGGCACAGTGCCGGCCGGATGCAGGACGCAAACAGGACATCAGGCTTCCAATGCTGGTCTGTGAGGGGACCCTAGGGGTCACTCAGAGGCTGCAGGCGAGGTCCAGGGGGGTGTCTTGGGCACAAAGCCAGTTGGACAGGGAGGAGGGTCACCTGTTGAACGTAGATGCACCTGATGTTGGTTTCTCCAAGTCCTGGGGGCTGCGGTTGCAGTGTGTCTTTAGGCATCAGATATCTTCATCCGGAGCTTTGCGGTCAGGGGGTCCTCGGGATTCCCTCTGCAGACTTTGTCATGGAGGGGTGGAGAGGTCAACCCATGGTGGGCACTTTCTCAGCATCACCTGGGGATCCTCGTTACCTGGTTGGGCCACCTGGACACAGGCCAAGGGCGTCGGCTACAGAGTGGTCAGGCCTCACGCATCCACAGTGAGATGGGAGTCCTTAGTTGTTGGTTTTTCTTAGACAGAGCAGCTGTCCTCCGGAGTTCTTGGTCCTTTTGGGTGCAGGGCAGTCCTTTTCAGCTTGGCAGAGGTTGCTGGTCCCGCTTGATGCATCGCTGTGCTTTTACAGGCTCTTTGAAGCAGGAGACATGCCAGTAGGGCTGGGGCCAAAGCAGTTGTTGTCCTTCTTCCTCTCTGTTGGGGTTTTCAGCTTAGCAGTACTTCTCCTTTTTGGTGGGTCACCAGGAATCTGGTGAGTTGGGTATAGGGGAGCCCTTAAATACAAGATTTAGGGACATTATTGGGGTTAGAGAGCAGTAGCCAATTGCTACTGTCCCTGAGGGTTGCTACACCCTTCTTGTGTCCACTCCTTTTGGGGAGGGGGTCACGTTCCTAACCCTATTTGTCCCTGCCCTCCAAACCAAGATTGAGGATTCTGCAGGTAGGGGATCACTTCAGCTTTGGATACCTTAGGGTTGGTCCCACCTGAAGTGGTCACTTCTCCTTGTTTTTTCTAAGTTTCCCTCCAAACTTGCTGCCAAAAGTGGGGCTTTGTCCCGGGGGGTAGGAGGGAGGGGTTGGACATCTCCGCCAGCTGAAGTGCCCCGGGGCACTGTAACATGAGGCCTGAGCCGTTGAGGCTCACCACCAGGTGTAACAGTTCCTGCAGGGGGAGATGTGAAGCAGCTCCAACCAGAGCGGGCTTTGTTTCTGGCCTCATAGAGCACAACAACCCTCACCCCACTGAAGCCATAAACTTGTCTGTTAGTGGCAGGCTGGTAGAGACCAGTCAGTCCTACATTAGATGATGGGCTAAAATACAGGGAGCATCTCTAAGATGCCCTCTGTGGGCATTGTTTAATAAATCCCACACTGGCATCAGTGGGGGTTTATTGTGCCGAGAGGTTTGATACCAAACTTCCCAGTATTCAATGAAGCCATTATGGAGCTGTGGAGGTTGAAATATCAAACTCTCAGACCATATACTTAACATGGCCACAATGCACTTACAATGTCTAAGAAAGACCTAGACACTGTAGTAGCATATTGCTCATGCAGCTATGCCCTCACCTGTGGTATAGTGTCTTAGGGCTGTAAGGCCTGCTAGAGGAGTGACTTACCTATGCCACAGGCAGTGTTTTGTGGGCATGACACTGTGACGTGGATGCCATGTCAACTTTGCATTTTTCTCCCCACAACACACAATCTGCAATGGCAATGTGCATGTGTTTGGGGAGGGGTCCCTTAGGGTGGCATAACACATGCAGCTGCCCTCAGGGAACCTCCCTGGTCACAGGGCCCTTTGTACCACTGGTACCTTTTACAAGGGACTTCTCTGTGTGCCAATTGTGGAAACAAAGGTACATTTTTAGGGAAAGAACACTGGTGCTGGGGACTGGTTAGCAGGATCCCAGAACACTTTCAGTCAAGTCATCATCAATATCAGGCAAAAAGTGGGAGGGTAACTGTAACAAGCGCCAGTTTCCTATATATATATATATATATATTCATTCCCTGGAAAGCCATAGAAATTCAGCAGTTAGAGTTATTTCAAGTAACTACAACTCACACCCTATGGTAACTTTAACTCGCGCCCTCACAATGCACAGTTTTCTCATCAATAATGTTATTGCAAATGTTGCAGTAATAATATCAAAGATGCCATAAAAGCTCTCATCAATGATATAATATGTGGAGTAACTTTATTTACTATATGTTAATCCAACCACCGCCGCACACAGCCTTTGGCTGTGCTCAGTGACTGTTGGCCACAGTGCCTGTTTCTGTCAGTGGATCTGTGCGTGAGTGTCTGAGTGGGTCTAAAAGTAGGTGTGTGAGTCTATGAGTGGGTCTGAGTGGGTGCATGAGTCTCTGAGTGAATGCATGAGTGAACGAATTACTGTATGAAGGAGTTAGTGAATTTTTTTCAAAAACTTTTTTTGTTTATTAGTGAGAATTCTTGATTATTCTTGAATATTTGTGAATATTGTGCATGGTGAAGAAAAATCACTTCAAATCCACAATTTGTCCCTCAAAAAACCTTTATCACACCCCTGAGGTCAGGATACCTCCACTCTGATCACTGAGGCTACTTTTCATTTAGTTTTTTAGCCCAAGGGACCGTGTCCTGGTACCTCAAAATGGCGTGCACAACTTTCTAGTTCAGGTTGTGGCCAGCCAATTACAGCGCTTCCAATCACATGTGCTTTTGCAAAGATTCCTGAATATTCACAAATTATTCGTGACCTCAGATAAATAAATTTGGATTTTCTGTAATTCTTGTAAACTACTGAATGGATTAATAACTAAAAGGACAATCTGTGTAACTAAATCTAGCTTTCTGCCAAATTTTGTCCAGGCTGTAGTTGTTTACAAAACTCCTATGGGAATTAACATGGGAAACGTCTATTTTTACTCCCCCCCCCCTTTCTCAAACCCCGTTTGACAGACCACCCCATCACATCAATGATCACTGGCACACTTTTTTTGGAAAATGTAGTGAAGAATCGTCAAACGGTTCCAAAGATATAAGCAAGTCAAAATATGCCTTTTCTATAGAAATATGGTCCTAACTATTCCAAACTACTGGAGACTGCCAAAAGAATGAATATATATATATATATATATATATATATATATATATATATATATATATATATACAAATAACAAAGGAGAACTCTGGGAAGTTCCCAATTTTAGGTGGAGAGCTGCTCTAGTAAGGAGCACTCTGCAACACCAGCGACACTCTAGATTTGCTCACCTCAGCTATATATATAGCTGAGTGGGCCGTGTGACCCCTTCCCTATTGAACAATGGCCGGGCCCCAGATGATGGGGTCCCTGGGCCAGAAAGTGACCAGGGAAGGGACGCTGCATGACACCCCTTCCTACTGAAATTAAGACCAGACCCTGGGAGATATGGCTGAAATGGAGCCCAGGGAGGGGGCTACATACCCCCTTTCCCTAGAAAATTGTGCTGGGACGCGGGAGTTGGGGTGCTCGAGGCTGAAATCAGCTCAGGAAAGGAGACTGTGTGCCACACTCCCAGGTTCGCTGACTTTGGGGGTTGAGTGCATGCAGGATATTGGCCATAGGGCCTGGCTGCAGTTCAGGATCTGTGGCCTACCCCTACCCCCACTGTATTAAAAAAAAAAAATAGAAATTTACTGAAAAATCAAAGGCTACAGGAACATTGAAGTTAGGACATACATCTTAAAAAAGCTTAGCAATTCACCGAAAAAACAAATGTTACAGGGACTTTATACTTACTTTCAGAACCTATACACACAAAACCATACAAATACATAATTTATATAGTTAGTGTTAGCTCAAGAAAGCATAACGTGTGCCCTAAAGGAAACTTTAACTTGCTCCACCCTTACACTGCTTATCTTGCCACATAATGCATCACTCTATTAAATTGGGGGAGAAGTTGTAGTTTCTTGATATGAGTATAACTACAGAATTTCTATGGTTTTGTGTTTGTAAATTTTGAAACTAACTATAACGTCTTTGTAACCTTTGTTTTTTCAGTGAACACATATATAATATAAATATAAATAAAATATATTATATTACACTGTAATATAATATATTATATATTTTCACTGCACAAGTATCGCAGACCACCAACATGCTTCCTAAGCTGAAGGTGTGCAGCCTGCATCGGATTCAGCAACTCCTCATTAATCTCTAAAGGCCCTTCTATTGCACATCCAAACAGAAAGAGGTCTCAACACTGGAGTCAAATCTCTTTTATTCAAATGCTACCCTTAACTCATTTCGGGCTGACATGTAACATTGGTCACAGTACTGCGGGACATTTTAAAATCTCAATGTAAAGTACAAAGTAGTCTAAACAGAGAAAACATAATATCACAATGCGTTACATATGCCTTTCTGCTGCATTTTTTCACATCTTGTCATCATAATTCAGTAATAATTGGCATAATGTATACGCATGGAAAAAAATCCTAATATGTTCATCAGCAAAGATAAAATAGGATATAGGGGGTCAGGATAGAGATATCTTGACCTCATAGGATGATAGAAGGGTCTGTGAGGGACCTCTTGTGGCAAGAAATTGCCCAAAACATTTTTTGGGGGGGCACACAAGGATCCGTGGATCCTGTACCACACTCACCGCAACCCCCTGTTTGAATCCACAGTGGCTCACTGGATCCAGACCCCAAGCCCCTCACACACACACACACACTGACTGACAGGACCACAATACCACTACAACACCCAGTCATGGACCCACACAGCCACTCTTTTCCTATGGAAACTAGGTCTCACTATATATACTACCTACGCGCAGTCACCAGTAGGTAGTTATAGTTAGGACCATGGTTTTCATAGAAAAAAACCTTATTTTGACTTGCCTATATCTTTGGCGCAGTTTGATGAATCTTCACAACATTTTCCAAACAACTGTGCTGGTGATTCATGTTCTGCACTGAATGTTTTGGGGTGATCGGTCAAGCAGGAGCTGAGGAAACAGGGGCTCAAAAACATTCATTTTCCATGTTAACTCCCATAGGAGTTTTGAACACAACTACAGCCCAAGCTGCTGGATGGAATTACACCAAATATGGCAGAAAGGTAGCAATCGGTACCCAGATTATGCTTTTTGTTATTTTATATAATTCCATTCAGAAGGTTAAGAGAAATTAAAGGGAATCCACATTTGTATATCTAGGGGAGGGGAGCCTCCTCGATGACTGTGAATTTTATCATGCTTGTGCAAGGAAATGCAGAGCTCTGATTAGCTGCAAACACTTCAACCATGAAGTGTTGGCAGCCATCTTGGGGCTCGGCTTCAGCCGGCTTCCACAAAAAAATGAGAAAAAAAGAAAAGGTGCCAGGGTTGGGACACCCTGATCCCTTAGCTCTGATGCTGGACCCACCAGGGATAAAAGCGCGCTTGTTTTGTTGAGAATGCGAGTCATAATTACCTTAGGGCACGAGCTATAGTTACTTGAGCTAACTAACTAGAACAGCTGAATTTCTATGGTTTTGTATGTTTAAAATGAGATCCTATGTATAACATCCTTGTAACCTTTATTTCTTAACTGAAGATAGATAGATAGATAGATAGATAGATAGATAGATAGATAGATAGATAGATAGATAGATAGATAGATAGATAGATAGATAGACGTGTGTGTGTTCAGTACAAACGCTGGCCTTGCCACAACTAGGGAGAAGCAATGTGCTGAGTAACAGAATCCCAGAAAAAAAATAAAAATACAGCCATGACTTTGTGATGTTTGAAAGAGCGAAATGCAAGAAGGAATATAATGGAAGTCAGGCTTCTTGTTCTGTGTCCCAATGAACTGAAACTTCATTTCAACAGAGTCCTGGCTTACACCTTCACTTCTCTGCTTCAGGAATACACAAGTTACTTCTTTAAAGAGCAAATTGTCTTAAGATATCCACATTGAATGCTTGCTACATGATCAACTCTAGAAAAGAGAATCATCCATTTATGAGCTAGCTTTAGTTGCCTTATAGTTTCATCCTCCTACTTCTGTTATACAACACTTTATTGCTTTGTAGCTACGATTGTACTACATACATTCCTGTAAATATATAGAATTCTAAGGCTTAAATTACATCTTTTATGTCCTTCAATGTTATCTTTGCTAAAAATACTACTGTGCTGGTGTATATGTACATGCACAAAATGTATTTTGAGCTTCACATCAATGGGACATAACATGGTGTTCAGTCTCTATATTTTGAGACAGTGTCCTCAATTTCAGCCGAACATCATGTCCACACTCAGCCTGGTCCCAACATAACTTCTACTTATCATTTCTAATTTTTTTTGTTCTGCTCACTAGGACTCACATTTAATGGCATTGGACCCTGGCTTCTCAATCAGATGCCTTAATTTTTTTGTGTGGTTTTTTTGTGTTGTATTTATTTATTAAAGATTGTAGGATTAACAATCAAGAACACGAGTGTTAACATATTACTCAAATCACGTTCAACATGCAATAGACAAGGGTCACTTACAAAGACCCAGCAGTTACAGAAATGGAGGAGTCTATAGTCCTGCAAAGATAATATATGACCTGGGGCGAACAAATGTCAAACATGGCTCCAATACTAATATCATATCTCCAAAGTACAATGCAATTAATAGCTCAACACAAGCAGTCTAATAAGTGTATAAGGATACATTTATGGCTCCAATCGTGTCCCAGTGATAGTATTTGTAATCGGTCCATATTTTGGGCAACTCCCCATCTCTTAGTTTTCCCCCACCTCCTCCCACTGCAGCAACCACCACTGTGGGTAGGGGCAAGGGAAACAACGTGGGGGAGGTCGCTAACGGAGAGATCCGTTGGAAGGGATGAGTGGTTCTTGTAGGTTGCGAGGTCTGTAAGGCAGGGACAGTTAACAAAAGAGAGAGATTGGAGTAAAAAGAAGGAAAACCTGATGCATAGATCTGGGAAGAGAATCTATAAACATGCTGAAGGGGTAGGGAAGGAGAAGATAGGCGATGGGATAACTTAGGAGATCGCTTTTTCAAGAAAACCCTGGGGGGTGCTAATGTGTCAAATGTGTCTCAACATGCTAAGCAGATTTTGAGCTGATATAAATCATGTTGATTAATGGGTGAGAGGTAGACTTGAAGCACTAGGAATAGCGAACATCTGACATGACGCGCTACTGATCAGGGATTAGTTCTGAGCTATAAGGTGTGAGAGCCATAAACAAAAAGGAAAATACAATGACAAAGACACAACATTCGGGAGAAGAGAGAAAGAGGAAATGAGGTGGAAGACAGAAAAGGAGCTATGAAAAGGGTATAGAGAAGAGGATAAGAAGAAGGCGTATGAGTAATAATAAAAACAGTAACAGTAACACCGGCCGAGGGAGGAGCGGGGGTCGGGATGGAAATACAGTGGGAAGGATAGGGGGGTGAGGTGGGTCCTGGGGAGCGTAGGTGTGCGAAAGTAACTGAGTCCAGGGGAAGGTGAGAGGTATTGGAGAGGATGAGGGCCCTGGGGAAGACACCTTCATTTTCTGTCCACTCACTGAGCTTGTTTCTCTCCTAAGACTCAGCCCAAGCATTTCCCTTCGACATGATATCACCTCGACTGCCTGTGTTTTTCAGTTGTTCACCCAGATACATGCATCAATATCCAACCGGCCCACATAATTGACACTGATCATTTTATCCTTTAGAATTTTTTGTATGTCAATCAACACACCTCTCCAGAACCAAAAAACTGACTGGCGTTGGGCCTCAGGTCCACTGCATTCATCTCTCATCATTCTGTGCATGTTAGACCTAACAGCCTTAGGGTGGTCACCCTCAATGTTTTCCCTGCCTCCCTCCACTTTGACACTGTTTTTGCTGTTTTTAAGACTCTGCACACTTTACCACCACTAACCAGTGGTAAAGTGCATATGCTCTCTCCCTTAAAACATGGTGACATTGGCTCATACATAATTGGCTTATTTAATTTACTTATAAGTCGCTAGTAAAAGTGCACTACATGTGCACAGGGCCTGTAGATTAAATGCTACTAGTGTGTCTGCAGCACTGATTGTGCCACCCACATAAGCAGCCTCCTAACCATGTCTCATGCCTGCCATTGCAAGGCCTACGTGAGCAGTTTCCCTGCCAATTCGACTTGACAGTTACAAGTACTTGCCAAGCCTTAAACTCCCCTTTTTGTACATATAAGTCACCCCTAATGTAGGCCCTATGTAACCCACTGGGCAGGGTGCTATGTAGGGAAAAGGCAGGACATGCACCTGTGTAGTTTATATGTCCTGGTAGTGTAAAACTCCTAAATTCAATTTACACTGCTGTGAGTCCTGCTCCTTTTATAGGCTAACATTAAGGCTGCCCTCATATACTGTTTGAGTGGTAGATTCTGATCTGCAAGGAGTAACAAGGTCATATTTAGTATGGCCAGAATGGTGATATAAAATCCTGCTGACTGGCGAAGTTGGATTTAATATTACTATTTTAGAAATGCCACTTTTAGAAAGTGAGCATTTCTCTGCACTTAAATTCCTTCTGTGCCTTACAATCCACATCTGGCTGGGTTAGGTGACTGCTCCCTTGTGCATTTGACTAAGTCAAACCCCAAACAGAGGATGCTCAGTCACACCTGCACACATCTGCATACTGAAAGGGTCTTCCTGGGCTGGGAGGGTGGTGGGCCTGACACTTACATGTCAAAGTACAGTGGCCTGCCCTCATACAAAGGACTGCCAAACCCCCTACTGGGACCCTGGCAGAAAGGATGGAACGGAAAGGCGACCTGGTGCGCGTCTAAGCCACTCTTTGATGTCTCCCCCACTTCAAAGGCACATTTAGGCATTTAAACAGGGCCTCTGAACTTACCAACTCAGAAACTTCTGGAGCAGATACAACTGGGGAAGAAACTCTAAACCAGAACCTGCAACCTGCAACCTGCCAAGACAAGCTGCCCAGCTGCCCAAAGGACTCACCTGACTGCTTTGCTGAAAAGGACTTCTGCCTTGCTGTTGCCCTGCTGCCCTCTGGCTCTGCTGAGAAGTGCTCTCCAACGGCTTGGATTGAGCTTGCCTCCTGTTTTCTGAAGTCTTAGGGCCAAAGAGACTTCAACTCTGCAAAGAACTCCTTGTGCAGTGAAAATCAATGTCATCCTGCTGGAATCGATGCACAGCCTGCATCGCGGTGAGAAAATCACCACACGCTGAACCGGAATGACGCAGCCCGGCTCCCTGAGTAGATATAGACACAGCACCAGGATTACGACCAGAACTTCAACGCACGGTCCACTCCATCGATGAGCTGGAACGACGCAGCCTGACTTCCTGGGAGAAGAATCAATGCAGCATCTGTCATTTGGCAGAAATGTCCCCGCTTCGCCCACCGGATCGACGCAGCCCCCTTCGACTTCGTCCTGCACGCCCAGGATTTCTCACCATTGTTCCCTGGGCGTCCAAATACCCCGCAACCTGAAGAGAATCCAAGTCCGCGCACCGGAAATCGATGCAATGCCCTTGCTGCATGGAAATTATCAACACATTGTCTGTGTGAGCCCGGAGAAACTGACGCACACCTCCCAGTTTTCTACACATCTCTTCCTCTGCAGTCCCTTGCGGATAATTTAGATGCAAACCAGGTATTTTATGCTTGCAAGAGACACTTATTTCTTTTAAGACTCTTTTTATCATTTCCTAAAGTGATATTTCAAAGTGTACTTATCAAATCTTGATCTTTTCACCATATTTTATCCAGATAACTATTCTATATTTTTCTAAACCTGTGTGGTGTATATTTTTGTGGTGTTTATAATGTGTTAGTTCATGGTTTATTGCACAAATACTTTACACATTGCCTTCTTAGTTAAACCTGACTGCTCAGTGCCGAGCTTCCAGAGGTGGCATACAGGATAATTTGGACTGTGTGTGACATACCCTGACTAGAGTGAGTGTCCTTGCTTGGACAGGGGGTTACCTGACTGCCAACCAAAGACCCCATTTCTAACTGTGCCCCATGTCTCTTCTTTCCTCCCCATCTCTGTGTGTTCAGTGCCATGCCAAAGATCGGTCAAGTTTCCCCATCACACACAACACCTTTGAACAAGTAGGGCCAGACATCAAACATAGAAAAGTAATGCATTTGAAACTTAAAAGACTAAAATGCAGATAAACTTGAAAGGGTTAAATATGTGAAGGAAAGAAGTAAGAACGGTGAAGAAATGCGTAAAGAGGAAAAAAGGATACAGGTTGATTGGTGAAAAGGACTTTCACATTTAAAAAAATTGAGAAACAAAACAAAATAGATCAAGTAGTGCAATAAAAATGTACCAAATTGATGCAGATTTCATAGACAATAGGTAAATAAAACAAATGTATCAGGGTGAAAGAAGAACTAACAACTTTAAAAGATGTGAATCATGGCAAAATTAATAAATTGAAGGGTTTTGTCTCAGAAATAAAAACATCATTTCAATGAATACCTTAAGCATTCATTTTACGTTTGGTAAAGAGAACAGACCCATAGTCACCTATGCATTGCAGCATACCTTCACACCAAATTACTGGGATCAAAATATATAGTAACATATTGGCCTTGAAGACCGATGCATTAACATCATGCAAACTGTTTTATATAGATTACATAATCAAATGAAGTACTATTCTTACATTACATCCATTAAGTATGTAACACGCAGCTGTCCTGATTTTGATTTTTGATACAAGAACATATTTTTCCTAAATTAGGAGGATTTTTTGAGACATTACACTTATATATACATCTATTTCTTTTTGCAATAGTACCAAATGCAAATTACATCTGTCATATTTATTGGAACTAAAATTGCCTCTGATTCACAGGGTCAGCGTAGATCAAAATGTCCACTGGATACACACTTTGCAATTTCCCAAATTTAATATGAACCATATAAGGTAATATAAAACAGACATGCTGTAAAAACATCTTGATACTCAAAGAACATTAGACACCATTGCCGGAAAAAAATGACCAGGGTACACTAGTCAGTCAAACAGTCCCAAATGTTGTCAAATCCAGATGTTTATTTTGCTTTTATCTGGCTGAAAAATATACCTGAGCTGTTCTTAATGATTACTTTTGAACCCAGATTTAAGGTGTAGAGTGACACAGATTATAATGCAAAAAAAAATAAAAACTTCCTCTAGCTACGACACTCATTTAAAATATTCTCTCCATTCTGAAATACATTGAAACCCTTGCATACATGATTGGTAGATTGGTCTGCAAAAGGTGTTTGTCACAAGACTTGCAGACAGAGAAGAGCGGAGGTAAGAATGAACAAAAGGAGAACTAGTGCCATGCCACTGTCCAAATCGAAACAATGGAGGTAGGGTATGTCTATTTTCATGACAATAGACCAGCTGTACGACCACTATGGAGTGTAACTCACAATTTGAGAATTTTAGCAATTTGCGAGTCGCAATCCCTAATGTACAACAGTGTCTTTAACACTGTTTGTGATACACAACAGGCTCCAAAGAGACCTGCCTCATCAATATTCATGAGACTGGTCGCAATTTGAGATCCATTGTGAATGGCTACAATCACAGGGATGGTGGCCTCCTGGGATCAGCAGACTACCACGTCTGTGTCTGCTTTTTCAATAAAAATGTTTGGTAATACATCCCTTTTTTCTTAAAGGAAAATGGGGTGCATTACAAAACGAAAAATGAAAAGTTTTCTTTTTCTTTTTAAAGATTATGCAGTGGTCCGTAGGACCACTGCCTGCTCCTAAGAATGTTTGCACCCCCATTCACATTGGGGAAGGGGTCCCTTTGGGACCCCTTTCTGTATGAAAATGGATTACCATCAATTTGAAATTGGTGGTAACTATGAATGTTTTGCAACTGCATTCCCGGTCGCAAAACATTCCTACATATTAGTTCAACTCGCTATTAGGAAGGAACGCCCTTGCCACGCCCTTTCCTAATAATGACTTACAAACCCTATTTTGCGAGTCGGTAATAGGATACCAACTTGAAAAATAGGGTTGGTACACGGTACAAGGATATTTAGCAGTTCAAAATGGCAAAATTCGCCATTTACACCCGCTAAATAGTTTTGCACATCTGGCCCAATGGCTCTTTTCCACTGTGAAATGTCATTTAATACTAATAATGAACATTCTGGGAGGACATTCTAGACGGTAAGAAGGGTGCCTTCTCATGTAAACTGGAAAGAACAAGGGTCACTTGGATCTAAGAACGGCATTAGGCTCTCATAGAGGCAGGAGGTCAGCTGAGGAACATGAGGTAGGTTGATTTGTTCAAACTACCAAGTGCTTAATTTCTCACCCCTGGATGTGCAGGGTGTCAGTCTGGTTAGGGTCTGAGCTGTGGCTCTGCTCGTCTTCCTGAGGTGGACTGGATATCGTGAACCCCTACTCCAAATGTTGGCTTCCTCCAGCCTAGCAGGCGGAGGTGGAATATCGTCATCTTAGAGATTGCACACTTTCTGCTCAATTTGCCATCCTTGATTGCTCTCCCACTTTCATCCACCTTTGTACGGTGCATGTATTCATCAGTAAGCAGTATCACAGCAGAGATTTAAATAAAAGAAAATAGTAGTAATTATAATTTAATTGTTTATGGCTAGTCCTCATGTAACCAATTAACATTCTTGCCCTTTTAGCCTCTTTTACTCATTCAACAACATCGCCGTGTAGAGCCATATGAATTATTAGTCCTTCTCTAGATCACCCTCCATTTTGGTATACACAGCCCCCAAGGCTATGCTGGTATTCTATAGCTGCCTATATTGTCTTTTGCTTTCTCCAATTATAGTTAGCATGTCTATCTCTCACCTCCCCTTCCCTATCACAGTACCAGGCGCTGAATCACATGACACAGTAACTGCATTTTGGTAGTCAGCATGTACAACATAAAACTCTTCCCACATAGACTTAAAACAAAAACAGCACCGCTTAACCACAAACCCTTCATGGAACAGCTTGATATTTGTGGTGAGCACTTCAACGCCCCACAAGTAAGCACTATACAAATGCTGCAATACAATACGTAACGTATTGCAACACAATGTGCACTATTCATTAACTATCTGAAGGTTCTTAGATGATTATAGAATTGCACAGACAGATGAAAAGACACTAAATGTGAGTTCAGGAAGGTACCTGAACTGTTTTCCTTTCATCATTCTGTTTTCAGAAATATTGACACATATACGGTAACAGCCTAGTGTGTCACTTGTGTGTTCTGGTAGAGGGAAACCTGGCACTATTACGCACATGCTGGTGCCAGAAGGTCATCAAACCTGTATTTAATAGTTAACTGTTACTACTACAATGACACAATGGGAAATCCTTAGATGGTTAATTTCTTATTGATACGGGAGAGTGAATTTTGTGTTTAAATGTAAGGCACGAAGAATACCGAGCTATATAGAACAATTCCAATGTCCCACAAGCTAAGACATCCCTGTGAGAACAAGTTAAGTTTGTGAACACTCACAAACAAGGTGGTGCAGATTGTGGAGTACGCACCTTAAAATAAGTTGAAGTGTTTATTACTCAGACAGTAGCTATATTTCAAATCAGTTTCAAGTAGTCTACTACCACGCTGATTTACTGCAGACAGTGGCACCGCAAGCCAGCCATTCCTTGACCAACAATGCATTAACTCACTGTTATTGATGCAAGGCAATACCATTTAACATCTCACTATTTACAATAACAGAAATGTTATACAGATAATCACAGAAACTCAATGATCAGATGCAAATGAATATACTAAAAACACCACAGCAATGAGTTATAGTCAGAAACATCGACAGCGATTGAAACATGAACAAAATATGCGAAGGAGAATTATGGATTAACGTTTTAAAAAGGGACATAAATTGATTATACAGATATTATGCTTGTAGCAGAATGGCTTCATTGAGGACACCGCGGTTTGTGTGTTTACCTAATCCCAAATCATTTAACAATAAAATATAGTTTGTATTTGGCAATGAAAATACGTAGAATTAAAATGCTATTTTAGTTAAAACCGTGGCCTTACTTTGACAATTCATAGAGTTTTAATTTTCTTAATTATTTTACCTAAATGTTTTAATCATGGCACCCGGAGTTTAGCAGCAATGCATGACAAACATATGTTTACGACTGACTAAACTGTGCACCCTGGCAAAGGCAAATTAATAGTATTTTAATTTTAACTAGTATAGACTTTTGAGGATGCAGGAAAGACCCATTTAAATCTTGTAGCAAAAACAAATATTATACTTGTAGTGCCTCGTACGTAGAAACATTGCTTAATAAAACATTCAGAAAATTATATAACTTAACTTTTTTTTTTTTTCGAAAACTGTAACAATAATTTCGCATAAATGAATAAACAAATTATATCTATGAAAAAGGAAAAATTATATTGTATTTGCTTGGAGAGGGAGTTTCAAACACATTAAATATTGTTTTTCTTGCGTCCAGTGTGCTATTTCACCATTGAAATGCTACCATGTTGAGTTCGTTAAATCCATTTTCATGAAAAATGAATCACCATCTCCTCATCGATGTATTATAGGTTTGTAACTAATGTATCACAGCTTCAGAATACAATAGAGTTGCTGACGTCAGCTAAGAGTGAGGGGAGTCGATTATCACGTTTAATGTCTAAAAATCGTTAGCAAAAGGTGAGAAGTGCCCAGGAAACGTCTTTAAAACCAATATAAGCTGCATTACATTCGACATGCAACATTCTAACTTTGGATACTAAAGTATTTTATTTTGGTGATAAATCAAAAAAAAGATATCTGCAGTTAATGTGGCATTGATGAATTTTGCTGCAAATATGATATACCATTAGTTATGTAAAATGTAGATTGGTTGTGGCGCTTGTTTCATTTAATTAATTACAGGTACATCAAATGAGTATGGATTGGTATTCCTATTTAGACCAACATTTATGTACCTTGTTGGACTTGGCTCCCTCCGCTGGGTCACCCAACAATCTTTGCCTTCAGTCCTCCTAGATTTGCTGAATTCGTTTTTTGTTGACTTTGGGACTCTGTGCATTTAAGTACTGCTAACCAGTGCTAAAGTGCTCTTCCCTTTGAATACCTGAAAATTCGGTTGCACCAGTTTGGCATATTTAATTTACTTATAATTCCCTTGTAAAGTGGTATACAATTTACCCAGGGCCTGTAAATAAAATATCACTAGTGAGCCTGCAGCACTTATCATGCCACCTATTCAAGTAGCCCCTTAAAACATGCTCCAGGGCTGCCATTGCAGCCTGAATGCAGTTTTAAACTGTCAATTCGACTTGGCAATATAACCCTGTTGCCATGCCTTAACCATTCCTTTCTATTGCAAATGCCACCCCTAAAAAAGGTCCCAAGTAGCCCAAAGGACAGGTTGCATTGTCATTACTTGGTTGGGCTGAACATTTGTATGTCACATACCTTCAGATTAAAAAATCCTTACAATCGTTTTTCACTACTGTGAGGCCTTCCGCTCCAATAGGATAACATTTGGTTACCTTATTACATTAAACAAGAGCTAATTTTTGATTGGGAACAGCTAACTATTAAATGTTTGGTGTCTGGGAAATTGTAATCAAAAATCCTCTTTAAAAGTAAAGTAAGAGTTTAAGTTACAATTGTGAAAATGTCACTTTTAAAAAGTTGGCATTTTCCTATTGTAAACTATGTGGTGCCTGCTGCATATTCTGGGTCACATGACTGGGTGTAATTGGCAGATGGACTTTGTTTATTCCTCTCAGAGAGCCACTCAATGCAGGTATTAGGGGTACCTAGGTTGGCCATCTACTGGCAGGATGGGGGGCGGAGCCTGGCACTGCCACACTGGCAATTGAAAAGTCTATGATCTGCACTTAGGAAGGACTGTTACCCCTACATTGTTCATGAAGACAAATTGGAACCAAAGCAGGGGAGTCAGGAAACTTCAAGCACTTTAAAGGGAATTCTCTAGCAACATCTGCTACTTTAAAAAGGCACCAGGTATAAAAATAGTACCCTTTGATCCATTTTTCAGTTCGATTTCTAGCCCAGTGAAATGACTCTCATAGGACTTCTGCTGCATGTGGCATGCTGTGTGCTCCACAAGATTGCTTTGCTGCACCTGGGAGGACTACTTTGCTGCCTGGACCATGCCTTGAAACTTCAGAGGCCTGTCCTGCTGCTTGGGCCTGCTTCATTACCTGCACCCAGGACTACCAAAGTGACTTAAGGGCTAACTGGCTGGTCTCTTGGTCTGAGCCTCAGGAACAGAAAAAGCTATCTCTATCTTGAATCTGCACCTGAACCCAGCCTGAGTGAGTCATAACCCCCCAACCCCAAAAGTGTTGCTTCCCCAGTCCTGGATCCTTGGTGGTGGTACTTGAGGTGCCCAGAGAGCCAAAATTCAAAACATGGGAATTAGAACATTTTAGGCTAAAATATGCTCTGTGAACAGAGGGAATACCAAGATCAACTTGCTCGTCTATCCACCAAAGGTGAATTGCTGGTTGGCCTGAATTTGCAGCTGCTCTCTTTACGTTCTCTGCTGCAGAAAATCCTGTTCAGCGGTCCTTTGCCAAAGAAGTATCCGGCCTCCTGGAACTCTTGTTAGCTTCAGCCTCCAGCTTCATTGCACTGAAGATTTTCAACTTCCCAAAAAAGTGACTAAGTCTGAAAGTGGAAATATTTTAATTTGTCCAGCGGTTCCCCAATGATGATGCTCCCTGCTCGGGCACCACCTGCAGCTTTGGCCCTCTGAGCTTTAGCTTCTCAGAACATTTTCCTCTAAGTCAGTAGGTAAGTGCTGGACGAGCCCAATCCATTCTTTGATCTGACCCATGCACTATCTCAGGTGGCCATATTTTCCAATTTTGACCCGATGTTGCCTTAACTAGTTGTCCTCGGTTGGCGCTTTGATCTTTTAGAAGCTGGATTTTACTTAAAAGATAAAAAAATACATCACTTTGCCTCAACCCACTGCATTTTTGTGACTTAGGTGTCAAATAATTTATTAAACATTACTCTATTTTTCTAAATAGATGTGGGAGTGTTCTTGTGTTGTGTTTTCACCTTGTTACTGTTTGTATGCTGCAGAAACACTTCACTCATTGCCTCTAATTTTAGTTTGACTGCTTTTGTGCCAAGCTACCAGAGGGGTGAGCACAGATTAATTTATTGAATGTTGTGGTTTACCCTCATGGGGATTGTAACTGTTGCTTGAAGGACAGCAACCCCCTTCAACCACCAGCCTAATTTCTCACACACCCAGTATGGCCTGGGCTCTGCTTCCTATACAACACTACAAAAAGACTACAAAGTTGCATTTCCCATTAACAAGATATAAAAACAACCTTTTCCAGTGTTTATCCTGATGTGTTGATGCACACTTGTGCACCTTCACAACGACCTATACTATTTGTACAAAGGCTTGCATCTGCCTACTGTATACAGCATCATTGTTTCTGAGGGGCACGCTCATATTTCCTTCAAGAGTGCATTCGGCTTGAAGTGGCTTGGCACGGGCACCCTCAGGACCATGAACATGCTTACTGGATGTGCTGGCACGACTGTGCAGATTGTTTAGCAACTGTGGTTTGTCATTATGACCCTGGTGGGGTCTTGAGACCACCAGGGTAAAGGTGGCGGTTTCATTAGGAGTGTGGTTGGTTGGCCTCTGCCAACCTGCCACATCACCATTCATAACACCAGAGCGGGCAGAGCCGCTGAGCCAGAGATTAGCACCTCTGACCTGGCGGTCCACATAAGACTGCCAGCGGTTTTAGGAGCCGCCGTTCCACTAGGGTTTACGCAGCAGTAGCACCGCAATGAAAACCCTAGTGGAAAGGATACAGGTGACAGTGAATTCCTTCCCTGTCACCGGTAAACGGCTCACCCAGCCCCCCCAGCAATCCCAACATCCCCCTTACAAATACAGCACCCCCCTCCAGACACAGCACCCCCTTCCGCAACTACATGCACAGACACCCACACTCACCATGCATACACTCAATCACCTAAGCTTCAATACACGCATTCACTCACACACATCCAAACTCGTATTCACCTCAGCACTCATACATGCATTCAACCATGCATGCTCACACCCATCCAAACACACATACACACAAACACACATTCACCAAAACACTCATACCTGCATACACACACGCATACACACTTACATGCATACACCCACTCACTTCTGCATTCAGACACTCATAAAACCACGCATACACACATTCACGCAGACACCACACACACACACACCCCCCACCCCCTACCCTGTCGAACAATTAACTTACCTGGTTTGGGAAGGAGATCGGCCGGCAGGAAAGGGGCACTTCCACCTCCGGCAGCACCCCACCAGCAGGAAACAGCCAGGCTGTATTATGGCACATAATGCGTCAGGCGGTGTCCCACTGGTGGGGCGGGCAGGTGGTGGAACTAACCCAGCGACTCTACCCCGCCAGCATGGCTACTGCTGGATTTCCTCCCAAAGTGTGGTGGAAATCCAGCAGTACCCATGATATGGTGGGAAGAAGACCATCAGCACTGACGGTCTTTTGGCAACTGCGGCTTTGGCGGTCTTCATAGAAGACCACCAAAGTCATAATGAGGGCCTGTATGTCAACACTTAGATAATGATTTCACTCCACACAGATGTCATCATGAATAGTCCAGAATTGTTCTGCAAAAATACTTTTCATCATGCTTGGGGCCTCAGACTGCCTGGAACATCAGTTTCAGATCCTTCCCCTACACACATCCACTTGCTACAACCACTGACAAATCTATGCAGGCTACCGCAACCTACTGCCCTATCTTGTTTCCCCCTAAAAAAAAAGCAGGGTATGACTTTCACTGCTGTGGTTTACTAACTTCTATTTCATCTTGTGCTCATTTGCTCAATATGCTAGTTGCCTTACAGATTACATTTAATAAAAGGCACACACCCCTAATGTCTATTCAAAAAAGGAATTATTTCCCGAAGAGTTATGCAGACATGCACAAACATAAGAAATCTATTTAGTGATGTTTGCTGTAATAGTGGCATATGGAATTCTAAATTCATTGTCTGCACTAATATATTCACTTAACTTCTGTAGCTTCTTGGTTCACAAATTTTCATTACTGTGGTGCCTTGATTTCACCTTTCCATTAGCAGCAAACACCAACGTCTTACGAATTTACAAAAATATCCTCGAGTACTCCACAGAAATCGTGAATGGGGAGTTCACATTTAAAAAACTGGAAATGTAATAAATGTACATTTTAGAATCGAAACATATAATGGAAAGTCCTTTAGCAATTTCCATCATCTTTCTTTTGTATGCCTGGGGAGAAGTAACATGTTTGACATGGGAAAACTTCTACTCTTACAGATGTCAATTTTGGTGGTATGCGCTTCCCTTTCTCTCATTGAAAATGTATCACGTCCTCCGTTGAAAAGGGGCAAATCTCAGAATCCTAAATCTTTGTCTCTTTGTGACTCACAAGTTTGTGAGAGTTCATCACCTTTTGTAGGAGTCTGAAATATCTACACGCCCATATGACATTTACTCACATGTAAAATCACACCACATTGGCATGATCGATTTTGTGTGTGAATAAATCCATATACAAATGCAAATAATATAATATAACAAAACTTAATTTGTCTCTGTGACAGCTTCCATTTACCCACCACAAATAACTTTGTGAATCAGACCCTAGATATTTGTTTCAAATTCCTCTCATGTTTACAGGGTGAAGTAGTAGATGTTAAGGTTATAAGTCATGCTTTGAAAAATTAATTTTATATCTTAAACATATCACACCTCCGTAAACATATTTAAAAAAAAACATATGCATTTGATCATTCTTTTTACGATGACTTTGGACTGGCATTTACCTTACAATAGTAAAGAAGCAGAGGAAAGAAGAAAATAACTCAACTTTGGTTATCATTGCATAATAGTTTCAAGAAAACAAACGCAATTGAGATAAAATCAAAAAGTGTATGTTGAGCAAGAGAGGAGGTATGTTACTGGTCCATTAAAGTCCTTTTATCTCTGTGCTCACGTTAGTTAAAAATAAATCAATTAACTGACACCAATTCAGTAGCTTTGTTAGAAAATAAAGTGTTTATTAAGAAACTATATATACTGAACACCCCCACGGTCTCTGTGAAAATGGAAAATCCTGTCTTTACAATATGCAACCATAGCCATGGCAAGAAAGGAGTGACATACATGTTCAGGAAAAGAAAGACTGAAAATGAGGTAATGGTTTACAATATAAAACAGCCTGCAATGCTCAATATTTGTGACCAGCAACATTTAGCAGCCACATATGGCTTCACAATATCTGATTTTTAAAACCAAACTCCTTACTTGCGTACCTTTATCAAAGTGTAAGAAATACCCCCTTCATACTTGGCATAATTGTGGAAATCGCCTAACAACTACACCAATCAGATGTGTCTAGGACATTATTGATCTAATCAAGGACGCTTCAAAGTAACTAGTGAGTAAACAGACCATGAAAAACTCAACTATGTGCTTATTACAAAACGATCACCTGGTTTAAATCAGTTTGGAACCGTTTATCAAATTGATGAGTAATAGCAGATTGAATTTCACTTTATAAATGTAAAAAGGTGGCAGAAGCATCACGGTCAACTACAAATCATTTACGTCCCTCTTTAGTTGTTGAAATACGGGGAGTGTCACTGTGTAATCCACATAATTTTTTATCATTGGGGCTTGATTGAATTATCTCATAAGGCCAATACCATTTTAATGGCAGGCGGAATGATATTCATTATATCTTATGCGAATTCCCTAGCCTCCTCTAACTATTATAAACATTGAAAATCCCACCTCATCATTTGGCACCTCTTATTACCTCAAGATACTTATCACAAGAAAGTTCTTGTAAGCCATTGCATTTTAAAAATAACCACAAATCTTGCTTTTAGAAAAGTGCTGTATTATGCATCATCCACAGTCCTGTACAATTCTATGTACAAAACCTCAACTTTTAGCTCAATCTTACCAGTATTGATTTTGCTATCGATTTGCAAGACCCATAGTCCCTACTTTATAACGTCACGCTAGGTTGACATGGTAACAGGTGATGACACCATTAAAACGGTGATGTGAAGTCACAGGTTCACAAAGAAAACTCAAACAAGATTCCAAAACAGTGAAAATACGACTAAGATGTCTTTAAACAAGTACAACTATATTTCGTTTTCAAGATTGCTCCTCATATTGTTGTTTTCAGTTTATTTTGCGGCTGCTGCTGGTGTTGCTGCTGCTGTTCTTGTGCATCCTCTGAATAATTAGAGAGCGCGGGGAATTGAAGAGAGAACCACCCTGTTATCTTGTGACAGAAAATGTTTCTGTGGTTTAAAAGTACTGTATACAGTCGAGGGGGAAGTTCCATGAATTAAACTTTGATCCAAAAGACCGAGTTTTGCCCCTCCTTTTTGATGGCACAGCCTACACTTGACACCAAAATAAGGTAACTTTAGGAGTTTAAAAGACGTGGCGTCCTTTGCTGAAATAAACACCGACATCCTGAACATAAATGCCTTGATTAAGAGGTCTGGGATGTCCAGGAAGGCTTATTGTGTTCAACATAATTTCTCTGAAACCTAAGAAAAAAAGAACAAAGGCAAAATAAAGGAAAGAATAAAAACACAAAATAGAATAATAAAAGGAAAATAAGTAAATAATCAAGCATGAAAGGGGCAAAGTTAAATAAAAAACAAACTGTACAATATATATATTATATAGATAAATGTGAAAATGAAGCCTATCTGCAAGTAGCAATAAATTAAAATAAGGGTTTGAAGTACTTACAGATGGTTGTCCATCTGTTTACCAATGCACAAATTTTCAGTTTCTAAAATCAAAATTAGATTATGACCTACTATTTCCTCTCTGAGGTCTTTCTTAGGCAATAGTGTATATGTATGATCCGTCAGAGCAAACATCATGTCATAGCCGTTCAGTTATCATGCTTCATTAGCAGATACACAATATTTCTCCAGGTCCTAACAGGATTTAACAAGCATTGGCTTAGCCAATAGATCTTGCCTTTGGGACCTTATAAGTGTTTAGCCATGCAGCAAGCTATCCTGGGTGCTGTGCCACCTGATATTGAAGAGCTATACAATTACTACACACTGGGTCATAACTAATATGTTTGTTGTGGCAAAACAACTTCTAGGGCAGAAATGGAAATCCCACACAATGCAAGATTGGGCAAGAAAGTTATAGTTGTAATGGCAATGGACTAATTGTCTTGGGAGATCAGTAGGCTTCCCCATAATTTTAAATATCAATGGCAACAACAGTTGGACTACCCTGACATGTCTATCGTCTGAGGTAATTGGATTGAAGAGAGGTGAACTGGATTGGAGAGGGGTGGATTGATTGGAGAGGGGTGTACCGGATTGAAGTGGGCTAGATTAAGGTGATTTGGAGTGGGGTGGATTCGACCCAGTAGGGTGTATTAATGTGGACTGGACTGATTAGGGTGGATTAAAGTGGACTGTAGGGTGAAGGGCGTAGGGTGGATTGGGAAGTGGTGGACTTGATTGGAGTGGGATGGGGTGGCTTGGGGACAGGTGATTTGGAGTGCAGTAGATTCTACCCAGTAGCATAGATTAATGTGGACTGGACTGAATAGGGTGGATTAAAGTGGTCTTTAGGGTGGATGAAGGCAGTGGGGTGGATTGGGAAGTGGTGGACTTGATTGGAGTGGGATGGGTTGGAGTGGGGTAGGGTGGACTGGATTCAGTAGGGTGGATTGGATTTAGTAGGGTGGATTGAAACGGGGTGGATTAGGGTGTAATGAGGTGGATTAAAGTGTGATGGGGTGGAATGGATTGAAAGGATGGATTGGGGTGGGGTGGACTGGATTGGGGTGTGAGATTGTGGTTGGATGGATTGGGTTGGGGTGGATTGGGTCCGGTGGATTAAGTTGGTGTGGGGAGTATTGGGAAGGTTTGGATTGGAGAAGGGTGTACTGGACTGAAGTGGGTGGATTAAGGTAGTTTATAGTGGGCTGGATTCGATCGAGTTGGGTGGATTAATGATGACTGAACTGAGTGGGGTGTATGAAAGTGGAAAGTATTTAAGTGAGATGGACTGGGTAGCAGTCGACTTGACTGGAGAGGCTGGATTGATGTGGGGTGGATTGGACTTGGGTAAAGTGGGACGAGTGAGGTGTGGTGGGTTGATTGGAGTGTGGTGGGTTGGCCTGGGGGGTTGGAGTGGGGTGGATTGGATTCAGGTGGACAGGACTGAAGTGGATTGGGGTGTGGTGATTTTGGATGAGGTGTATTGGATTGGAGTGGGGTAGATTGGACTTGGCAGGATTGGGGTGGATTGGGATAGGTGGGGTGGACTGGGTTGTAGTGGGTGGATTGTGGGTAATTAGATGGGGTGAATTGGGATGCAGTGGGTTGGATTGGGGTGAGGTGGATTGGAGTGGGGCAGATTATTTTGGACTGGAGTGGGGCACATTGTTTTGGATTAAAGTGGGGCAGATTGTTTTGGATTGGAGTTGGCCAGATTGGAGTGGGACAAATTGAAATGGATTGGAGTGGGGCAGGTTGTTTTGGATTGAAGTGGAGCAGATTGGTGTGGGACAGATTGTTTTGGATTTGACTGGAGTGGGGCAGACTGTTTTGGATTGGGGCAGATTGTTTTGGATTGGAGTGGGCTGGATTGGAGTGGGGCAGATAGTTTTGAATTGGAGGGGGGCATATGGGAGTCAGGCAGATTGTTTTGGATTGGAGGGGGGCAGAAGGAATAAAACAGATTGTTTTGGATTGGAGTGGGCAGATTGTTTGGGATTGGGGTGAGGTGGATTGAAGTGGGGTGGATTGTTTTGGACTGGAGTGGGGCTTGTTGGAGTGGGGCATTTTCTTTTGGATTAAAGTGGGGCAGATTGTTTTGGATTGGAGTCAATTGAAATGGATTGGAGTGGGGCAGGTTGGTGTGGGACAGATTATTTTGGATTAGGGCAGATTGTTTGGGATTGGCGCGGGGGAGAGTGGGCTGGATTGGAGTGGGACAGACTGTTTTGGATCGGAGTGTGCCGGATTGGAGTGGGGCAGATTGTTTTGGATTGGAGGGGGCAGATGGGAGTGAGCCAGACTGTTTTGGATTGGAGTGGGGCAAATTGTTTTGGATTCGAGTGGGGTGAACTGGAGTGGGGCAGATTGTTTTGGATTCGAGTGTAGCAAATTGGAGTGGGTAGATTGCTTTGGATTGGGGTGGGTCAGAATGTTTTGGAATGCAGTGTGGCAGATTGTTTTGGATTGGAGTGGGGTGGATTGGAGTGGGGCAGATTGTTTTGGATGGAGTGGGGAGATTGTTTTGGATTGGAGTGGGGAGATTGTTTTGGATTGGAGTGGGGTGAACTCAAGTGGGGCAGATTGCTTTGGAGTGATGCATGTTCTTTTTGATAGGGGCGAATTGGCGTGGAGCAGAATGATTTGGATTGACGTGGGGCAGATTGCTTTGGAGTGGTGCAGATTGTTTTTGATTAGAGTGGTGTGAACTAGAGTGGGGCAGATTGCTTTGGATTAGTGCAGATTATTTACCAGAGTGGGGCGAATTAGAGTGGGGCAGATTGTTTTGTATTGGGGTAGATTGGAGTGGGACAGGTTGTTCTGGATTGGAGTGGGTCATATTAGAGTGGGACATATTGGAGTGGGGCAGGTTGTTCTGGATTGGAGTGGGGCTGATTAGAGTGGGATGGATTGGAGTGGAGCAGAGTGTTTTGGATTGGAGTGGGGCATACCACTTTGGAGTGGTTTTGACTGTTTTTGATTAGAGTGGGGTGAAATGGAGTGAGACAGATTGCTTTGGAGTGGTGCAGAATGTTTCTGATCAGAGTGGGCCAGATTGCCATGGTGCAGATTGTTTTTTATAAGAGTGGGGCAAAATGGAGTGGGCAGATTGGAGTGGGACAGACTGAAATGGATTGGAGTGGGGTTGGTTGTTTTGAATTGAGGTGGGGCAGATTGGTGTGGGGGAGATTGTGTTGGATTGGAGTGGGGCAGATTTTTGTGGATTGGGGCAGATTGTTTTGGATTGGAGAGGGCTGGATTGGATTGGGGCAGACTGTTTTGAATTGGAGTGGGCCAGATTGGAGTCAGAAAGATTCAAATGGATTATGGTGGGGCAGGTTGTTTTGGTTTGAAGAGGGGAAGATTGGTGTGGGGAAGATTGTTTTGAATTGGAGTGGGCCAGATAGAAGTGAGGCACAATGTTTTGGATTGGAGTGGGGCATATTGTTTTGGATTGGAGTGGGCCAGAATGGAGTAGGGCAGACACTGAATATATTGAATCAATCAGTGCTTGATCCCTGCACAACACAGAGGAATGATAATGATGCAAGGCATGCCTTGACAAATTTGGAGGCTGTAAAGAAGAGTGCTAAGCAAGCCAACAACATTTACTGAATACAATAGAGTCTCGCAAGCAAGACACATGAGCTAGCACATGCACTCACAGGCTCGACCCTAAAAATGATCCCTAAACATTGTTTTGCTCAACACATGGTTTGCACCAAACGCTTCTTCACTCTCTGATGCCCCCATATATATGTTCTGCAGAAGAACATTGTTCTAATGTTGCAACATGTGCCACAGTAATGAAGAATCTAGTAAAACCTATTTAATTGGTTTAAAAATACCAGCGTTTAGGGACAGAGTAAACTAACACTGATTGGTAAATTAAATGACCAGCTTTTTAATTATAGGTTTAAACAAGCACAAAAGGAAACATAGGAGGAAGTGTTATTTGCATGTGATCGCCCAGCTGGGTGAAGTAGGGAACACCTATTAAAACTCTGGTCTTTTAGATCTGCAATAGCTGTCCCAACCACTGGGCTACCTTACCTCTCTACCAGGACACTCACCTTTTACTGCAGCATTCATAATATGTAGATGGTCTCAAACTCCACATCACACTGAATTAACTTATTGTGAAGTTAGTATTCAAGATGTATTTGCAACTTTAAATCCACACATAACACAGTGATTTCTTAAAACTTCCTCTCCATTGAAAGACATTCTTAAGCCTTTACTGACAAGATCACAGTGCTTACGAGCCTAATATCCTACACACTGGATTAAGGTGAGTAAATCTGACAGATGTAGTGTCTAGAGTGCAGCAGTGCATTACTTATTTGTTTAATGACAGAAGAAACACATAACTCTGGCCAGATTTTCTATATGTCTTAAGTATTTCCTGACAAGATCACAGTGCTTAAGAACCTAATATTCTTCACATTTGATTCCTGTGATACCATTACGTGAGGGTGAGTTTATCATGGTAAACGTTTTGATATGAACACTTGACCTGCTCAAAGTAAGCAAAATGTGGATGTCAACAAAGACATGCAAAACAGAAAAAGTATAGTGGAATCTATGCATTGACACTGATCCGATGTTATTCAGGGGCAATTTCATAAAAAGCCAACATTGTTACTTCCTGGTGCAAGAATACCAATGTGAGTTTACTAAATTACATGTAATTAAGCAGTTAGTAGGTCTAACAAGGTTTTACCAGCACATAAAGTAAACAGCAGGGTGTGTAAATAGTGTTGACTGTCAAAATGTAATATAAAGTAGATCATCAAGTTCCAAGCCTTATATCGAAAATGTAATGATTGACTTTTTTCACAAACTAAGAGATATGCCTACATGCAATTTTACCTTTCACTCCTAGTACAGAAGATACTGCCATTGTGTATGGCTCTCAGAGAGATTCATTCACGTGAATACTGGATTCTTAACCTGGTTATTCATTGCTCTTGCTTAAAAATGGTGGAAAAGTAAACTTTGTTTTTCCACTGGTGGTATTTCACCTAGGGCTTTCCAACCTCATCTGGAGGTTCAAGGAACTCAAGAGAAGCGGTAAGATTTTAAATGAGGTTGTCCACATCCCCTCTGTCTCCTTCTCAGAGGCCCTTCTAACTCAAGGGAGGTGGGGGAGGGCAGTGGCAATCAACCACTGATGGGTCTGAGGAGACCTGCTACTGGCAGGTTAATTCCTGACAGCGCTATTGCAGCTGTCAGTGAACGCACTTTAATTTTAGGAGGTGGAGGAGGTAAAGATGGTAGCGTGGGTTGCTGGTAAGACGTCAGGTATTTTTTTGTGTTTAGGGGCAATGAAATGGGAGTGATGAGAGCAGGTGGCAGGATACATGAATCATATTTGGGTGAGGGATGCTAAAGAAATCTCAGTGATGGTGTGGTTGGATACGATGCACCAGATACTTTGAAATATCTGGGCAGAAGATGAAATGTTAATGCTGAGGATGATGTGGGAAGGTGATAGGGTACCAGGTAGTTTTTTTGGTACTTTGTTTATTGGATTGGGGAGTGGAAGAAAGAGTGTTGGGCTTTGGTAGAGCACCTCAACCATTGATACTTTTGCACTTCATACTTCATGTAGCAGAAGTGTTCAGGTGGGTGCAGCCATGTCCTTTACACCTTCCCCAAGACATCTCCACACCTGCATTGATTATCTGAGAAGCGGAAGATATTTTGAGATGACATACATAACAAAATATTGTAGCTGGATTACAGTGAATAAGGAGAGTGCTTTCACTTTGGACTTCTGGGTATCATCATGCATGATACGAACTCTGCCTTGATTGTCTGTTAGATGTAACTCAGAACATCTTACTTAAAAACATCTCCATTATTCTGTTGGACATCTATAATTCCCTGAGGTACAGAGAAACAAAACAATTTTGTAGTACAATAAAAGTACAAATTGATTTTGTGACAGAAAGAACATGATTTACAGTGAACTTGTTTTGTTACACGGAAGTCTTACAGAAACACTTTATGTAAATATGTATTAAAATGTGTGTTGTCTAGTCAGTCTAGACGTGGCAACAATGGTCATGCTGGAGGAACCCCAAAGGACATGAGTTTCAACTTTCATTATATTGGAAGAAATGGAAGGTTTTTCTTCCAAACATAAATCTCTTTATAATCAGTGTATCTCTAATTCACGTTGATTGCGTTAATAAAATTACTCAATCCTTAAAACAGACATGCCTGCTGCATCATCTGTCCCGTAAATATGCAGACATTCTGATGTATGTACAAACATAATACAGTTTACGGATGATATGATCAAAAACACATTGATAACTATTGTAATTTTCTTTTTATCTGTACATTGATTAGAGCACAGGGGCTGCCCGTTTAGGTAACAGAGCAGATGAACGACAAAGGCTGCATTAAAAGCCTATATCCATGCACACACCTTGTTTCATGGGAGTAGGAAGTCTGCCATTAAAATCCTACAGTAAAAAAAATTCCCCAATAAATGTTGCCACATCACCTGCAATTTACTGGGTGAACAGGCCGGGACCATAGCTGTCTATAAAGATTTTGATGCAGCAAGCGCCGAAATTTGCATGATATGTCCAGATTTCACTGAGGATCATTTAATTGGTGCTATTTATTGCACTTGATAAATAGCAAATCCCCAGGGTGTCCTCAATTATTGTTCTGTTATTTATCACTGCACAGTAATAAATAACGAATGGCTCATAATCGAGTGAGTAAATGTCAATTCACAAAAATACCAGGGCGGCAGCAGTGAAATCTTGCATCTTGTTCACCACACTGTTGACCCATTATTAATACAGTTCATACAAGATACCATTTGCCGTATTTGCCGAAGCCGTACAGAATAGAAAGAAACTACAGTAACCAAACATAACTCATATTTTTTCCACTCTGTTAATATCAGTGCTTTCTTAACCTTTGAGTCTAGGATTAGTGTTAGACTTTTCATCCTTGGCGTGGTCTCCCTTAACTTTTTGCCTCTGTTCCCCAGGTTGTTGATGTGTGCTGGACTCTGATTTTACTGTTTTTGTTACTCTGGGCACTTTACCATTGCTAACCAGTGCTGAAGTGCAAGTGCTCCTTTACAAAATGTGTATGTGATTGGTTTATCCATGATTGGCATATTTGATTTACTAGTAAATCCCTAGTAAAGTGCACTAGAGGTGCCAGGGCCTGTAAATCAAATGCTACTAGTGGGCCTGCAGCACTGGTTGTGCCACCCACATAAGTAGCTCTGTAATCATGACTCAGACCTGCCATTGCAGTGTCTGTGTGTGCAGTTTTACCTGTAAATTCGACTTGGCAAGTGTACCCACTTGCCAGGCCGGAACCTTCCCTTTTCTTCTTACATGTCAGACACCCCTAAGGTAGGCCCTAGGTAGCCCCAAGGGCAGGGTGCAGTGTATGGTTAAGGTAGGGCATATAGTAATGTGTTTTATATGTCTTGACAGTGAAATATTGCTAAATTCGTTTTTCACTGTTGCAAGGCCTGTCCCTCTCATAGGTTAACATGGGGGCTACCTTTAAATCTGATTAAAGTGTAGATTCCCTTAGGGAGCGGATGGACATGTGGAGTTTGGGGTCTCTGAGCTCACAATTTAAAAATACATCTTTTAGTAAAGTTGATTTTAAGATTGTGTGTTTGAAAATGCCACTTTTAGAAAGTGAGCATTTTCTTGCTTATACCATTTCTGTGACTCTGCCTGTTTGTGGATTCCCTGTTCGAGTCAGTTTGACAGTTGGGCTGGTTGCACCTCACACTAGTCAGTGACACAAAGGGAGCTGGGTTGTAGCCTGCATATCCTGATGAGCCATCTGTGCTAGGAGGGAGGGGAGGAGTGGTTATTCACACCTGAAACGGCTGCGCCTGCCCTCACACAATGCAGTCTCCAACCCCCTGGTGAGTGTCTGGGGCCTGGCCTGGGCAAGGCAGGATTTCACATTCCAAAGAGACTTTACTTTGAAGTAGGCCTACTTCAAAGGAGAAATTGGGTATAAGAAGGGCACCCAAAACCACAGACTTTAAAAACACTTCTGGAACCAAGAGGAACCTCTGCCTGGAGATGAGCTGAATAGCTGAGGAAGAAGTGCTGCCCTGCCTGTGACTGTGCTTTGTGGAGCCATCCTGCAGTTGCTGCTTCTGCCAGAGTAAGAGGGCAAAGACTGGACTTTGTGTGCCTTCCATCTTGTGAAGAAATCTCCAAGGGCTTGATTTAGAGCTTGCCTCCTGTTGTTTGAAGTGTCAGGGACAGCAAAGACTTCTCACTGCCAGTATCTGGAATCTCTGGAGAGACTCCTGCTCTGACAAGTGGTGCCCTATCCTGCCCCTGGGCCCTTCAAAGGAAAGCTGGTGGAAATCCAAGGAAATCAACTTCGGATGACTCCGGACCGACGCCGCTGCTGAATCCGGGGACGTCGCCTGCACCCGACGACGTGACCTTCGCTGGAACACGACGCTCTTCGCAGGCCCGATGCCGCTGCAGCCCCGATGAAGTCTGAGACTCCGTGGAAGTCACCGCACCATGTCGTGACCGATGCCGCTCGAAGTGCGCGGATTCAACGTTTCGCACAGATGCCGCGATCATCGACTTCGCGCATCGGCTTGTTTTCACTCTTCACCCAAGGTACTGTACTTGGGGGTCTGCGCGACTCCGATTCCGGCGCCGCTGGTGTCGGCTTGTTGGAAACGACTCTGTCACGACACCGTGTTAACATCTCATCGAAGCATTTTTGTTTCTAAGCGCTATTTTTGAGTTTAATCTTTAAAAATTCATAACTTGACTTGTGTATGCCGGATTTTTGTCGTTTTGGTCTTGTTTTGTTTAGATAAATATTTCCTATTTTACTAAACCTGTGTAGTGTCATTTTGTAGTGTTTTCATTAAGTTACTATGTGTGTTGGTACAAATACTTTACACCTAGCACTCTGAAGTTAAGCCTACTGCTCTGCCAAGCTACCAAGGGGGTAAGCAGGGGTTAGCTGAGGGTGATTCTATTTTACCCTGACTAGAGAGAGGGTCCTTGCTTGAACAGGGGGTAACCTGACTGTCAACCAAAGACCCCATTTCTAACATTGGTGATCAGCGGTTGGGATTTGGACTTGTATTTGTACTTGACATACAGTCATTAAGTGTACACTACTGTTTGAGTTCAGACCACTACGTGACCACATACTACTTGTTTGGTGATATTTTGATTTTTTCTCTTTGGGACTGTTTTTGTTCTACTTCCATTTTTTTTCTCGCTGATTCCTTGATTGACTTTCTTTGGAACTTCATTTGGGAACTTGTTTTTCTGCCTTTGGAACTTTGCACTTATTTTTGAATCTTCATCCTGTCCCATGCTGGAGATGCATCAGTTGGAGCTGACTTTGACCTTGAGAAATTGGAGAGTTCTACCAAAGCTCAGTTGAAGCAGTTCTGTAAAAGTTTTGACTGTGCAATTAAGAGCTCACCCAGGAAGGAGGAGCTGCAGAAGTCGCTGAGGGCCTGGGTGACAGCCAAGAGCACTGAAGGGCACACAGAGGATGAGGGAGATGAGGAGGATGAGGAAGAGTGTTCAGTACACAATGGTATTGTGGGTGGGCCTGTTATGTCCAGGGAGAAGGTCTCCAGGGCAGGTAGCAGTGTCTCATCCAAGGGTCTGACACCTGAGGAGTTACAGGACAGACAGGCAGAAAGGGAGTACCAATTGGAGCAGAGGATGCTAGCCCTTGAGGAGAGGAAGTTAGCGATGGCTCATGAGCTTAGCTTGAAAGAGATGGATCATAGAAGTCAGTCCAGTAGAGATGGTGGCAGCAACCCTACAGTGCAGCCTGAGAGGAGGGTGCTCATTCCTAAAGACCTTGTGAAATATTACAAGAGGGAGGATGACATATACTTGTGGTTCAAGGGGTATGAGTCTGCTCTCCACATGAATCCGGTCCCTGAAGCTCATTGGGGGGCAGCTCTGTGGAAGCACTTTGAGGCAGAGGGGAGGGATACACTGACAGCCTTAGGGGATGCTCAGAATCTCACCTACTCTAAAATGAAGGATGCCTTGCTTACAAGGTATGGTCTTACCCCTGAGCAGTACAAGGATAAGTTTAGGTCCTAAAAGAAGAAGGAATCCCAAACATGGTTGGAATGTGTTGATTCTTATTGCAGGTCCCTGGATGGGTGGGTGAAGGGCAGTAAGGTAACCACGTATGAGGGGCTTTAAAATCTGATTGCTTGGGAGCACTTGTACAGTTTATGTTTTCCAGAGCTGCGCCAGCACCTGATTGACAGCAAGCTGACTGACCCCAGGAAGTTTGCGCAGGAAGCGGACTGCTGGGAGAGCACCAGGGTCCAAAAGAGGTATGGGGGAGACCACGCCAAGGGTGGGCAGGGTCCCACTCAGAAGAAAGGGGGGTAAGGGTAAACAGGGGGAGTTCTCTAAAGGGCCCCAAACTGATTCCCAGGGTAAAGATTCCCAACCCCCCAGTGAAAAGAAGCCATGGTTCTCCAAAGGGAAGCCAGTGGCAGATGGCCCCCCACCTAAGTGCTATGCATGTGACCAGGTGGGTCATGTGAGGAGGGACCCCAAAGGCCCCAAAAGTACACCGGCACCCACTGATGCGCCGTCCTAGGGTTTGGCCAGTGTAGCGCTTGGGGAGGAGTTGGTTTCAGGTGGGTGGGAACCAGCTGAGATGATCTTTGTCTCACTAGGGGACAGTGAGATGGTCCAGAGAACCCTAGTGCCTGAAAACACTAAGTAGTACAGGCAGTGGGTGACCATTAATGGACAGAGGGTGGAGGCTCAGAGACACAGGAGCCAGTGTGACTACAGTGAGGAGTCAGCTGGTGTCTGAAGAGCAGATTGATCCCCGGGTACTTCACCAAGTAGTTGCAGTGGACAACTCAGAGCGCCTGTGCAGAGTGGCGCAGGTTCCCTTTGAATGGGGGGGGGGGGTCTCAGGTTCCTTGACAGTAGCTTTAAGCCCAACATGGCTGTTGATTGTTTTCTGGGCAATGACCTGGAGCATTCTCCTTGGAAGGAGGTGGAACACAGGTCTCACTTGGAGATGTTTGGTCTGCCTGGGTGGGTATGCGTATCCACCCGGTCAATGGCAGCCCGTCAGGGTAATCAAGAGCCCCTGGAGCCTGAAACAGTGGCCCAGGGGACCGCCAAGAAGAGGAAGGGCAGAGGGCACGGGAAACCGGCCTCAGAAGTTCCCAGGGTCCGGGAAGAGGCAGAGCCTGAGGGTGACTCCCCGGAGCCTACAGGGGAACAGGTGGCTGAACTGGGGGAGGTCCCTGAGCTGTTGAAGTGGCAGCAGGAAG
Source organism: Pleurodeles waltl (assembly GCF_031143425.1). Lineage (NCBI taxonomy): Eukaryota > Metazoa > Chordata > Amphibia > Caudata > Salamandridae > Pleurodeles > Pleurodeles waltl. The sequence continues at coordinate 452,203,237 of NC_090440.1, read as the reverse complement.
GGGGGCCCACCAGGGAAGCCTTCTGTGCAGCACAGAAGTCTTGCCCTACTTTGGAGGGTTTGCGGCAGCAGGCGGTAGACCAGGCGGCTGGCAAGGAGCCAGGATCACACCTGATTTATTGGGAGGATGACCTCCTGTATAGCGAGCCTAAGGTTCCTGAGCCTGGGTCAGCCCGTGTGCTGGTGGTACCCCAGTGCTTCAGGGCCTTCCTACTGGGGTTGGCTCATGATGTGCCTTTAGCTGGACATTTGGGGCAGGACAAGACCTTTGAGAGGCTTGTCATCCACTTTTACTGGCCCCTAATGCGCAGGCACTCAGATGCACATTGCAGGTCTTGTCAGACTTGTCAGGCAAGTGGCAAGAGTCGGAGGAAATGTAAGGCTCCCCTCCAGCCTTTGCCTGATGTCAGTACTCCCTTTGAGAGGGTAGGCATTGACATTGTGGGGCCTCTGGATCCCAAGACAGCCATGGGCAACAGGTTTATCCTGGTCTTGGTGGACCACGCCACCCGGTACCCAGAAGCCATTCCTTTGAGATCAATCACTTCCCCTGTGGTGGGTCGTGCATTGATGTTTTTTTTTACCCGCATGGGGTTCCCCAAGGAAGTGGTATCTGATAGGGGTACCAACTTCATATCCACGTATATGAAGTCTCTGTGCAAGGAGTGTGGGGTAACCTACCAGCTCACCACCCCTTACCACCCCCAAAGTAATGGTCTGGTTGAGAGATTCAACCACACCTTAAAAGGCATGATAATGGGCCTGTCAGAGCCCTTGAGGCAGAAGTGGGACGTCCTCTTACCATGCCTTCTGTTCGCCTACAGGGAGGTGCCTCAAAAGGGACTTGGGTTTAGCCCCTTTGAGCTGATTTATGGCCACCCTGTGAGGGGACCTTTGAGTCTGGTTAAGGAAGCTTTGGAGAAAGCTCCTAGTAAACCCCCCCAGGATGTAGTCAGTTACATGCTGGCTTTGAGAAACCAGACTGCCCGCTTCAGGAGTCTCGCTCAGGAGAACCTGGAAGCAAGCCAGGAGGACATGAAATGCTCTTATGACCAGAATGCCACTCTGGTCGAGTTTCAACCTGGACAAAAAGTGTGGGTGATGGCACCAGTGGAGCCTAGGGCGCTCCAGGATAAGTGGACTGGAAGATTTGAGGTGGTGGAGCGCAAGAGCGAAGTCACCTACCTGGTGGACTTGCGGTCTCCAAGGAAACCTTTAAGGGTCCTGCAAGTCAACCGCCGCAAACCTCACTTTGAGCGGACTGAACTGTCCATGCTCCTTGCGACAGATGATGGGGTAGAGGAGGAGAGTGAGCATCTTCCTGACCTCCTGTCTGCAGGAGAGAAAGATGGGTTAGTGGAGGGAGTGATCCTCTCCCCCTCCCTGACTGAAGAGCAGCAAGGTGACTGTCGCCACGTGTTGGGACAGTTTTCCTCACTCTTTTCCTTGATCCCAGGAGTCACACACTTGTGCACACATGATGTGGATACTGGGGACAGTACACCTATTAAACAGAAGGTTTACAGGGTGACTGACAGGGTCAGGGCATGCATTAAGGATGAGGTATCCACAATGCTTACCCTAGGGGTTATTGAGCACTCCAGCAGTCCTTCGGCCAGCCCAGTGGTATTGGTCCCAAAGGCTGCTGCACCGGGTGCCACTCCAGAACTGAGGTTCTGTGTGGACTACCAGGGACTCAATGCGGTCAGCAAGACTGACGCACACCCCATCCCCCGAGCTGATGAGCTCATTGACCAGTTGGGAGCTGCCAAGTATCTCAGTACTTTTCATTTAACATCTGGGTACTGGCAGATTGCCTTAACTGAGGGGGGCAAGGAGAGGTCAGCATTCTCTACACCAGATGGGCACTTTCAATTTAAAGTGATGCCATTTGGGATGAAGAATGCCCCTGCCACCTTTCAGAGGTTGGTCAACCAGGTGTTGGCAGGACTGGATGAGTTCAGTGCCGCCTACCTGGATGACATTGCTGTGTATAGTTCCACATGGGAGGAACACCTGCAACACCTCTTGAGAGTGTTAGAGGCCCTGCAGAAGGCAGGCCTCACTATTAAGGTGAGCAAGTGCCAAATAGGGCAGGGTTCTGTGGTGTACTTAGGACACCAGGTGGGGAGTGGCCAGGTGACACCCCTACAGCCTAAGATTGACACGATTCTGGCTTGGGAGCCTCCCAAGACCCAGACTGAAGTGAGAGACTTTTTAGGTCTCACAGGATATTACAGGAGGTTTGTTAAGGGATATGGTACCATTGTTACCCCCTTAACTGAGTTGACTTCTAAGAAGCAACCCAGGAAAGTGATCTGGACAGAGGCTTGCCAGAACGCTTTTGATGCCCTGAAGGCTGCCATGTGCACAGCACCTGTGCTGAAGGCACCTGACTACTCCAAGGAGTTTGTTGTGCAAACAGATGCCTCATAGCATGGTATTGGTGCAGTACTCTCACAGCTTAATGAAGAGGGCCTAGATCAACCCGTAGCCTTCATTAGCAGGAGGTTACTACCCAGGGAACGTAGTTGGAGTGCCACAGAACGTGAAGCGTTTGCTGTGGTCTGGGCACTGAGGAAGCTAAGACCCTACTTGTTTGGGACTCACTTCTGAGTTCAAACCGACCACAGGCCCCTCAGATGGTTAATGCAGATGAGGGGTGAGAATCCCAAACTGTTGAGGTGGTCCATTTCCCTACAGGGGATGGACTTTATGGTGGAACACGGTCCTCATACAGAACACGCCAATGCTGATGGTCTGTCCAAGTTCTTCTGCCTTAGTGATGAGAACTCCCATGAGTTGGGTAGTTGCTCACCACTTTCAGCTGGGGGGACACGTGTTAGACTTTTTATCCTTGGCGTGGTCTCCCTTAACTTTTTGCCTCTGTTCCTCAGGTTGTTGATGTGTGCTGGACTCTGATTTTACTGTTTTTGTTACTCTGGGCACTTTACCACTGCTAACCAGTGCTGAAGTGCAAGTGCTCCTTTACAAAATGTGTATGTGATTGGTTTATCCATGATTGGCATATTTGATTTACTAGTAAGTCCCTAGTAAAGTGCACTAGAGGTGCCAGGGCCTGTAAATCAAATGCTACTAGTGGGCCTGCAGCACTGGTTGTGCCACCCACATAAGTAGCTCTGTAATCATGACTCAGACCTGCCATTGCAGTAACTGTGTGTGCAGTTTTACTTGTAAATTCGACTTGTCAAGTGTACCCACTTGCCAGGCCTAAACCTTCCCTTTTCTTACATGTCAGACACCCCTAAGGTAGGCCCTAGGTAGCCCCAAGGGCAGGGTGCAGTGTGTGGTTAAGGTAGGACATATAGTAATGTGTTTTATATGTCCTGACAGCGAAATATTGCTAAATTCGTTTTCACTGTTAACCTGTCCCTCTCATAGGTTAACATGGGGGTTACCTTTAAATCTGATTAAGGTGTGGATTCCCTTTAGGAGCGGATGGACATGTGGAGTTTGGGGTCTCTGAGCTCACAATTAAAAAATACATCTTTTAGTAAAGTTGATTTTAAGATTGTGTGTTTGAAAATGCCACTTTTAGAAAGTGATCATTTTCTTGCTTATACCATTTCTGTGACTCTGCCTGTTTGTGGATTCCCTGTCTGGGTCAGTTTGACAGTTGGGCTGGTTGCACCTCACACTAGACAGTGACACAAAGGGAGCTGGGGTGTAGCCTGGATATCCTGATGAGCCATCTGTGCTAGGAGGGAGGGTAGGAGTGGTCATTCACAACTGAAAGGGCTGTGCCTGCCCTCACATAATGCAGTCTCCAACCCCCTGGTGAGTGTCTGAAGCCTGGCCTGGGCAAGGCAGGATTTCACATTCCAAAGAGACTTTACTTTGAAGTAGGCCTACTTCAAAGGAGAAATTGGGTATAAGAAGGGCACCCAAAACCACAGACTTTAGAAACACTTCTGGAACTAAGAGGAACCTCTGCCTGGAGAAGAGCTGAATAGCTGAGGAAGAAGTGCTGCCCTGCCTGTGACTGTGCTTTGTGGAGCCATCCTGCAGTTGCTGCTTCTGCCAGAGTAAGAGGGCAAAGTCTGGACTTTGTGTGCCTTCCATCTTGTGAAGAAATCTCCAAGGGCTTGAATTAGAGCTTGCCTCCTGTTGTTTGAAGTCTCAGGGACAGCAAAGACTTCTCACTGCCAATATCTGGAATCTCTTGAGAGACTCCTGCTCTGACAATTGGTGCCCTATCCAGTCCCTGTGCCCTTGAAGGGAAAGCTGGTGGAAATCCAAGGAAATCAACTTCGGACGACTCCGGACCGACGCCGCTGCTGAATCCGGGGACGCCGCCTGTACCCGACGCCGTGACCTTCGCTGGAACGAAACGCTCTTCGCAGGCCCGACCCCACTTCAGCCCCGCTGAAGTCAGAGTCTCCGTGGAAGTCGCCGCACCACGTCGTGACCGACGCCGCTCGAAGTGCGCGGATTCAACGTTTCGCACAAACGCCGCCATCCCCGACTTCGCACATCTGCTTGTTTTCACTCTTCACCAAAGGTACTGTACTTGGGGGTCTGCGCGACTCCGTGTCCGGCGCCTCTGTTGTCGGCTTGTTGGGAACGACTCCATCACGACGCCGTGTTATCACCTCATCGAAGCATTTTGGTTTCTAAGCACTATTTTTTAGTTTTATCTTTAAAAATTCATAACTTGACTTGTGTATGTCGGATTTTTGTCGTTTGGTCTTGGTTTGTTTAGATAAATATTTCCTATTTTTCTAAGCCTGTGTTGTGTCATTTTGTAGTGTTTTCATTAAGTTACTGTGTGTTGGTACAAATACTTTACATCTAGCACTCTGAATTTAAGCCTACTGCTCTGCCAAGCTACCAAGGGGGTAAGCAGGGGTTAGCTGAGGGTGATTCTCTTTTACCCTGACTAGAGTGAGGGTCCTTGCATGAACAGGGGGTAACCTGACTGTCAACCAAAGACCCCATTTCTAACTATTAGCAAGACCAGTGCCAGGGGTATCTCTTAATGTATCTCCCCTTATTATGTCCCCTCCATTCCCCCCTCTTTTCATGTAATGGAATGTTCTAAAAGAAGGCACTGTAGAATGTGTAGCGATGCGACTAGAATTCTATCAGCTGTCAACTGTTACTGAGAGTCCCTCAGCTGTGGCTGGAATGTCTTGAATAAAGCCCGAGTTCTCCTTCAATTGGTTTCCTAGGGCGACTCCCAGTAGTGTCAGAGGTACAAAAGAGTAGGGGGGCATCAGTTACCCAGGCTACTTCCGCTTGAGGTGCATGATCATTGATGCACCATGACTGGAACGTATCTGAAGCAAGCTCTATCTTATCATGCTGCATTTGGTTAGATAGGCTACTGCCATTGAAAAATATTGCCAATTTCTTATTCAATCTTCTTTTTTGTACAGCTGTGCACATTTGAAAAGCCTCTAACATTGAAATACCTTTGTGCACAAACTGAGGCGTTCATCTGCACATTTGGAACTGGCAGCGTGAGTGACAGGCTGTTCATCAGAGACATGGGTGTATTTGAGGAATAAAAAATAACTCCGATTTAATTCAAATTCACATTTCATTTAAGCCAATTTATCGTTACTGGAGGGCTTCTTTGCATGAACCAATATCCCATGTGCTGTATTGCACGAGGAAATGATGTGTTATGTGTCATGTATTAGATCTGGGGATTGGTGTGAGATTAGCATTGAAACCTGAATAAATGAAATGAATAACTTGCCTAACATGAAACGTTATGTATACACATTAATACTGTACATGTTTCTCTTTTAAAAATGAGCAATTCCTAGAAATGTATTCTGCTTCGAGACGGAATAGCTTTAGGCTGAAGGCAGGTCAGGCCCATTCATATTCAATCCTTTAATCCTTGTTTTCCTTACCCACACATGTCCCTAACATCGTTTTCTACTCTCTTACATTGTTAACCATTCAAACAATAGTCTGCAATCATTGGTATTTAAAATGTTTTTGCTTGTCCATATAAATACACTTTAATATCCATCTGCTTATGTCAACCATGCACATATTTACATGTTTTTCAAACTAAAATGATGTTAGCAATACGTACAAGTGCTTTAGTTTTTGCTACTAATAATCGGCTTTCAATGTACTTCTTTTCGTTCGGCTTTCAAATTTAACAAATTAAGGGCAGATTTATTATTTTTTATCCAAAAGCAGAGAATAAGCCAACTTGCTTTGCGTAAGGGTAGAAATGAGCGCACAGCCAAATCTACTTAATACAAAGTCTATCTGTCACTGTTAATTGGGTTTTGCATCAAAAACTATAAATGCAAGTGCATATCCACCCAAGCAACGCCCCTGGGCACGAAGTGGCTCATAACTTTTGGGCTGAAAAGTGGATACCCTTGCAAGAATTTGCATCGTTTTGCATCACTTTCCGTTGGTGTAAAGTCTATGCAAATAGGTGGCTTAAATGTTGAATTTGCCATTGTTTCCACCCCTTTTTTTTTTTTAACACATCAAGGTCTCCTCTTCATTCAATGTCTAAATAGTGGTTATATGTTACACGAAGTCTTTCCCTATAGGACTTTAATCTGCTGACACACCACCTTCAATCACTTAACGTTTTGTAATGCCTCCTTTTCAAATCCAATGGTGGACTGCAGAAACACTTTCTAGAGGGCGGCCATTTGTGGTGGAGGAGGCCAGGAGGAGCAGGGAGAGCCTTCGGGATAGGCATAATTATAGAGCGAAGTGCAGGCCAGGCATCGAGGACGGTCATCATTGTAGCACAAAGATCCTGTTGGCATCATGGACAGTTGTTGTGCTTTGGCTGTCACCGTTGGCTGTCAATGTTGTAGCATGAAGTGCAGATCTTGTGCTGTCTCTGTAGTGTGAAAAGTCCAGTTCATCAGACCTTCGCTTTTGCGGTCAGCGAGCACAGCAAGATCTTGGTGAAAATGGCCGCTGACATGAAGAGCCCAAAACTTCAGGATTTCTCCTTTTCTTCAAGGAGGAGCTCTATTGATGACACACCAAAGGTCCAGGAGTTGGGAGGCATCTTTTGAGGATCAGGAAATCACTTCAGCAGAGGCCAGTAGGGCTCTGGCAGGTCCAGTTACAGGTCCGTGCTCGTCCAGTTGCAGGTCCGGGAAGGTCCTGCTGTAGCAGGTCAACTGTGCATTTGCAAAGAGGCCTCTGGAGCATGTTTTGTCCAAGTAGCTCAGCACAGGAGGTTAGTCAGCTGACCTTTGGAGCCACTTCAGCCTGGGATAAGGAGTGCAGATCAAGCCTTCTTTCTCACATAAGAGGGTAATCCACATGCAAGACAGCAGTCCTCCTTCTGTAATGTGCACAGGTCGAGGAGTGTACTGAAGAGTAGGTTGGTGGTTCCTTCTTTGAAATAGAATACACTTTTGAAGTTGTGTCTGTAGTTTCCTGCCTCCCTGCCTTTGTCCTCATCTCTCTAAAGACACAATAGGCTAGTGTGAAGTGTGTGTGAGATGACGCAGTGTCTATGAAGTGCAAGTGTGACCGGTGACATCTCCACCCCATCTCGATAGACCATCCTGCCAACTCTCAGCACCTGTATTGTGTGGCTGTTTAGGATGAAAACACAAAGGCCAACTGCCAAATGCACCTGGTCATGTGACCCAGAAAACAGGCTGTAGGCACCATATTTTTAGGACAAGGGCAAATTGTTAGGACAAAGAAATGCAAACTTTATAAATGGGGCATTTTCAGATACTTGTGACCTACAATTTGACTTTACCATCAAAGATTATTTTAGATTACGATGTCTCAGACAACAAATATGGCATTCCTACCTGTTCCCAAATTAAAGTTATTACTTATTAAAAGTAATAAGGTAACCCAATGTTATGCTATGAGAGAGGTAGGCCTTGCAATAGTGAAAATACACAGTGATAGATAAAATATATATTTCTGTACTGTACAATGACATTATGTTTGTATTGGACAACACACATAAATACTTTCAAAAAGGCAAAAAAATACTGCAAGTGTAGACTTTTATTTAGAAAAGGACTTTAGATTCTGCTCTTTCTAGTTTAGGATCACCAATATCAGGGAGATTTCTCATTATTGTGACTTGAAATACACAGCAACAAAACAAAATGGCTTTCACCGAGTATGGTGTACATGTGAATATCAGTTTTGTATCTTCTTGCCACCTATTTCTCTTTCCAGCAAATTTGACTTTGACAAGAAAAGTTTAAGGGCTAACAAGAGTTTGTTTCAAGTTTAAAGTAAATGCATATCTCTACTCTCAAGAAAATAAACTATTTAATAAACATGCTGTGTTTCATTGGCTGGGTCTTCAACTTGGAATTGTTGCTACTGGGGAAGAGCCTAGGGCACCTTCAATAGAGATGAAGGGTTGTTTTATTCAGCACTGCTAGAATTTCAAGAAACATGCAGACTTATACCTTGAATCTCTGTTACAGAATCATTTAAATAACTGTACTGTCTTGTTGGACTCCTTGGCTGGGTATATCCATTTGAGGTACTTAGTAGAGACATAGGGCTAGATCTGGAGCAGGCAATAAATTATATTTTAGATGGCTTTGATTGATGCATGAACCATTGCTGAGCCAAGGCCTAGGAGACAGACATTAAATGTTTGGAGATATGCCCCAGATTGCTAAAAATAAAGGCTAGGTCAGTCTAACATATATCACAAACATAGTAATAATTGACAGGCAAGGACAATAGTCATAAACCCTATAACCTTATTTCTGTGCAGTATCATATTAGTCAACATTATTAGTCGATTGATAGATTGTGGTAGAACACAATTCTCTAAACATCCGCAATGATAAGATATCAAACCGATCACACTTTGCAAAGACATGGGTCAAAACAACCTCATCTTGTGACACTACGAACTTCTGTGGCATCCCTTTTGTGGGCAGCGGTCAGGACGGCAGTCCGTGTTTCAGGACGCCGAAACTGCTGCGGCCCATTTTTTTTTAACTTGCCTGGCATTTTGTGCCACGGTGCAGCCTAGGAGTCGCATTTCTTCTTTTTTCTTCTTTCTTTGCGTCTTATTTCTTCTTGGGTGACCATATTGTCTTTGTTAGAAATGGGGTCTTTGGTTGACAGTTAGGTTACCTCCTGTTCAAGCAAGGACCCTCAATTTTGTCAGGGTAAAAGAGAATCACCCTCAGCTAACCCCTGCTTACCCCCTTGGTAGCTTGGCAGAGCAGTAGGCTTAACTTCAGAGTGCTAGGTGTAAAGTATTTGTGCCAACACACACAGTAACTCAATGAAAACACCACAAAATTACAACACCAGTTTAGAAAAATAGGAAATATTTATCTAAACAAAACAATACCAAAACAACAAAAATCCGACATACACAAGTCAAGTTATGAATTTTGAAAGATTAAACTCAAAAATAGCGCTTAGAAACACAAAATGCTTCGATGAGGTGTTAACACGGCGTCGTGACGAAGTGGTTCCCAACAAGCTGACACCAGTGGCGCAGGACATGGAGTCGCGTAGACCCCCAAGTACAGTAGCTTTGGTGAAGAGTGAAAACAAGCCGATGCGCAAAGTCGGGGATGGCGGCATCTGTGCGAAACATTGAATCGCGCACTTCGAGCGGCGTCGGTCACGATGTGGTGCGGCGACTTCCACGGAGTCGCGGACTTCAGCGGGGCTGCAGCAGCATCGGGCCTGCAAAGATCGTCGCGTTCCAGCAAAGATCACGGAGTCAGGTGCAGGCAGCGTCACCGGATTCAGCAGCGGCGTCGGTCCGAAGTCGTCCGAAGTCGATTTCCTTGGATTTCAACCAGCTTTCTTTTCATGGGCCCAGGGACTGGATAGGGCACTACTTGTCAGAGCAGGAGTCTCTCCAGTGACTCCAGGTGCTGGCAGAGAGAAGTCTTTGCTGTCCCTGAGACTTCAAACAACAGGAGGCAAGCTCTAAATCAAGCCCTTGGAGATTTCTTCACAAGATGGAAGGAACACAAAGCCCAGTCTTTGCCCTCTTACTCTGGCAGAAGCAGCAACTGCAGGATAGCTCCACAAAGCACAGTCACAGGCAGGGCAGCAGTCCTCCTCAGCTCTTCAGCTCTTCTCCAGGCAAAGGTTCCTCTTGTTTCCAGAAGTGTTCTAAAGTCTGTGGTTTTAGGTGCCCTTCTTATACCCAATTTCTCCTTTGAAGTAGGCCTACTTCAAAGTAAAGTCTCTTTTGAATGTGAAATCCTGCCTTTTCCAGGCCAGGCCCCAGACACTCATCAGGGGGTCGGAGACGGCATTGTGTGAGGACAGGCATAGCCCTTTCAGGTCTAAGTGACCACTCCTCCCCTCCCTCCTAGCACAGATGGCTCATCAGGAAATGTAGACTACACCCCAGCTCCCTTTGTGTCACTGTCTAGTGTGAGGTGCAACCAGCCCAACTGTTAAACTGACCCAGACAGGGAATCCACAAACAGGCAGCGTCACAGAAAAGGTATAAGCAAGAAAATGCTCACTTTCTAAAAGTGGCATTTTCAAACACACAATCTTAAAATCAACTTTACTAAAAGATGTATTTTTAAATTGTGAGCTCAGAGACCCCAAACTCCACATGTCCATCCGCTCCCAAAGGGAATCTACACTTTAATCAGATTTAAAGGTAGCCCCAATGTTAACCTATGAGAGGGACAGGCCTTGCAACAGTGAAAAAAGAATTTAGCAATATTTCACTGTCAGGACATATTAAACACTTTACTATATGTCCTACCTTAACCATACACTGCACCCTGCCCTTGGGGCTACCTAGGGCCTACCTTAGCGGTGCCTTACATGTAAGAAAAGGGAAGGTTTGGGCCTGGCAAGTGGGTACACTTGCCAAGTCGAATTTACAGTTAAAACTGCACACACAGACACTGCAGTGGCAGGTCTGAGACATGATTACAGAGCTACTTATGTGGGTGGCACAACCAGTGCTGCAGGCCCACTAGTAGCATTTGATTTACAGGCCATGGCACCTCTAGTGCACTTTACTAGGAACTTACTAGTAAATCAAATATGCCAATAATGGATAAACCAATTACATACAATTTTACACAGAGAGCATATGCACTTTAGCACTGGTTAGCAGTGGTAAAGTGCTCAGAGTTCAAAAGCCAACAGCAACAGGTCAGAAACAAATAGGAGGCAGGAGGCAAAAAGACTGGGTATGACCCTGCAAAAAGGGCCATTTCCAACACAACCCCCCACCAGCCTAAAGCCAGGGGAGAACAATCAATACCTTGCTGTTCTTCCCTGATTGTGGCGATAGAACAAGGAACCAGGCCCACAACAGCAGGGGCATGTTCCAGTTCTACGCCTTCCTGACTCCAGTTGGATCCCTCTGTCCATACTCTCAGGGCCCACTAAGCTAACCCATGGGGAACCCTTCTCCATATCTGCAGATTCCATCTGTGCAGCACCTAACGTTATTTGCTCACAGATGTATCCAAATGGGCAGATAGCACCACCATGTCGAACACAGTGGTGTTGCCCACTCCACCCCCGGGGTGTGACTCTTGTCCCCCCCCCCAGGGGCAACTCTGTCCACCAGGACACAAGCCACAGTGGCCCCGGACAACTGTCAGAGATGAGAGCCCGACCTCAGGCCTCTCCAACCACTGTGACTGCGGAGAGTGGGGGGCAGTAGCCCCAGGTACCTGGCACCCTTTGACCACTCTCTCTTCAACCAGTTCAGGGATAACAACCTGACCCTGGTCCTCCCCTGTGGGGCTCTTTACCCTCCCTGCAGGAGTGGCACCCCCAGAGTCCAAAATTGTCAGGGTGCTTGTAGAAGCAGTCCTGCACAATCCTTCCACCAGTACAGGGATGTAAACCTGCAACTGGTCCTCCAACCTGGGTTCTGTACCTTCAGGTTGGACCAAGGCCAGGGGTGAGGCTTCCCTCCCCCTGCCCTCCCTTCTGGGGTCCTGCACCCCCCAACAGGGAGTGCCCCCCCAGAAGACAACATGGGATGGGCACTGTTAGCAGTAGCCCCTTCCTCCAGATCAGGGGGGACACCCTGAACCTGGCCTTCCAATCCAGGGTCTGTACCCTTAGATTGCACTGGGTCCAAGGGTGAGGCTCACTCTCCCCTGCCCCTACTCTCAGGGTTCTGCACCCCCCCCTCAGGGAGAGTACCCCTTGAAATCACACAAGGGGGGTGATTGGGCAAACCTCCCACCCTTCAGGTCAGGGTTTACTCCTTGCACCTGATCCTCCAGTCCATGGTCTGTACCCACAGACTGGACCACTGCCTGGCAACCCAGGACATCCTGGGGGGCATACCTACCCCCCACCAGGTCAGAGTTTACCCTCTGAACCTGGTCATCCAACCCAGAGTCACGACCCTGCGGTTGAACCACTGCCTGGCGCACCAGGACTTCCTTGGGAGCACACTTACCCCCCATCACGTCAGAGTTTACCCCCTGAACCTGATCATTCAACCCAGAGTCACCACCCTGTGGTCTGAGGACTTCCAGGGGGGCACACTTACCCCCCTTAAGGCACACACCATCCCCAAGGACCACACAAGAGTCTGGCTGGTGCAGGTCTCCTGACCTCTGCTTATCTGACAGAGTCTGGATTCCCCCCAACCCAGAAATGGTCTCACCAAGGTCATTCCTGGGGGGCACTGCTCTCAGAGTTGACCCCCGACCCTCCAGGTTCTCCACTGGGGTCCGCAACCCCCTCTCAACCCTCTGTCTGGACTTCTGCACCCCCTCACTAGGAGTGGTACTGCCAGACACCAGAACTGGTGGACGCTGGCTACAGCCGCCCCCCAAGTTCTCCTGACACTGTGGAATCTCCCTCAACAGATGGTCCTATGGTACAGGCTAGGCTCCCCTCCTGGTGTTTCCTCATGGAACCCTCCAGGACCTGGGACTGGATCTCGGGCACCTTTGGCCTCAACCCATCCCCATTCCCTCTCCTCTGAGACTGGATATGGGGTCCCTCACCCATCCCACTACACTGGGACCTACCTGGGACACTACAATCCTTCCCTACCTCACCTGGTTGGGAACTACCTAGACCACTCCTCTCAGGAGCACCCCCAAATGCCTCTTCAGACTCTCTGGTACTCACCCAAAGGTCTGCCTCCAGTGTAAGTTCCCTGGGGTCAGATAACTCACACTCCACCTTGTGTTGGCGTAGCTCTGGAAAATAAGGACTAGACATATGCTCTCCAGCAATTACATCACTCAGCCCCTCACATGAATTAAGAAAAGTACCCTTCACCCAACCATCCAGTGACTCAGCCTTGAAAAAGCACCCCACATCACCCTCCTGAGACTGGTGAGACAGTACCCGACTGTCCCTGACCCTCAACCCACACTCTTCTGGGATGTCTTAACACTCCATAACCAGGTCTTCTACCTCGGGGGAACCCCTCTCCCTGTCACTCTCACCTAGAGTCAGTAGAGTGCTCCTCCCACCAGTAGGAATATGACTCCTCATGCCAGTTCCCCAATCCACCTCAGGGACCCTGTGCATCACTGGAGCTACCTCATACCCCTGAACCTCCTAGCGTGTGTTAACTCCGTCCTTCTAGTAGGGCACCACATCTCTGGGCATGTGCACTTCTTCAGCAGCACTGGATATAAAACTGTTGCTGCCACCATTCCAGCTGGACTCAGCCCTCCTGACTGCCAGCTCTTCCACTTCTAGCTCATAAGCCAAAATCATAGTTTCTATCTCAAAGTCCCTTTTCCACTCGTCGTGCTCCCTTTGCACCCTCAACTTTTCTGCCTTCAACCAGCGAGCCCTTTATGCCTGTCTGTCCTGCACATCTTTAGGAGTCATACCCTTAGAGGACCTACTGCTACCACTCCTGGAGATCCTCCCCCCAAGTGTAACAGGTACCTCTACTACACCACGGTGTAGACTCTGCACTTTCTCATCCATATCTTCTGTGTGCGCCCCAACTTCCTTGGCTGTCACCCAGGCCCTCAATGCCTCTTGCAGCTCCCCCTTCCTGGCAGAGCTCTTAATGGGACAGGCAAGATCTTCACAGAACTGTTTCAATTGAGAAACTGAGTACCTCTTCAGTTTCCCTAATTCAAACACAGCTCCAGCTGTTGCATCTCCAGATTGAGACATGATGGCAACAAGTGCAAAGTTCCAACAGCAGAAAACAAGTTCCCAATGAAGTAAAAAGAATCAGTCAAGGGATCACCAAAATCATGGAAGTAGAACAAAAAGGAATCCTAAAGAGAAAAATGAAAGATCCCCAAACAAGTAGTATGTGGTCACGTAGTGGTCTGAGAACAAAACAGTAGTGTACACTTAATCACTGTATGTCAAGTACAAATACAAGTCCAAATCCCAACCGCTGATCACCAATGTTAGAAATTAGGTCTTTGGTTGACAGTCAGGTTACCCCCTGTTCAAGCAAGGACCCTCACTCTAGTCAGGGTAAAAGAGAATCACCCTCAGCTAACCCCTGCTTACCCCCTTGGTAGCTTGGCAGAGCAGTAGGCTTAACTTCAGAGTGCTAGGTGTAAAGTATTTGTACCAACACACACTGTAACTCAATGAAATCACCAAAAAATGACAACACCAGTTTAGAAAAATAGGAAACATTTATCTAAACAAAACAAGACCAAAATGACAAAAATCCGACATACACAAGTCAAGTTATGAATTTTGAAAGATGAAACTCAAAAATAGCACTAAGAAACACAAAATGCTTCGATGAGGTGTTAACACGGCGTCGTGATGGAGAGGTTCCCAACAAGCTGACACCAGCGGTGCCGGACACGGAGTCGCGTAGACCCCAAGTACAGTACCCTTGGTGAAGAGTAAAAACATGCCGATGCGCGAAGTCGGGGATTGTGGAGTCTGTGCGAAACGTTGAATCCGAGCACTTCGAGCTGCGTCGGTCACAACGGGGTGGGGTGACTTCGACGTAGTCGCGGACTTCAGCGGTGCTGCAGTGGTGTCGGGCCTGCAAAGATCGTCGCATTCCAGCAAAGATCACGGAGTCTGGTGCAGGCGGCGTCACCGAATTCAGCAGCGGCATCGGTCCGAAGTCATCTGAAGTCGGTTTCCTTGGATTTCCACCAGCTTTCGTTTCATGGGCAGGCGACGTCCCCGGATTCAGCAGCGGCGTCGGTCCGGAGTTGTCCGAAGTTGATTTCCTTGGATTTCCACCAGCTTTCCTTTCAAGGGCCCAGGGGCAGGATAGGGCACCACTCGTCAGAGCAGGAGTCTCTCCAGAGACTCCAGGTGCTGGCAGAGAGAAGTCTTTACTGTCCCTGAGACTTCAAACAACAGGAGGCAAGCTCTAAATCAAGCCCTTGGAGAGTTCTTCTCAAGATGGAAGGCACACAAAGTCCAGTCTTTGCCCTCTTACTCTGGCAGAAGCAGCAACTGCAGGATAGCTTCACAAAGCAGGGCAGCACTTCTCCTCAACTGTTCTCCAGGCAGCGGTTCCTCTTGTTTCCAGAAGTGTTCTAAAGTCTGTGGTTTTGGGTGCCCTTCTTATACCAAATTTCTCCTTTGAAGTCCGCCTACTTCAAAGTAAAGTCTCTTTTGAATGTGAAATCCTGCCTTTCCCAGGCCAGGCCCCAGACACTCACCAGGGGGTCAGAGAAGGCATTGTGTGAGGACAGGCACAGCCCTTTCAGGTGTAAGTGACCACTCCTTCCCTCCCTCCTAGCACAGATGGCTCATCAGGAAAAGCAGACTACACCCCAGCTCCCTTTGTGCCACTGTCTAGTGTGAGGTGCAACCAGCCCAATTGTCAAACTGACCCAGACAGGGAATCCATAAACAGGCAGAGTCACAGAATTGGTATAAGCAAGAAAATGCTCACTTTCTAAAAGTGGCATTTTCAAACACACAATCTTAAAGTCAACTTTACTAAAAGATGTATTTTTAAATTGTGAGCTCAGAGACCCCAAACTCCACATGTCCATCCGCTCCCAAAGGGAATCTACACTTTAATCAGATTTAAAGGTAGCCCCCATGTTAACCTATGAGAGGGACATGCCTTGCAACAGTGAAAAACGAATTTAGCAATATTTCACTGTAAGGACATATAAAACACATTACTGTATGTCCTACCTTAACCTTACACTGCACCCTGCCCTTGGGGCTACCTAGGGCCTCCCTTAGGGGTGCCTTACATGTACGAAAAGGGAAAGATTGGGCCTGGCAAGTGGGTACACTTGCCAAGTCGAATTTACAGTTAAAACTGCACACACAGACACTGCAGTGGCAGGTCTGAGACATGATTACAGAGCTACTTATGTGGGTGGCATAACCAGTGCTGTAGGCCCACTAGTAGCATTTGATTTACAGGCCCTGGCACCTCTAGTGCACTTTACTAGGGACTTACTAGTAAATCAAATATGCCAATCATGGATAAACCAATTACATACAATTTTACACAGAGAGCATATGCACTTTAGCACTGGTTAGCAGTGGTAAAGTGCTCAGAGTTCAAAAGCCAACAGCAACAGGTCAGAAAAAAATAGGAGGCAGGAGGCAAAAAGACTGGGTATGACCTTGCAAAAAGGGCCATTTCCAACAGTCTTCTTCTGTTGTGGTGGTCTTCCCAGCATGCATTGTTTCTTTCCTTTTCTACTTGGTTTTTCTTCCCATTCATTTCTATATGGCTTTTCCCAATCTGAGAAAAGTCATTTGTTCTTCCTGTTTGTCACTGCCTGTCTAATGGTATATAAGCACTGCAGTTCCCTCTTTCCTTGTGTTGCAAACACTTCAGTCTTGGTGGTGATCCTTGCTCCTGTTTCCAGTTTTTTCCTACTAGTTCCTTATTATTTTCCCTGCAGATTTGGCTTCTAGTTTTGCCTTTTTTCAAGGTCCAAGTGAAACCATTGGTTTACGTGAGAAAAGCTCTGAGTGGAAAAATTCAAAGTTTACGCTCAGGAAAAACCTCTCGTTGTCTGGATTTTATTAGAGCCTTGGCTCAGCCAAGTATTTTACCTTCTGCCGTAGCCTCTGTTTTGGAGATCAGATTCCTCCAGTGGGGCAAGGCTACGGGCTGTAGCTGAAGAGGGCTCTATGAGGCCGGATATCTTAGCTCTGAGGTGAGTGTTAAAACTGATTAGCTGCTCAGAAAAGCTCCTAGCAGGAAAATCTGAATCTTCAGCCCAATGACCGCACATCTTGATCAAATCAACTTGGCAGGTTTGTCCTGGTCCTCCAGAGGTCTTTGGAGCCAAAATGTTTTTATGTCACAGGTTTTTCAGGATGCTAGGAGGAATATACTTTGACACAGCCAATAGGACAACGGGAACAACAACTGGAGGTCAAAACTCAAACCAGCAGAAACTTGAAACAGGGTCCAGGGCATGTGCAGTTGGAACTGGTCCTACCCTCAGTCAGCTTGAAAGGAGGTCAGCCAACTGGGTTCCACTTCTTTGTCCTGGGTACAAGTGAAAGCAGGCCCAGCGCTTGTGTTTTTCTCACAGGCCTCCACCAGTAGGTGCAGGTCTACTTTTCCTTTCTTCTACAGGTCTAGAGTGCTCTGAAAAGGGTACTGGGGATGCCATATTTATGCCTGCCATCCTCTTGTGTATGGGAATGATTCACAAATCACAAATCAATGGGTAAAAGTTCCCAGGAGTAACCCTACCTATTTTTGCAGAATTTAATACATACTCTTCTGCAAACAAGTCCACCGTACCCCCTCTGTGCCATAATCCAATATTGTGATACCCTTATTCCCTTGTGCAGAGCCTTTGTGCCCACCCCAGAGGTGTTACCAGGGAGATGAAAAACCCTGCCTCTGTGGTCACTTCAAACAGTTCTGGGGGTAGCTCACTCTCCACTGGGATTGAAGCCTGTCTGGCTGGGGAAGCAAAGAAAAATGCCTGCCCCGGGTCAGCTATCATGTGCTTGTAACAAGGGGAGGTCTCGTTAAAGTTAATAAAATCTTTAACACTGCCCAAATGATAATTCTGTCAGAGGAACAGAAACACCTTGCCACACAGGGACTTTGTCTCTGCAGCTGTTTTCATACATCATTTAGGTCTTAAGCACTCAATGGTCTGCAGCTGGAGGCTAATGTAAATTAGCCTTCAGAGTCTTAAAGAAAATAAAGTTAACTTTCTAAAAGTTCCTTTTAATTAATATTTATTAAACATCTGCCTTTACAAGTGTATTGGGCTTTTATTATATATCACAAAGAGTGTGTCAAAGAATGGAATTCCTATCTGTTTCCTAGCCGAGGAAAGCAATATTAAATTTAACAGCGCATCCCAGTGTTTCTCTATGGAACAGCCAGCCTTTAATGTTTAAAGTTTACTTTCTACATGTCCTACTTTTAAATTATATGCATCCTGGTGAATGGGCTTTACAGAATTCTTAGAGGTGACTTATTAATATTTAAAGGGAAGGTTTGTTTTGATAGGTTGGTTTGAAGTTTTTAAACTGCCACGGTCAGGCTACAATGGGAGGCCTGAAACCATGTATACACTGTCACTATAAAAGATGGTGCAAAAGGTGAGGGGACTTATAGGTAAGTTAAGTGTGCCAATTATTGTATATAACCAATTTTGACATGTTTTAGATGCCAGAACCACTCACTGGGGCCTTGTTTGCAGACTGTTAGTGTGTCAAAAAATAGCAACATCAGTGCCCAAGAAGTGAGTGTGACAGTGCAAAAAGAAACACTTTCCTACAATTTCCAACAAACAATGCAAAATATTTTATAAATACAATTTATTTTAGTTACAAACACATACAAACATTTTCAGAGTCCCTTAGTGCACAAGATATAAGGTATTATATTTATGAAACTTAATGTTGCAGCTGTCTTTACTATAGGAACGGAATGTCCAAGGTTGGTCCAGGCTCGCGTTATCCACGCCCAATTTTCCGGAACATCCCCATTAGATCTTTTTTGCAAACAATTATTTAAATGGGATAGTTAGGGGTTAGCCTCAAAATCTGAACCTGTGTGGGTCATGACTGTTACAAGGACTTCAAACAATGGGGCCCATATACTGTTACCAGATTTAAAGAGAGGCTAGTATTGTGGCTAGGAAAACAGAGATATATTGTTCTGTGCTTTTAAAATGAAAGAACACATTTATATATGCCAAATATTTTCAAAAAAGACCTTTACATGCCAGCATTCTAGAGTGAGAGAAATAATAGACTAAATTAAATTTGTTCTACACTAGTAAATGTATAAGTAACATGTATGTAATGACCTCATCCACATAATGAGCTAGTTAAAACTGCTACACGTCTCCAGAACAATCGAAATGAAATTGTAGAGCTAACCAATACTACGTTAGGCCCAAGGAGTAAATACTGATCAATCTTTGCTAATGGGAGAGCATTTTGATATGTGTCTTTCTGTGACATTACACATTAGCCATATTATAATTTCAGTGACATAACAAGAGACTTTCCATGACGATTGCTAGGACATATCACACTGCAGCTATAACTTTAATGATGTCATATTTTCAACTGGACACTCACGATAAATGTGCACCAGTGCAAATGCCCTCGAAAATAATACAATCTCTCTCTTTCTCTCTCTCTGTCTCTGTGTATATATATATATATATATATATATATATCAACACTTCCTTTTAAATGGAACTATTTTCACATCAATCCTCAAGCAACGGTTCTTTTTTTGAAAACTTTGCATCACTTTCTTGAAGATTTCTATATTTAATCTCACTCTGCCTGCGTGGGTGCCTTGCAGTTTAGTTAATCTTTTTTGCTGCTTGCTATTATCCTTTCTTGATGGTTTTATCTTTGATTGCCTGTGGTTTCATATTTGAAGTGTTTTGTACTTTATGGCTTTGCATGCAAAGATTGCAGCGTCAAAGACATAAGGGGCCAAACATGTTAGATCTAAACATCTCACTTTCATCCCTCTTCGGAAGTGGGGAGCCTTTCATGTACAGATTTCAAATCTATACTTGGCAGGAGCAGGAATGAGCAAAACATTGCATCGTGCTACTGTGTTCGCTAACTTGTCCAGTGTCTCTGATGGGCTTATCAAAGTGGCTGAAGGATTGTTGAGTGAACACACGCACTTAACTGTCAAAAATCAAGAATCGAAAGATTTTGCTGCCATTGCCAGCACTGACATGTTCTCATAAGTACTCCTTGACATAACTTCCTTCTCCATTCTTGCATTCACAGACATGTCAAAGATAGATTACAGAAAAGTGGTCCATTGACAGCTGCAGTGCCAATGTGAATCTTTTCTCTGATGCGCACCAATTTTTGTCAGTCAGACCCACAGTGTCCGACAAAGAATCTTAATCAGAAAATATCTTGGCAACTTTGAATCACAGACTGCCGGCTACAATGTGCCGTCATGTGTAGGAAAACTGAGATTTAGGCAAGGTGGGAAAGACTCCACAGACAAGGTGCAAGATGTGAAGTCCCACAAGGCCTAAGCTATCTGACAAACAAATGTGAAGATAATTCTCTAAGTAATCCCTGTAATTCATGTAGTATATGAGAAACAACTAGCCAATACAGCTAATAAAGAACTCAAAGGTTTTTTGTGTCCCCATATGAACCCATTAAACCAGAGCATAGATTAAATGTGTTTATTATTATGGGGAGAATGTGGTGAGTGTTCTCAATATGTCACGTTGGAGCTTGGAATTGTATGACCTCCGAGAATGACATGATGCAAAAATCCTTTTCATTCCTTGGGTATTAGTTTACTCTGAATCCCTGCTGTATTGACTGCACCTTGTATCTGTCAGTAAACATTTTCACTACACCAATTGTGTGAAGCGTCTAACTATAATTTTGGCAACAAGCGAGAAGACCTACAAAGACTTTTGCTGTCCTTGTATGACCACAAGGGGTTCTGTGAATAACATACACTGTGCTATTTATTCACTTTAGGCAGTGGAAACTATTAACTGGTTGGCCCACACATACTCAGTCAATCAGGAGATATATAAAGTACGCTATTCACCCGTCAGGGTCTCAAGGTGCTGGGGGGAGGGGGAAAGAGCTACTGGTCAAAGAGCCATGTCTTAAGTCTTTTCCTGAATGTCAGTAAGTCCTGGGTCACGCGTAGCTGGAGCGGTAGGGAGTTCCAGGTCTTGGTGGCGAGGTGAGAAATGGATTGTCCTCCGGCAGTGGTGCGGCGGGTGCGGGGGACCAAGGCGAGGGCGAGGCTGGCGGAGCGGAGATGGCGGGTGGGAGTGTGGAAGGTGAGTCTGTCATTGAGGTAGGCTGGACCTGTGTTGTGGAGGCCTTTGTGTGCGTGGGTGAGGAGTTTGAAGGTGATCCTTTTCGATACGGGTAGCCAGTGTAGGTCTCTGAGGTGGGCTGAGATGTGGTTGTGGCGTGGGATGTCGAGAATGAGGCGGGCGGATGCGTTCTGGATTCGCTGCAGATTCTTTTGGAGTTTGGCCGTTGTTCCAGCAGACAGTGCATTTCCGTAGTCCAATCGGCTGCTGACCAGGGCGTGGGTGACTGTCTTCCTGGTTTAGACGGGAATCCACTTGAAGATCTTGCGGAGCATGCGAAGAGTGTTGTAGCAGGAAGAGGAGATTGCGTTGACCTGCTGAGTCATGCTGAGTGTAGAGTCCAGGATAAATCCTAGGTTGCCTGCGTGGGTGGTGGGCGAGGGTGCGGTTCCTAGGGAGGTGGGCCACCAGGAGTTGTTCCATGCTGAGGGGTCGGTGCCAAAGATGAGGATATCTGTCTTGTCTGTGTTTAACTTGAGGCGGCTTGATTCCATCCAGCTGATGATGGCATGAAATCCATTGTGAAGGTTGTTTTTTGCAGTTGTAGGGTCTTTCGTGAGGGAGAGGATCAGCTGGGTGTCGTCTGCGTAGGATACAATGTTGATGTGGTGGGTTTGTGTGATGTTGGCGAGTGGGGCCATGTACACGTTGAAAAGCGCTGGGCTGAGGAAGGATCCTTGGGGGATGTCACAGATGATCTTGGAGGCTTCGGACAGGAACGGAGGAAGGCGGATTCTCTGGGTTCTGCCGGCGAGAAATGATGAAATCCAGTCGAGAGCCTTGTCACGGATTCCGGCATTGTGGAGGCGTGTGCGGAGGGTGAGATGACATACGGTGTCGAAGGCTGCGGAGAGGTCCAGGAGGATGAGTGCCCGGGTTTCACTTTCATGGAGCATGGTCCTGATGTCATCCGTGGCAGCGATGAGTGCGGTCTCAGTGCTGTGGTTCTTTCGGAATCCGGATTGGGAGGCGTCGAGCGCCTTGTTGTCTTCCAGGAAGCGGGATAGTTGGCTGTTCACGATTTTTTTGATGACCTTTGCTGGGAAGGGGAGGAGGGAGATCGGCCGGTAGTTTTTGGGGTCATCTGGGTCCGCCTTGGGTTTCTTCAGCAGGGCGTTGACATCTGCTTGTTTCCAGCTTTCCGGGAAGGTGGCTGACTCGAAGGAGCTGTTGATGATGTCGCAGAACTGGGGAGCGATGATATTGCTGGCTTTATTGAAGATATGGTGTGAGCAAGGGTCCGATGGGGAGCCGGAGTGGATGGAGGCCATGGTGCTGGCGGTGTCTTCTTTGTTGACGAGGGTCCAGGTGTGGAGGAGGTTGGTGTTGCTTGGAGCGTTGGGTTCGTGGGTGTCTGTGGTCTGCTGGTGGGTCTGGGGGTTGAAGCTGTTGTGGACATCTTCTATCTTTCGGCAGAAATGGGTGGTGAGGGAGTTACAGAGTTCCTGTGATGGCGGGGGTTCGTTGGAGCAGGTCCTGGGGTTGGAGAGCTCTTTGATGATGCTGAAGAGCTCTTTACTGTTGTGCGCATTGGTTTCTATGCGGCTTTTGAAGTGGGTTCTTTTGGTGGTGCAGATCAGCTGGTGGTGTTTGCGGATAGCCGTCTTGAGTGCGGTGTGAGTGGATTCGGTAGGTTGAAGGCGCCGGGTTTTCTCCATTCTGCGGCCTTCCTGTTTGGAATCCTATAGGTCGGGGTCAACCAGCTAGCCTTGGTGCTGTGGAGGGTGTCTGAGGGTTTCTTGAGTGGCGCAAGGGTGTTGATGCAGTCGTCTATCCATCGGTGCAGGTTGGTGGTGGCTGTGTTGGGGTCTGGGGTTCCAGGATGTGGGGTCTGGGCGAGGGTGGAGGCCAGCTCTTCTGCCGAGATTTTGCTCCAGTGGCGTCGGGGGGGTTGTGTGCGGTGATGGGGAGTGGCTGGTTTCTGGTAGAAAAAATGGATGCAGCGGTGGTCTGTCCAGTCGAGTTCAGTTGTGTGGCTGAAAGAAATGTGGCTGCTGGCTGAGAAGATGGGGTCGAGTGTGTGGCCTGCGGTGTGAGTGGGCTACACACTAACATACTAACACACTGTTGGAAAATGGGTTGTTGATAGGGCAGGTAGGTACCTACACCTAGCAACAAGCCACAAACCTCCACAAAAGTACAGTTAGGTCTCAGTAAATTAGTCCCAGCTCTACCCTTGGTAGCTTAGCATCGAGCGTCAAGGCTTAACTTAGGAGACAAAGTGTAAAGCATTCAAATATCACAAAACAGTAAATAAATAAAACACAGGAAACAGTTTAAAAATCCAAAACCAATTTATAAAAATAGCTTATATTTTTATCTTTAAAATGACACAAAAACGATTAAAATCGGTTCAGGGGAACCGGAGATATGAATTTTTTAAAGTATTATTATTTTCAAGCGCTTAGAAACAAAAAGCGCCAATCGGGTCATCTGGTTGCACCAGGACCGGGGCAAAGTCAAATTTCAGGCCGACCGCGATGGAGCCCTGCTCGGCTACAAGTCGCGGGAGGCCTCGGTTAAAAAGTTACCTTCTGACTTAGTCTCTTTTTTTAATGTTTTTCTTCACCGGGACGAACCTGCCAGTTGGATCCGACCTCCTGGAGCCCTTGTCCGGATACGCGAAGTCGGTTTCCTCGGTGGTGATTTCTACCTTCGGACTTAGTCGTTTTTTCGAGATGAAAATCCTTCGACCGGGGTAAACCTGGATCTTGATCCGACGTCCGTGGAGCCCTTCTCGGATACGATGGCTGGAAGGTCCCGGTCAACTTTTTACGTTCGGACTTAGTCTTTTTTTCGGATGTTTTTCTTGACCGGGACGAACCACGAAGTCAGGCCGGGTCGCGGTTGAGGCAAGCCGGCTAGAATTTCCGCGTCGAGTCGGTCACTTTATGGAGCTTTTTTCTAAAATTTCTCCAATCTTTTCCAAACTTCTGGGGCTTCACCCAGATGTTCTTTTAAGGTTCTTTTGGGGTCCACAGCTCACCCCAAGGGTCCAGAAGTTCTGTGATGGTCCTTGGGAAGTGCGGACTTCAACTCCCAGAGTGCACCTGGCGCAAACTCCTTTTTGGCCACTGGGCAGTGGTCAGCTGGTCACTTTTTCAGGAGTTGGTGCAGGGGACTCTGGTTAGCAATTTTTCACCTGTAGCAAACAGGGAGTCCCTCCTTGAACCAGTGGAAGCCAGGCAAAGTCCTTCTTGTGGTGAAGCCCAAGTGTGCAGCTGGTGCAGTCTTTCTGAGTGCAGGGTCCAGGTGCAGGCCAGGGGTCCAGCAGGGCAGTCCTTCTTCTCCTTGTAGTTCTTTCTTCTTGAAATTTGGTGGGGATCTGAGGCGTGGGTGCAGGTCTGCCAGTTTTATCCTTGCTCCTGGGTGGAAAGCAGGGGGGCCCTGGTCCTCCAATCAGGGACAGGGTCGTCCCCCTGTGATGACCACTTCCTGGGAAGTGTGGCAAAAATCCATCCCAGAAGGCAACAGTCTCTAAAAATCCAAAATGGATGAATCTGATTTTTAGAGGAGAGATCTGGCTGAGCCCACCCACTGGTGTGGCTAAAAATCATAAACACACCCCTCTCCTGCCCTCTCCTAATCTAATCAAGGGGGCACCTAGCTGTCTGGGGTTGCAGGATGTGGGGGTGTTGCTGGGTGCTCCAGATGTCCTTCCCTGCCTTTGAAGACCAGTTTGGCAGCCCTCCCCCTTCCTGCTTCCCCATCTGCTGAGGGGAGATTCTCTCCCCCAAGCACATTCCTTTGTGTAAAGCCAGGCCACTTCACACCTCATAAAAGTGGCCTGGCAGAAGCTGCTGCAGGCTGGCCAATCAGAGCACAGCAGCAAAAACAATGCAGAGCTGAAATTGGCAACTTTTTAGGTAAAGTCTAAACTTTTTACCTACACTAGTTATATTAAATCCAACAACTGGAAGTTGTGGGATTTATTATAACAATCAATTTGATACCAAATTCTTGGTATGTAACATTTAAGGAGACTTTAAAATTAAAAATAAAGTCTGCCCATTCTAGCCTATGAAGGCCATTTACTTCAATGAGGGAAAAACGAATTTGGCTGTTTTTACCTCACCAGGGCTTATAAATCTATTTTTATAAAGTCCCTGCTTATAGTTACATGGCACCCAGCCCTAGGGGCACATAGGGCACACCTTAGGGGTGACTTATATGTAAAAATAAGGTAGTTTAAAACTTTGGAAGTACCTTTAATTCCAAAGTCGAATTTGCATATAACTTTAATTTAAAAGCAGCCAGCAAGGCAGGCTTGCTTTTAAAATGACACTGGGCACCTCAGCAATGCACCTAGGTGTGCACCACCTATGCTGTGGTCCCTAAACCTACATGCCCTACCATATACTAGGGACTTATAGGTAGGTTAACTTAGCCAATTATAATTAGCCTAATTTGCATATCCATTTTACACAGAGCACTGGCCCTGGGACTGGTAAGCAGTACCCAGGGCACAGCCAAGAGTCAGTAACCACCAGTACCTATCCAGAAAGAGTGGGGGTGATCAGGCAAAAAAAAGGACTTTCCTACACTGCCCCCCCCCAGATGAAAGGTGATGGGTACTAACCTACACCCTGGGAGTCCTCATCAGCTAAGTGGAAAAACCTGGAAAGGCCATCTGCATTGGCATGAGCAGTCCCAGGTCTGTGCTCCACTGTGAAGTCCATCCCCTGTAGGGAAATGGACCACCTTAACAGTTTTGGGTTCTCCCCCCTCATCTGCATCAACCATCTGAGAGGTCTGTGGTCAGTTTGTACACGGAAGTGAGTGCCAAACAAGTAAGGCCTCAACTTCTTCAGGGACCAAACCACAGCAAAGGCCTCCCTCTCAATGGCACTCCATTTCTTCTCTCTGGGGAGTAGTCACCTGCTGATGAAGGCAACTGGGTGATCATGGCCCTCTTCATTAACTTGTGCTAACACTGCCCCAATCCCTTCCTCTGAAGCATCTGTTTGCACTACAAACTCCTTGCTATAGTCAGGGGCCAGTAACACTGGTGCTGAACACATAGCCTGTTTTAGGGTGTCAAAAGCTTTTTGACACTCTGGGGTCCAAATGACCTTCTTGGGTTGTTTCTTGGAGGTAAGCTCAGTCAGAGGGGCCACTATGGTCCCAAAATTCTGAACAAACCTCCTGTAATACCCAGTCAGGCCAAGAAAGGCCCTGACCTGAGTCTGGGTTTTTGGAGCCTCCCAATCCAGGATAGTCTGGATCTTGGGCTGGAGAGGTTGTACATGGCCTCCACCAACAAGGTGGCCCAGGTACACAACAGAACTTTGCCCTATCTGGCACTTGCTTGCCTTGATAGTCAGGCCTGCTTGAAGCAGGGCCTGAAGCACTTCCTTCAGGTGGACCAGGTGGTCCCTCCAGGTGGAACTAAATACAGCTATATCATCCAGATAAGCTGCACTAAAAGATTCCAACCCAGATAGGACTCTATTCACCAACCGTTGGAAGGTGGCAGGAGCATTTTTCATCCCAAAGGGCATCACCTTGAACTGAAAGTGGCCCTCTGGTGTGGAAAATGCTGACCTCTCCTTAGCTCTTGGACTTAAGGCAATCTGCCAATATCCTGAGGTCAGATCAAATGTGCTCAGGAATTTGGCAGCCCCCAACCTGTCAATGAGCTCATCAGCTCTAGGTATGGGGTGAGCATCAGTCCTAGTGACTGCATTTAGACCTCTGTAGTCCACACAGAATCTTAATTCTTTCTTCCCACCTTGGGGACTAGCTTTGGGCACCAGTACCACTGGACTGGACCAAGGACTATCAGAGTGCTCAATTACCTTCAGATCCAACATCTTAGCCACTTCAGCTTTGATGTTGGCCTTGACCTGGTCAGACAGCCTGTACAGCTTGTTCTTGACAGGCAAGCTGTCACCAGTGTCAACATCATGGACACACCAATTGGTGAGTCCAGGGGTCAGGGAGAACAGACTAGCAAACTGTCCCAAGACTTGCTTACAGTCTTGTTGTTGCTGATCTGTCAGTTTGGGAGAGAGTACCACTCCCTCCACTGACCCATCTTTTTCCTTTGAGGACAGGAGGTCTGGCAGAGGTTCACCCTCCTCCTCCTTCCCTTCATCAGTGACCATCAGCATGGTCATGTCTGCCCTGTCCTGGTGGGGTTTCATCCTATTAACATGCAGGATCCTGTGAGGATTCCTGGGGGTGCCAAGATCCACCAAGTAGGTGACCTCACCTTTTTTCTCTAGGATTGGATAGGGCCCAGTCCATTTGGCCTGTAGTGCCCTAGGAGCCATGGGCTCCAAAACCCACACCAGCTGTCCTGGGTGATACTCAGGCATGGTAGCCTTTTGATCATGCCAGAGCTTCATGAGCTCCTGACTGGCCTCCAGGTTCCTGCTTGCCTTCTTCATATACTCAGCCATGCGAGACCGCAGGCCTAGTACATAATCTAGCACATTCTCCTTGGCTTCCTTGAGAGGCTTTTCCCAAGACTCTCTCACCAAGCACAATGGGCCTCTTACAGGGTGCCCAAACAGTAACTCAAAGGGGCTGAATCCAACCCCCTTCTGTGGCACCTCCCTGTAGGCAAACAGCAGGCATGGGAGGAGGACATCCCATCTCCTCCTGAGTTTGTCAGACAAACCCATGATCATGCCCTTCAGGGTCTTATTGAATCTTTCCACTAGACCATTGGTCTGTGGATGGTAGGGTGTGCTGAACTTATAAGTAACACCACACTCCTCCCACATGGCTTTCAGATAGGCTGACATAAAGTTTGTGCCCCTATCTGAGACCACCTCCTTTGGGAATCCCACTCTGGTGAACACACCAAGTAGGGCCCTAGCCACTGTGGGTGCAGTGATTGTCCGGAGGGGTATTGCCTCAGGGTACCTGGTGGCATGGTCCACTACCACCACAATGTACCTGTTACCTGAAGCAGTTGGTGGGTCTAGGGGACCAACAATGTCAATCCCCACCCTCTCAAAGGGAGTCCCAACCACTGGCAGTGGAATTAAGGGAGCCTTTGGCTTGCCCCCTGTCTTGCCACTGGCTTGACAGGTGACACAGGAGCTGCAAAACTCCCTGACTTTTTCTGACATTTCTGGCCAAAAAAAATGGTTGACCAGCCTGTTCCAGGTCTTGGTCTGTCCCAAATGACCAGCTAAGGGGATATCATGGCTTAAGGTAAGGAGGAATTCTCTATACTTTTGGGGGACCACTACTCTCCTAGTAGCCCCTTCTTTGAGGGTCCTAGCCTCAGTGTAGAGAACTCCATCCTCCCAGTAAACCTTGTGGGTACCACTGGTATCCCCTTGTTCTTGCCTGGCAGCAATCTGCCTCAGGCCCTCAAGAGTGGGACACTCTCTTTGTCCCTGGCACAAATCTTCTCTGGTGGGCCCACCTGCCCCTTGCAGTTCTGCCAAGTCAGGCAGAGTTTGCAGGGAAGGTGTCCCTCCCTCAGAGTTCAGATCCTCCCCCTCAGGGTTGGATTCTTCCTGACCCTCTGTACTTGTTGGGGCTGGTAAGCCAGACCCAGTGCCCTTTCTCTTCTTCTTGGAGGCTTGGCCCATTGTTCCAGGGTCCAAGTGTCCAGCATTTCCCTGTTGTGCTGCCTGTGACCTGGTCACAGCACACACCCATTCAGGGAGATCCAGCATCTTTGCATGGACCCTTCTCTCCACTTCTGACCATTCAGATGCTTCAAGATCATTTCCCAGCAGACACTCTACTGGGAGGGCAGGAGCTACAGCTACTTTTTTAGGGCCAGTCACACCTCCCCATTCCAGACTCACCATAGCCATGGGATGGAGTTTGGTTCTGCTATCTGCATAAGTCACCTGGTGGAAGACACCAGGTAAGACCTGCTCTGGAGAAACCAGCTTTTCTGTGACCATTGTCACACTGGCTCCTGTATCTCTCAGAGCTTCCACTTCAGTCCCATTGACTTTAGGCCTCTGCCTATACCTCTGCATGATGGGAGGTAAGGTGGCCATAGTTGCAATGTCCACCCCACCCACGGATACTAAGGTGACTTCAGTGTACCCTGATTCCACCCCTGGGCCAACTTCCACCCCCAACCCTACACTAGCAATCCCCTGGGATTGCCCACCAGTGGGGGGCTTCTTGGTGCAGATAGCATCTCCTCTTTTATGTCCTGGCTGATAACAGTCAAAACACTTGCCGGCCTTAGCAAGCTCCTGAAACCTTCCTGCTTTAGCAGGATCAAAATTCTTCCCCTGATACCCTTTCCCTTTAGAAGTGAATTGGCTCGGGGCTCCCCCTCCCTGAGAAGTTTTTGGGGACTCTTGTGAGGACTCTTTGGGTTTTTTGTCATCTTTCCCCTGGTTCTTCCCCTGAGAAGAACCATGTCCTCCCTTTTTCTGATCACCCCCTGGGGGTCTCTGGTTAACCCTAGTTCTTAACCAGTCATCTGCTGCCTCCCCCAGCTCTCTGGGGTTGGTCAACCTAGAGTCTACTAGATACTGGCGGAGCCTCTCTTGGACACAATTAGTTAGAAGGTGCTCCCTCATAATCAAATTGTACAGCCCCTCAAAGGTACTTACCCTGTTGCCCTGTATCCAGCCCTCCAGTGCTTTCACTGAAATGTCCACAAAGTCCACCCAGGACTGGGTGCTTGTCTTTTGGTTGTCCCTAAACTTAAGCCTATACTGCTCTGGGGTTAGACCAAACTTTTTAGTCAAGCATCTCTTCATACTGGGGTATGAGTCTGCATCCTCCCCACTCATGGTTAGGAGCCTATCCCTCCCAGAGTTGGGAACTAACTCCCAAAGGAGTGAACCCCAGTACTGAGGCTTGACTTTCCTCATCTGGAGGGCCCTCTCAAAGGTCCCCAGCCACTTATCGATGTCATCCCCCTCTACATAGGCAGGAACCACCCCTTTGGGTAATCTGGGGGCAAAACCCCCACCCAGGGACACCTCAGTTTCTTTCTCGCTGCTTCCATCTTTTTTTTCTTTGCATGCCCACTTCTTTTTTTCTAGGGCAAGCTTATCTGCCTCCAAAGCTATGTAGGCTAGCTGGGCTTCCAGCTCTCTCTCCCTGATGGATGGGTTCTCTCCTCCTGAAAGGACCCTCTTCCTACCACTAGCTTTGGGTCTGCCCCTAGTGACTGTGTCCAGTGAGGACCGTTCCACCTCTTCCTCACTTGGGGTCTGATGCCTTTCCTCCCCTGAGTGGTTAGAGTTAGCATCATCTTCTTTTGGTTCCTCCTCTGGAGCTTCCTCTGTCTCTACCTCTTGGGCCTCAGCCCATGCTGTCAGGGATTTAATCAGGATTTCCTTCCTGAGATTAGTGGTTGCAGGCAACCCCCTCTCAATACACAACCCCCTAAGCTGGACTACTGTCAGTGTGGGTAGGCTAGCCAGATCAAGCTCCATGGTTCCCTAGTTTTGTGTCAACAAAAGCTTTTTGCAAAAATTGGAAACAAGAATTTAGAAAAATTACAAAAATTCAATAATTGAAATTAATCCAAATTAATTTAAAAAAAAATAAAATTAAAAATTAAAAACAATTTTTGCACTAGGACAATTTAAAGGATTTTTAATTTGTTTTATCTAAAACTGTAACGTGATATTGAACACAAGTACAGGATCCCGTCGCTGCTTCCAATTATGTTGGAAAATGGGTTGTTGATAGGGCAGGTAGGTACCTACACCTAGCAACAAGCCACAAACCTCCACAAAAGTACAGTTAGGTCTCAGTAAATTAGTCCCAGCTCTACCCTTGGTAGCTTAGCATCGAGCGTCAAGGCTTAACTTAGGAGACAAAGTGTAAAGCATTCAAATATCACAAAACAGTAAATAAATAAAACACAGGAAACAGTTTAAAAATCCAAAACCAATTTATAAAAATAGCTTATATTTTTATCTTTAAAATGACACAAAAACGATTAAAATCGGTTCAGGGGAACCGGAGATATGAATTTTTTAAAGTATTATTATTTTCAAGCGCTTAGAAACAAAAAGCGCCAATCGGGTCATCTGGTTGCACCAGGACCGGGGCAAAGTCAAATTTCAGGCCGACCGCGATGGAGCCCTGCTCGGCTACAAGTCGCGGGAGGCCTCGGTTAAAAAGTTACCTTCTGACTTAGTCTCTTTTTTGATGTTTTTCTTCACCGGGACGAACCTGCCAGTTGGATCCGACCTCCTGGAGCCCTTGTCCGGATACGCGAAGTCGGTTTCCTCGGTGGTGATTTCTACCTTCGGACTTAGTCGTTTTTTCGAGATGAAAATCCTTCGACCGGGGTAAACCTGGATCTTGATTCGACGTCCGTGGAGCCCTTCTCGGATACGATGGCTGGAAGGTCCCGGTCAACTTTTTACGTTCGGACTTAGTCTTTTTTTCGGATGTTTTTCTTGACCGGGACGAACCACGAAGTCAGGCCGGGTCGCGGTTGAGGCAAGCCGGCTAGAATTTCCGCGTCGAGTCGGTCACTTTATGGAGCTTTTTTCTAAAATTTCTCCAATCTTTTCCAAACTTCTGGGGCTTCACCCAGATGTTCTTTTAAGGTTCTTTTGGGGTCCACAGCTCACCCCAAGGGTCCAGAAGTTCTGTGATGGTCCTTGGGAAGTGCGGACTTCAACTCCCAGAGTGCAC
Source organism: Pleurodeles waltl (assembly GCF_031143425.1). Lineage (NCBI taxonomy): Eukaryota > Metazoa > Chordata > Amphibia > Caudata > Salamandridae > Pleurodeles > Pleurodeles waltl. The sequence continues at coordinate 452,171,439 of NC_090440.1, read as the reverse complement.
CTGGCGCAAACTCCTTTTTGGCCACTGGGCAGTGGTCAGCTGGTCACTTTTTCAGGAGTTGGTGCAGGGGACTCTGGTTAGCAATTTTTCACCTGTAGCAAACAGGGAGTCCCTCCTTGAACCAGTGGAAGCCAGGCAAAGTCCTTCTTGTGGTGAAGCCCAAGTGTGCAGCTGGTGCAGTCTTTCTGAGTGCAGGGTCCAGGTGCAGGCCAGGGGTCCAGCAGGGCAGTCCTTCTTCTCCTTGTAGTTCTTTCTTCTTGAAATTTGGTGGGGATCTGAGGCGTGGGTGCAGGTCTGCCAGTTTTATCCTTGCTCCTGGGTGGAAAGCAGGGGGGCCCTGGTCCTCCAATCAGGGACAGGGTCGTCCCCCTGTGATGACCACTTCCTGGGAAGTGTGGCAAAAATCCATCCCAGAAGGCAACAGTCTCTAAAAATCCAAAATGGATGAATCTGATTTTTAGAGGAGAGATCTGGCTGAGCCCACCCACTGGTGTGGCTAAAAATCATAAACACACCCCTCTCCTGCCCTCTCCTAATCTAATCAAGGGGGCACCTAGCTGTCTGGGGTTGCAGGATGTGGGGGTGTTGCTGGGTGCTCCAGATGTCCTTCCCTGCCTTTGAAGACCAGTTTGGCAGCCCTCCCCCTTCCTGCTTCCCCATCTGCTGAGGGGAGATTCTCTCCCCCAAGCACATTCCTTTGTGTAAAGCCAGGCCACTTCACACCTCATAAAAGTGGCCTGGCAGAAGCTGCTGCAGGCTGGCCAATCAGAGCACAGCAGCAAAAACAATGCAGAGCTGAAATTGGCAACTTTTTAGGTAAAGTCTAAACTTTTTACCTACACTAGTTATATTAAATCCAACAACTGGAAGTTGTGGGATTTATTATAACAATCAATTTGATACCAAATTCTTGGTATGTAACATTTAAGGAGACTTTAAAATTAAAAATAAAGTCTGCCCATTCTAGCCTATGAAGGCCATTTACTTCAATGAGGGAAAAACGAATTTGGCTGTTTTTACCTCACCAGGGCTTATAAATCTATTTTTATAAAGTCCCTGCTTATAGTTACATGGCACCCAGCCCTAGGGGCACATAGGGCACACCTTAGGGGTGACTTATATGTAAAAATAAGGTAGTTTAAAACTTTGGAAGTACCTTTAATTCCAAAGTCGAATTTGCATATAACTTTAATTTAAAAGCAGCCAGCAAGGCAGGCTTGCTTTTAAAATGACACTGGGCACCTCAGCAATGCACCTAGGTGTGCACCACCTATGCTGTGGTCCCTAAACCTACATGCCCTACCATATACTAGGGACTTATAGGTAGGTTAACTTAGCCAATTATAATTAGCCTAATTTGCATATCCATTTTACACAGAGCACTGGCCCTGGGACTGGTAAGCAGTACCCAGGGCACAGCCAAGAGTCAGTAACCACCAGTACCTATCCAGAAAGAGTGGGGGTGATCAGGCAAAAAAAAGGACTTTCCTACACACACATAGTAAGAGCCAGAGTTTTTTAACATTAGTGACATGTACCTGCTTACTTTTTTCAAGTTTCAGAATTTTTGGGGTTCAAATGCCCTATCAGAGTTTTTTTTAAACTCATAGCTTGAGCGATCAACTCATTTGTGACTCTCCATGGCTCAGCACAACTCCTTTGCACAGTTTCACTTTGGTCATACCAGCATGGCGACAAGCAGTTTGCTGGTAAACCCTGTCTTTCACAGTTTTACATGTTTTTGTGGCTACATCACAAAGTTCAGCTCCCTCCTTGTGGCTTTCCATTGATCTGAGTCCCCAACACAGCTCAAAATCACAGATTGCTGCCTACAATGTACACATCATATGTAGGTAAATGAACCAGGCCAGCTGAGATAGAGACTACAGTCGTATTGTGAGCTGTAACTGGACCCACAACAAGCCCAAGCCGTCTGTTCAACAAATGTGAATAGGATTCCCTGAGTAATCACTGACTCAGCCTCCCTATCTTGGGCTATGAGTAAATACATATAGTGTGTAGGAAAGCCATCCTTTTTGCCCTTATCACCCCCGTTTTGTTGACTAATGATGATTGTTATAGACTCTGAAAGTGTCCTGGGCTCTGCAATCCAGGGCCAGTATTTTGTCCTTTAAAGGCAAAGAAAGTCCCAAGTATGCAGTACAGCCTGTAGGTTTGGAGACCAAAGTGGACTTAATGGACCTATGTGGACACTGCTATGGTGAATGTTGTAATTTTAAAGCTAGGCCTGCCTTGCAGGATACATTTACAATAACACTGTGTTAAAATTCAACTTTAGAACTGAAAAGACTTCCAAAGTTCCAAACTACCTCTTTATTACATTTAAGTCACCCCTAAGATCTGTCCTAGGTGCAACAAGTGTAGGGTGTATTGTTGTTAAAAGCAGGGACAATATAAGATATGTTTTATATGCCCTGCTAAAGAAAAAAAGCCGAAGTTTGTTTTTCCCTATTATGGTGGAGCTAACCCTATAGGCTAACATAAGTATGCTTTATTAGACTTAACAAAGACTAACTTTGGATTGGAACTAACTAGATATGTCATTCAAAATATCAAAATAAAGGTAACAGCAAAACCAACAACTTGTCAATGTCAGCTTTATTATAATTATTACAGGAAGTCTGTTTTAGAATTTACTGTCCTGACGTAACCTAATGCAGCCTCTTCAGATTCAGCAGTCTTTTGCAGCGTGTGCCAAGCTGCTACCCGAGTATGCATGAAGAGGACTTGGGCTGCAACAATATGCACATTTGGTGGGAGGAGATTTGATTCCTGAAGAAGCCAGGGAGAGGAAGAGGGCTGGGGAGATAAGCTGGACTTCAAAGGAAGGATGACAAATGTCAAAGAAACCAGATCGGCCTCCACTTCCTTGATCCCTAGGCAGATGGGAGCCCCCATATTTAGATTAGGAAAGATGCTGTAGAAGGAATATAGTCATATGTTAGCCACAGCTCTGGGTTGGGTTACATAGACACACACACACAGTAAGGAGAGAATTTGATTGTTGTGCATTTTGAATCAAAAATATGCCACACTTCGCAGGCAGTCATGATCGCAGGGGAAGGCAGCTGTATTTCCATTGGTTCAGATGCCTCACCTCCTAAAAGCCCCTAATGGAGGATAAATACGGCAGAGCTGCAGAAGCTCTTCAGACCACTGCCTGGAACATCAGCAGAAGGACGATTGCTCTGCTGGACCCTTGGACTGCACCACAGAAGGACTGCACCTGCTGCACTCACAAGGCTCCCCCCAAAAAAGGACTGTGCCTTACTCCATGGAAAAGAAGTGGACTCCCTGATCAGCAACAGGAACAACAGAGCTGGAGGAAGTCACCTGCCAAGCCAAAGACAGGATCACCCCAGCTGACCAGTTGCATCTGGGTTTTTCTGAGACTATGCAGGTGCATTGTGAGACATTGAGTCCGAGCTCCAAGAGGCAATCTAAAGTCTCTGAACCATCGGATGATGCTACTGGACCCCTATTTCCCCACCAAAGTAACTCAGAACTGACAAGATCTTAAAGTTTGAAAACTTTCTCTAAAGTTTTACAGGAAAGCTCCAGGCCAACTCAACGTCAACAGGGAAGCCTTTGATGACCGCTTCGAGACCTTCCATGCCGTCAACACTGAGGAGTCAATGCCTGTCTTTTCACTTAGCCACTGAGCTCCAGCAGGCCACCATCAAGTCGACCTTCAGATTCAAGAAACCCAAGGACCTGCCAAAAAATTAATTGTCAAGAAAAAAAACTCCAGTTTTTGATTTAATCTTTAAACACTCATATCTAAGGGTCCCTACATTGGATTTTTATTGTTTTGGTGTCATCTTAAAAATAAAAGCATTCACTATTTTTATAAAGTGGTGTTATATTTTTATTGTGTTGTGTCTTTTACTTATTTGCAGTTTTGGTGGAATTAATAATTTATACATACTTGTCTTCTAAATTAAGCCTCACTGCTCATTTGCTAAGCTACCAATGGTTGAGCAAGGATTAATTTACTGATACTTTACTGGACCTATTAGTGATTGTGATATTATAACTGGCTGACTGTGAATACCCCCACCTGCTAGTAATTCTCATTTGTACATAGTGTGTGTGCAACAACTAGGCAATACTATTGAAAATACAACAAAAATGGAGAAAGCAAACTGGAGGTAGATGTATGTGAAAATTGTGTAATCACGCAACATTTCTAGAAAACTATGTGAATTATGCAAAATGTGAATTTGTCATCTAGTGCTACATTTTAGTTGAAATGACCTCTCGCATAAAAAATTAGCACAAGATTGCGCACCCTGTTTGATTAATTTTTTTCATGAGACTTGCTACCTCTAGGTCTCACAATTGATGGGGGTGCCCCTGTGCTCCTTCAGTGTCCTTTCCTCCGCCCTTCTTTTCCCCCAACTTGCGTCTGACCTTCTACTTGCAGTAGGACTGCCCTTTTCCTTTGTTCTGTGCGGTCAGAGATTTGTTTCAAGGGTTTATTTCTAGATTTTCCTTTTGAATCACCATTGGACCTATAGGCTGATTAGCCTTATTCTCAGAGAATACTGGATAAGATCCACTGTTACCTGGACTCTGCTTCACTACTCCTTTGAAGCATTCCTCATGTAAGGTTGGGCAGGATCACATAATGCACATTTACCTCTTGATCTCCATGTACCCTGCCAGGTAAGCAAGGCATACCCTGTTCACACCGATTGACTTTACAATGATGTCTATTCAGGATTGTAGCTGATGCACCCAATTGCTTTTGCTTTCATGCAGCTCAAAGGTTCTTCTACATTCTAATTGTATTTCTCTATATCTACACCATGCTTACTGATTTATTTTACAAGTAAGATAATTCCACTCAACAATTGTAATTTTGTGATCTGCTCTTTGTTTCGCATGACCGCTATGTATATACTCCGTTAAATTTCAATAAACAGATTTTGGGGCAAAAATAGCATGAAATACCAACAACGGCCTGTGTTCTGGCCATTCGCGTTGTTCCCAAGTGCTCACAGTAAAATATTGCGATGAATGACGCTTAATACACTACAAGACATTAAAGTGTACTTCACAGAATTTCGAATAATAAGCATAATACAAAATTCCAGAAATTACACCAAATAACCCAGTGTAATATAAATTATCCCGTCCTAGATTAAATTCTAGTGGTATGCCAACAATAATTCAAGATGAGTATTAAATAAGGTTCCCAGATGACTTAATCTCATCAGGAACATCATATGCCAGTCACTGGGATTCATTTATCATTCCAATACATTCTACACCTTGTAGGCTTAGTGTACTTCTATTGAGTGTCTGGTACTAAAGTCAGGGCCAGCTCCTTCACAATGGTGAAGGAACATCGCCCACCCGGCTAAGCCAGCAGCTGAAAAATAAAATGACAGGTTACTATTGTTTTATTTTTCAGCTGCTGGCTCAGGCAGCAGCATGTGCAGGGAGGGGTGGGCTGGGCTGGGCCATGGAAGGGGGGGGGGGGAAGTGAAGTGCAGTGCACTTAAGTGCGCATGTGTGTTTGGCTGGTCATCAGAGGGTGGTTAAACACACATACACACCTAGGTTTCTCCAACCTGACTCCCATGTAGCGTCTGAGCAGCAGACCAAGCCAATTCTGGCACTGCTCTCATGCTAGGTTTAGCATGTGAGCAGCACCAGGATTGCATGGAAAGCGTGTGCTGGTGTGCCAGGGACTACTGGGACATCAACACCATCAAGAGGCAACAGGAGCGAGGCGGCGGGCATCAGAAAGGTATGTTTTTTATTTTTATTTTTTTATTTCCCATCCTGTCTCCGCCCTCTCTTCCCCTCACAACCCCTCTTCTTGAGATTTGTGGTGGCCGCCAGTGACTAAATTACTAGATTGCAGTAGTTTGATAGAAGAAATAGCAGGCATGGAATCAATTAACTTTAACATCAAACTGTTGCCACTGTTAATGTCTGTATTCTAGAAGAATATCCATTCAATAATAGTGCAGTACTTCAATCTGTAAGGACCAATCTGAAAACAAAAACCCAATGATGTCTGTAGCCCATACCACAACTTCGAATGCAATTCCTTGGCATTTACACAATCATGTAATGGAATTGTGGCTTGGCACAAGTACAGTGTGACTGGTGCTCCCAAGCCTGCTGCACTACATGCAAATGAGGACTAAGTACCAAATAAAATGCATTGGAGCCAAAGACTTGGGCCAGATGCTGAAGAGTAATTTCTCTTTTGGAATTACAAATAAAAGTGCTCATTCATTAACTTTTTTCTCTTTTATCAAATGTGCTTGCATGAAAAATTCACATAATAAATTTGTTGACACATTGGGGTATGTGTAACTACTAATAAAACCCTGCGGTCAAACATGGAACAGAAAGAAGGGATTCTATCATCAAGCATGGAAAAAAGGACAGCAAACACTGTGTCCCAATGCAAGGGAAACATTCATAACCAGCAGAACACATTCTTACTTTATTCTCAAGAGATTGCCCTTGCACATTAGTAAGCAAAAATTGAAAATAAGTATATCAGAAATATTTGTAAACCACACATTACTCCCACCCCCCACCCAGAGCATCTTGATGCTAAATAACAGATATTTATTGTTGTTCAACTCTGTTATGTTCATATATTTGAATCTTTGACCATGATGTCAAGTATGGACTTCACAGCCACTACATCACTCCACTGATACAACGAAACCAGGTGCAGGTAAAAGAATGGAAGCCAATTCGTGAAACAACTCAATAAGAACTGTTTCCAACAAATATTGAAGAAATATATGTAGTAGAAATGTTTTCATTGGAAGACTGCCACATGACTTGTTGTTCGTTGTAAGTAAATGACGCCAAACCAAATCGCAGCTTTGTGAACCATAAGTAGATTTTATTTGGGACATGGGTGTACAGGTGAAAAGTCCTAGCCCTAATCAATACTCACCAGAATTCAATGCCCTTATCACCTGGACAACTAGCCTGCCACTGGCCTGTAGTTTCCAGTTCTTGCTTGTTCCAGACTGGTCCAGTGACACTGCAGCTGTCTGAGTTTTCCCTCTTGGGTTTTCCCAACCGAGTTGCCCCACTCAGCATTCTTCCCTCCAACAGAAGTCCTTGCTACCTCAGGACCTACTTGATGCAGGCCGAGCTTGACCTCTTGGCAGATGTGCACAGTGGGCACGCTGCTGGCGTCCTGAAGGCGCGCCAAAGTCAAGCCCATCTGCGCCGGTCAGCACCTGGACAGTGCCCAGCGCCATGACCCCTGGCCCTACCTCTGCCTAAAGATTGCCGAGCTCCCCTCCAACCCGGATGCAGCAACAAACACTGCCACTGTGCTGACCCACGCTCCACATTAGGACCTTTCAGCTGCACCCACTGCCACAACACACATACCAGCCCACTGACCAGCCCCATTCTGAACACACCATCGACACCAACTAAATAAGAACATTAACTCGCATGCACCCTTCTAAACACATGCTCACTATGCAAGCATTCCATCAAATTATGGGACCTCATCCCCACCCTCGCACTTTCCATTGCCTTCTTCACAGAGACCTGGCTCAACCCCACATCGACCGAAACATTGTCACACCAATCCCTCACGGATATAAAATCACTCATCAGGACCTTATCAACAAGCTGGGAGGAGGAACAGCCATCGTCCACGAAGAGACCATACTGTCTTCACTGACTTCACCGCTGATAACACCACCACCTCCATGGAACATCTAAACTTAAAGCTCCACATGGACGACAAAACAACCATCTCATCCTCCCTCGCATACCGACTCCCAGGCCTGTGCTCCAACTTCCTGTGCTCCAACTTCTGCAACACCATTGCAGACTTCATTGCACCCCTAGCCTTAGACTCAAAGGACTACATCTTCCTCAGCAACCTAGATTTCCAAATTGATAACCCCAACGACAACAACACTGCACACCTCCTAAACAGTATGATCAGCCTCAGAATTACCCCTATCATCCACGACCCTACACACACACTGCAGGACTCAGGTTGGACCCCATTTTCTCCTCCACAACTGTGTCAAATACAGTCATGTCACAGACCTCACATAAACTGATCACTCCATCGTCCACTTCAGCATCGCCAGCGCTAATAGCTCTGCCCCCAGGATGACCAACACTCCCACCGGCGGGGGAACAAAATCCCAGAGGCCAGCTGGATAGATCCCTCCAACCCCACTACCACCACCCACCTCACCTCAAACAGGGAGTGAAAAAGTTAAACTCCTGGATCACCAATTGGGTCAACAGCATCATTCCCATTAAGAGCTAAATGCAGAGAAAGGCTTCCAAACTGGCCAGTTGGTACACCTAAGAACTCAGAATAGTGAAATGGGACAGAAAACAGCTGGATACGAGATAGATAGCAATGACACCTGAGAAAGAGCAGCCTTCAAGACCTCCCTTAGCCTCTACCACTGCCTGCTGAGGGCAACAAAGAACACAGCCCTTATCTCATGCATCAAAGCCAGCGCCAACAACACAGAGGAACTTTTCAACATTGGTAAGGAATTCTCCAACCTGGCTGCCAGCAAAAACAACATCACACCCTCACAGGAGCTGTGCAGCAACCTCACCCACTTATTCCACAAGATCGCAATCATACACAGAAATTTCAAACCCACAACTAAGCACTTCCTCTACCATAACCGACATGGACAACACACTGACTACCTGGAACATCCTCTTCACCCGGGCCATCACCTTCATCATGAAATCCATCCACTCGGGAGATCCCACAGACCTTTGCCTGCACCAGATCTTCAAACTTGGAAACCAAGTGATTGACCAGAAACTCACCATTCTGCCCAACACCTCTATCACCACTGCAACATTTCCAAATGTCTGGAAACATACCGAAGTCTGACCACTACTCAAAACATCCTCAGCCGTACCAGCAAACCCAAAAAACTACCAGCCAATCTCCGTGCTGCCATTCCCAGCAAAGGTATTGGAAAAGATCATCAACAAGCAACTCATGTCATACCTGGAGCAAAACCAGCTACTCAACGCCTCCCAATACAGCTTCTGCAGCAATCACAGCACCAGAACTGCCCTGATTGCAGCCACTGCTGACATCCACACCCTTCTCAACCAAAGAGAATCAGCAGCTTTGACCCTCCTTTGCCTCTCGACAGCCTTCAACATTGTATCCTATCACATGGTGATTGAAAGACTCCACCACATCGGCATCCAATGGGATGCACTGAGATGGATCACCTCCTTCCTCACCAAAAGAACCCATAGTATCCACCTGCCACCTTTCACCTCCAAACTGAAGAATATCACCTGTCGTGTCCCCCAGGTCTCATCCCTCAGACCCAGGCTGTTAAGTGCATATATTACTCCGCTGGCCAACATCTCCAGACCTAATGGTCTCAACATAGTTTCCTACGTAGATGAAAAGCAACTCATCTTCTCAATCACCGACACCTCCACCACCAGAACCAAATTTCACAAATCCATGACAAGCGTTGCTGATTGGATGAAGAACAACTGCCTGCAGCTGAACACAGGCAAAACAGAAGTACTGGTCTTTGGCAACAGCAGCAACACATGGATTAATGCCTGGTGCCCATGAGACCTAGGACCTGTATTCTCTCCCTCTGACCATGCCAGAAACCTCAGAATGTTTTTTAACTACAAGCTCACCATGAAATCACAGATCAGCACCATCACCGTGACCTAGGCCCTCATCACCAGCCGAATGAACTACGGCTATTCCCCAACCTATTAATCTCCACAAACCTCCTACAGGGACTTCAGGCCATACGTAACACCACAGTCAAACTCATCTTTGGCCTTCCCCCACTAACCTGCATCACATCACATCAAACCTCAGGCAACTCCGCTTGCTCCCCATACAGAAGAGATGCCAATTCAAGTTGCTGACCCACTCACACACAAGGCTATACACAACCAAGGACCAGTGTACATTAACCACCACCTGAACTTCCACCAATCATTGAGAAGACTATGCTCTGCCTCGCTTTTACCTGCCCATACCCACTTCATCCACCAAAGCAGAAATGGACGACGCTCCTTCTCTCACATTGCAGCAAAAACCTGGAACAGCCTCCCCCTGCGCCTCCAGACCATCACCTCAATTCCAGAATTCCAAATGGTCCTCAAGAACTAACTGTTCGAACAAGTCTCCAGGACCTGCAAAAGCCTAGATACTCTATTGGGTGATTAGCCATGGTTTATGAATCCTAATTGACTGATTAATTTGCTTGGGTGTTAATCAGCTATATTTATTTAGGGCTCTTTACAACCTTACAAAAATACCATTAACATTACCAGAGTGGGCTTTAGACCTTCTCCTGGGATTCCCACATTACCACTGGGAACAAGTTCCCCACATCTCGCCATAGCCCCTCTCTCACATACATTTCATTTGTTTTAAAGCACTGGTAAAGGATGGCTTTATCAACAAAAATGTACATCTACCCAAACAAACTCTTTTTAGAAACATTAAGAATAGAGAATTAAAGACTGGAAAAAAACATAACGTCCTAACCTATTTTATGCAGTTTGCAGGCAGCTCTTTGATGATAGTTGATAACAGTTGCTGGTCTATATTAGAGTTGTATCTTATGAAGTGCGACAATGAAAAAACACTGTGACAAGAGCAGTATTCCACTCAGCTATCCACATAAACAATTCTGTGATCTGCACAGTACGTGTTCTTTGCAGCAGGCATATTAATGCTCCGCACTACTTTATGGTGAGTCAAAACTGCCACTAGAAAAAACTCCATCTCTCTCTCTGTAGGAGTAACATTAATAGTTATCACAGTGCACCCCCCCCCCCCCAGGACAGCACCCGCCTCCCCAGGTACGCACCCAATGCAACTGCACCAGTCGCACTGCGGGGCATAAACATTACTTTGCTTAGGAAGCACTCCGCTACACTGATAAATCAAAAAAGGAATTCAGTGGTCCAAAATTATTTGTTATAAAACATATGAAAAGTAATGAACGTACACATACATCTTTGCTGGGGGTACAAGTACCAGAACTCGGAAATGGCATTTACAAGAATCAGATGCTTAGGGTTTTGTCATCCTGATCATTTAAAACAAAGAAAGGAAATTAAGTGATCTACGCACATTCACACAGACTCTCTTCTACTTTGGATGTGCTCAGTGGCACACTGATCATCGGTGAGAAGTAAACAGCTCTGCCCTCCTTGCAACCTGGTCTATTATTCAATGAATGACATCAATGTACATCTCCTCCCTGCATGGAGTTTTAAGAGCATCACAGAAACACAACAGTGAGTGTTGACGCTTTCTGAAGCCACTTGACAGGTCATAGCTAGAAAGCTTGGAAAGGGAGTTCTTTGTGTTTCCTATGGATTGGCAAAGGTGACAGTTCATAATCAGTATGACTTTTACATCACTGTTTACTATCTTTATGACCTTAGCATAGTTTCTAAATTACTTTCACTGAGGCATTAAACAAATACAAAATAACGAGTCGCTTCAAAAGTTGCTTAGTTCTGGCTAATTCAAAAAGCATGACCAATAGATGGGGTAAAGTATATTTGACTGGTTATAACTGGCTTTAAATCATGTGCAACTATATATCATTTTATTTCCTTTAGGCATGTTTGCAGAAGCGAACGGATAAGACATGGGAAACATAAATGGAACTCACTTCGCATTGATTATACTTTACAGGAAATAGATGAATGTGCGAACTTGCCTTTTATTGATAGCAATATGTTGAAGGGAAATTGCACAAGGTAGGAGCAAAAACACAAATAAAAGTATAAGACATTAAAAATATACAATAATACTCATTGAAATCATAGAACATTTTTGTGCTGGGCACCCACAGCATCACTGGACGTGATCTAGTTTTAGAAACTCAATCTGTGCTACTGAGTATGTAGGCACTCCACTAAGCATCTGGAAACTTCGAGTAGGTAACCTTTAAGCTTTCATTATGCAGAGTATCATCGTCATTTTTAGTTCTTGTTATGAAGTGCTTTGTCTTACATACTGAAATAAGTCTGTGCCATTCCACCACTCTGTTCTGATCAAAATTAACTATGGCTGGTTTTTCATGTTTTTTTTCTAAGTTGAGTAACCAATCTCACTATAGTGTGATGAATTCTCTGGGATGTCTTAGGGGTAGATTTCTTTGGCATACATAGGCCCAATCCAATTTAAATGCACATGTGTTTCATTTGCTACACTTCACCATATTACAAAAAAAACAATGAGTACCTTTGTCTGACTAAAAACAGACATGTTTAAGGGAAATGTGTTCTTCGTGTTCTTCTCCATTCCAATTTTGAAACATGCTTTTAGAAAAAAACATACTGCAGTCTATTTACTGGAGCGTTAGACACATTAGCCCTAGGGTGGGCTTCCCCAAGGATTTTGCTTTCTCCCCTCCTGTTCTGCTGAATTTGTTTTTATTGGTCTGTGGACTCTGTGCACTTAACTACTGCTAACTAGTGCTAAAGTGCTTGTGGTCACTTCTTAAAACATGGTAAAGTTAGCTTATATTGGATTGATATATATAATTTATTCATAAGTCCCTAGTAACGTGGTATACCATAGGCCCAGGACTGGTAAATTAAAGGCTACTATTGGTACTTCAGCACTGATTGTGACACTCTGGTAAGTAGCCCTTAAAAGAAGGCTCAGGCCTGCCATTTCAGCCTGTATGCAGTTTTAAACTGATAATTTCACTTGGCAAAAGAATTCCTTTGCCAAGCCTAAAACTCCCTTTTAATACATTTCAGGCCCCTCGAAAGTAGGCAGCAGATAGAGCAAGGTGCATTTTAAAGAAAAGTTGGATATGGTAGTGAAAACCTCACAGATTAATTTTCACTAGTGTGAGGCCTGCCTCCTTCTTGGAACAGCATTGGATTACATTTAAAAACTGATAGTTTTTCTTTAGGAGCAGGTATAGATTTTATACTTGGTGTCTGAGGAATTAGAATTTAAAATCCTCTTTATTCGTAATTCCACAACCTGAAAATGCCAGATTTAGTTAATTGTCATTTTCTTGTCCTAGTCATTTGGTGTCTGCAGCCTATTTCCTGGGTCACATGACTAGGTTTAGATAGCTGTTGCCCTTTGTGTATCCCTCCCAGACAGGTACAGAATATAGGGGCTGAGTGTTGGCAGGATTAGCCATCCAAGCAGGATGTGGGGTGGAGATATGCATAACCCCACTTGCACTTCAAAGACACTGTTTCATTTCACAAGAAACTTCACAATAGCCTATTGTTACTGCAGACAGCTATAGACCAGGGCAGGGAGGCAGGAAATTACAGACACCCTCCGGTGAGGACGCTCCAGACGTTTCCTCCACTTCAAAGCTAGCACCAGGCATAAACCTAGGAGGCTTGGACCAAATCGTCAGTTCATTTCTTGACCTCTGGAAGGACTCCAAGTACTGCCCCGGTGCCTGTGGCCAGCTGTGTACTTCATAGGACTGCCCTGCTGCACCAAGAGGACTAGGCTGATGCTTTATATTTAAAGCTGCTCTGTGCCTTCAGAGGGCTGCCCTGCTGCTTGAGACTTTCTTTCCTGCTTGAACCCAGGACTTCCAGAGAGACTCCCAGTGCTAGCTGGATGGCCTTCTGCTTCGGCCGGGGTGGAGCAAACAAAGTTCTACTCTGCAGATTTCCACAGAGTATGTTAATAACTCTGTAGAATTTTGCAGAATTCCGAGTGTGGCGGAGAACCGCATAGTGGCTAGCTACACCTGGGCTATGCGCCTTACTTTGGAAGCTCTAAGAAGGGACGTGCACCACGACCCTGCTTAGCACATCCGAGATGGGCACAATTCTCCACACCTCCTTTCACCAACTTCCCTCCTTCACAAACTTGCTACAGGGGCCAAGCACACCCCCTGTCTTGCACCAGACTTGCAATTTCTTCCTCTGCACTTACAAACAGCCTCAGACTGCCCTTTCTTGAGGGCTTACCACAAGTCAGCAGCAAACCAGCTCACCACTAGCAGTCTGCTATTTTCATAAAGTGTCTAACCTTGCCTGCCCCTGGGTTCTAAGGCACTCTCTCAGGTCGCGCATATCTGGCGGGGGCTTCTGGACTACCACTCAGCAGCTGATGCTCCCCTTGTTGGCCTCAGCACCATACCCCATAACACCACTTCCTTTCCCTGGGTTGCTAGGGAGAGAGGTTCTCTTCAAGTGGAACTTTGACTGCAAGTTTGCTTTTTTAAAGCACAGACCTCTCCTTTGTGCAAATCCTGCCATGCCCAATGTTAGACCCTGTACGCACACAGAAGAGAAAGGTAAACACCTGCTGGGTCCAGGCAGGGCCCCCCCCTGCCAGTGGCCTGATGCTCTGCCTCCCTCTGCCCCCGGGCTGCTGAATACAATGAAAGAAGGGAGGGCTGGATCGGGAGCTTGAACCATTGCAGCCCCTCAGTCAGCAGCAGCTCCTCGCCAGTACGCAGAATAACATGCAGCCCAGTTATGGGCTACAAAGTACAAGCGGAGATTGTTTGCACTTGCGTTCTGTGGCCCATTACTGTGCTGCAGAAATATTAGGAGCCACACAGCGCAAGCACAGTCAATCCGAGCTTGTCCTTTGTGGTCCAGTGCAATGAGCTTAGCTCTGCTCCAGGGCTAGTGGAGCTTTTGTCTAAACTCCAGGCTCCAAGCGGAGCACGGAGTCCTAAACACTCTTTTTGCTCTGCCAGTGGAGCAGAGCTTACTGCCCACCCTTACTCCTGTTCCAAGCCTCAGAGCCAGAAACTGCTCCATCCTTCATGAACTCACACCTGACCCAGCCTGAGTGAATCCTGTCCCTCCAAGTGGGCACCCATCTATCCAGCAAAATTCACTTTCTCAGACATGTTTCTTCCAAACTTTATCTGAGTCTTATGGAAAGCAGAGACCGGGTCCAATACACTTTGTGTATCTGAACCATGCTCCATCACAATAAGCAATAACTTTTGACATTGCCCCAGTCATGCACAACTAGATGTCTGTGGTTGGTGTTTTGAAATGTTAGGTGCTATTTTTCACTTCAAACTTTTGAAATTCCTAACTCTGTTCTACTGATTGGATTTTTGTTGTTTTGGTGTCAAATACTTAATTAAAATGTACTTGATTCTTCTAAATTGGTATGGGAATTTTCTTTTGGTGTGCCTTCACCTTATTACTGTTTAAGTGTTGCATAGATACTGTCACCTCTAAGTTAGGTCTGACTGTTTCTGTGCCAAACTTCCATAGGGTTAAGCACAGGTTAATTTAGTGACTTTTTGTAGTTCTCCCCGACAAGGAATGTGATTGATGTTCAAGTAGGGTTTCACCACCCTCGATCAAGAAACACATTTCTCAGACCAAGAATCTAGGAACACCCTGAATCTCTTTTCTTTTATATAAATATTGGTGTGTGGATCAGTAATGTACATATTTCCTTGCCTTTTATTTGAAAATATGACTTTAAGCCAAAGGTAGGTTTTCATCATTTACGTCAGACTATGGGCCTGATTTAGATATTGGCGGATGAGCTGTTCCGTTACAACGGTGACGGATATGCAATCCATCAAAATATAAATCCCATAGAATATAATGGGATTTAGATTTCAGCGGATGCGATATCCCATCACCGCTGTGACAGAGAAACCCGTTCGCCAATATCTAAATCAGGCCCTATGTTGTTATGAATAGTTTTGTGTCTCTTCAGTGCAGGGATCTAATAACTAAAATATTAGGCATGCCCTCCCTTTCGCCATTATGCACTCAAATCTTCAGCACAATTTATTAGGGAACTAGCACATGTGAAAGGTAGACTTTTATAAATGGCAAATAGTTTTCCTTGACACATGTCTTCTGCAGCTCTGCTCACCGAATTGGTGAGCTGAAATAGCAGACACAAATCCAGGCTTTTAAAGTAATTCATGTGGGTGGTGTAAATCTGCACTGTTGTCTACATGACATCTAACTTTTTTGGCATTGGTGCTAATTCTGTTCAATTCTACTGTGGCCTCAATACATTTTCAACTAAGCCAATTGGAGGTTGCCAATTTTTCATCATGTGTAGGCTTCACAGCACATGCACCACTGGGGACTGTTAATCAGGTGGCAAGTGACCAGAGTCCAAATGCCAATGTACCACGTCAGAGAAATGGAGGAAGACATTCAAAAGATGCACTGTCCCAAAATAAAGCCATTTCAAAGCATAGTTTTCTAGACTCTAAAAGCCATGCCTCGAAATCTGACATCCTAATCTTTTAAGGTACATTGTTACTATCATAGTTTGTTGGTTGATGATAGTCAGGCCTAACAGTAGTGACATTTTCATGGCATATTTGTGAACATGCAGAGAGAGTATGGTGCCCCACATAAAGTGCAATAACTTAACCATACAAGGAAGTAATACTCTTTAATTAACAACAATAGCCTAATAACTAATGGATTTTGAATATCAAATTTAACATACCTTGTTCGCATATATTAAATGTGAAAAATAGTGTGGTGCCTAGATGTTACTGCTCAGAAACTGTATTAATGAGTGCGCATAATTGTATTTTTTGTGAGCATTGTTTTTAGACCTGGGCAGAATTTTGATTGTGCGTGAGAGAAGGATCGAGAAGAGACGATCTCAAGTACAAAGACTGGGAGGGAATCCCTAGTCATTTGCAATTGAGTTAAGGGGTGTCCCTCATCCGAAGACATATGCTAATATTTATTTTTGATCAGGCTACTATCACATGCTTATGTTCAGGTTATTTGGCCGTGCCATCAGTTTGATCTTTAATGTTCGAGACATTTTCTGCAGGAAATAATACACAGTGATGTCATTTTTAGAGATGAACACAACAGTTCTCAGTTGCATTGGTGTCATGTGTCTGGTCCAAGTAAATAGGTATAATCCAGCATGTTGTTTAATCTAAGGGGGGCGTTATAAATACCTAAATATTGCTTAAGAGTTGTTTTGCATGCAATATCATAGCAGCACTAGAGATTAACACTTCAGGGAACTTTTCTGGCTAATTTACTCCATCTGTGGATGAAGCTACTGTGAAATGAGCCTGTAATTCTATCTACTCTTTAATGCAGAATTAGCAATTACACTTTTACTCTGGTTTGCATAATTAAGAGACATTTAGCGAACGTGAGAGCCCTCGTGTGTGCTAGCTATTCATGTTCTGTTGCTCTTAGGGCTGTTTCTTAGTGCAAAATACAACCTCAACTCTATTTTGGATGTGAGGGAGCATTTCTGAGCTAAGAAAATAGTGCTAGATGCTGGTAGTAATTTTTGGATAAATTCTACCTTAAGAGAACACTTATACAGCCTCTCTCTACAAATTCAAATATGCCCTAATTTATAAAATGTACATATTTTTTTTTTTTAGGTATTTAGTTCACTAATGAAGACCTTTTTAATTTGGTGCCCAGGCCTATTTTCTGTTCCAGTCCATCCCTGGTTACGCCCACCCTTAATTCATTTGCATCAATCATAATTATAGAGGGGTTTGTGTAGTTTACAGGATTTTTGTGTTTTGTGGTCCTAAATGTTTCATGCTATTGTTAGGCATGGGAAACCGTTTTGAGCCGTAATTGATTCATGTGTACCGACTGCATGGTTTGTGGCAACGTCCCGAGAAGAAATATTGGCCATCTGACTTTGAAAGTGACTTTACGCAAGTATCTTGTATGATTTTTACATGGGAGGGCATAACTCGCATACATATCTCATTCATATCACTTCCCAAGAGTAATTTATAAGACACACATCATTTTCACAAGTGTTACATGTACTATATCTAAAAGACGCAATAGCAACTAGCTCTAAAAATGGGCCACATACAGAGTGGCAGTTCACCTACTTGGGGAGCAGGAAACGGAGAAAAATGTGGGCCCGCATAAGCATTTGAGGAATATGGGTTGACTCAAAGTCAATAATAAAATGATTTTAGTTTTAGAGTTACATCTTACAAACGCTCAATATTCATGTGCTTTTGACTATAAGCGTATCAATTTATTTACAAAGAGGAACAAATAGTTCTTCAATATTTCTCTGTTAAAATAATGTGTGTGATCAATGTTTACTACTTTAGATATTGCATTTTGGAACAACATTAAGGGATCGAACTTGCCTTCCTTCGAAAACACTAGTTAAAAAAATACTTGTATGAACCTGTAACAGTGTATAACATGTTCCTCCACTAAAGAGTCATGCGATTTGAAATACATTTGCTATCACTAGGGTGGTTAAGCAGAGTTTAAAAAGAAAGCAATGCGGGTGTTGACTCCAAAGAAAGAAATACTAACTCCCAGACAGCAAGGTGTATTTAAACAATGTTTGACAACGAGAATTTAGTGTGACTTTGCATTGAACGCTTAATAGGTAAGAACTTAACCATGCAATTTAGAAAACAGTAACAATGGGAGCACTAATAAGCATTATTTGAACCAGGGGAGCTGCATAACATATCATCTAAATCTTCCATTCTGCAATTTTCCTCATTAACGGCACTTGATAAAAACTGAGGAAAATGTCAAATAGCGCACACCAGGTTCTAATCTGGTGTTTGTATTGTCAGCCATGAAGTCATACATCTTCATAAAAAGCCCCCTAGTGTCCCAGTACAGCTCAGAATGGCTCTTAGACAATAAACCCTCATTTTCCTTTGCACGCTCATGGCTAAGCAGAATTTTGCATCAATTGGAAATCAACACTAATGTGCAAATCACAGAGTCAGCCTTGAATTACACTTCCTTTGATATTCAGTTATTCTTAGGTGTATCTACATTAAAAATATTACAGACATGATGGCTTTTATTAAGCAGACTAGGTCATTCACAAATCAGTCTACGATAACCCTGAAGGTCAGTTCTTTTAGGAGTAGCCCACATGGATTTCCACAGACACAGGCAGTGAGAATACAAAACAGTTCCCAATCACAGGCTAAAAACTCCCTGCACATTGGAGCAATGTATTTTTGTTCAAAGAAAACAAGCTCCCACTTTGTGAGTCTATTTTCTAAGAACAAACATGTTCCAGTGGAGGCACTTTAAAAATGGTTCCTAATCCACAAACCCTCATTACCATAAAAGAAAGCGCTGTGACAAAGGAACTGGGAAGAAATGAACTCAAGTACAAAGATTGAGAGGGTGGGAGGGAGCCCGAAGACGTATGCTATCATTTATTCTTCATCAGGCTACTATCAGGTCATTTGGCCATCCCATCTGGTTCGATGTGTTATGTGTAAACGATTTCTGCATGAAATAATAGCACAGTGACATAATTTTGGAGGTGAACAGAACAGTACTCCGTTGCATTGGTGTCATATGTCTGGTTCAAGAAACTATTTGTAATCCTGCATGTTGTTTCATCTAAGAGTGTCACTAAAAATACCTAATATTAGTTAAGAGTTGCTTTGTATGCAGTGTCATAACAGCAGGGGAGAGGAACACTTGAGGGATCTTTTCTAGCTGATTTACTACATCCTGAATGAAGCTAATGTGAGATGAGCGAATGACTGTGATATAATATGTCAACTTTACTTATGTTATGCACATCTGATTAATATGTGTGCGGTTTACTCTAATGTTTTGGGGGTCAATGAAATGCTAACTTGATCCTGGAATATTATGTAATATAAATGCAACAGCATGCAGACATTTTGAAAACTGCACATTTTCAAGCAACATACCCGTTGAAAACTATATTGTACAATAAAGTATCATAATGTATCATTGTACGCACTTGAGCCAGGCATTCTTAAGACACATGACAGATACATTGGGAATTATCACTGCAACCATTCAATCAAAATATCGGTAACAAAAGCACAATTATATTTAAATTTGAATGTTGAATCCTCTTGTTAAGAAAACATAGAATGTCCACCAATTACATTAAACCATGGCTTGGAAGATGAAAACTAACTACTTTTTCTGCCTGTTTGCAGTTATATTTACTGTACTACATCCAAAAATGTATTAAAACTCCACCCCGGACTATTTTGCTTGCTGGGCGACTTATGAATAATCGAGTGACTGTGAAGGTTAAATAGATTTCTTCAAAGAATCTGGTGCATGAATGCGCTGAAATGAGACAGGCATGTGGCATAGCCGTCAAGTATACAATTTTAAACTTAAACTTGGTAGGATACCTTAAGTATACTCTGGTTCTGTATGTAACTTCCGAATCGATGCAGCGACATGAACAGAGAAATAATAAAAATATTACATATAGCAACTATTTTCCTGACTTCTATTTTAAATAATGGTGCGAGGGTGAATGAATCGAACAAAGTGACACCAGCAGCATTGTTGTATATTAATTAATATTTCACTACTGGCTTGTGTTTATTTAGGTCACCATGTATTTAAACCATCACTGTGAATTTTCTTGAATAAATACACTCTAAATTCACCTGCTCAGTTTTCTAAAGGGGCTGGGAAATGCCTGTGTATATTCTTATGGTTTAGCAATTATTGGCACATACATCTTTCCATGCAAAGTATGGACTTTAACACCTAAAAAAAGCAATAAACTATTGTTTACTTATTTGTAATGTTCAATGTAACTAATGCAATTCGTGTTGGAATGTAACTAAGCAGATTTAACTCAATAGATGCATTCAATTTCATTTACCACAACATCCACCATAGAATGTCTGGCATGTTTCTGGCTCTTGTGGACCACGGATTGACCCTCTGTTAAAGATCAAATCTATAAAGCTCCAAGAAGAAACTGATAACCATGACAATAGGAACAACAATAAAACCATAAACGAGTGTCTTATTGCTCAGAGAGTTCTTGCAAGCTGTACTCAAAAGCTTTTTATCCAGGCAGGACTGTCTCAGTCCTTTTCTCATGGATTCATTCTTCCAAATAGCAATACATTTTGTAGCACTGAGTTGGCAAGCAAAAGCCAATAGCAAGTCTTCCTAGTAACAGAGCACTGCAATAGCAAAGCTGTCATAGCAATACTTAAATAAAAATAAACAACCTGATTTTATTACCGTTACAATTAATTTAAATTTTACGAGTTCCCCGTTTCACTCCTAACTAGGAATAGAAAACCAGGTCAACACAGCAATTAGAACAATTAGAACAAATGCATATTTCAAGCGACTCTTCAGTCAGGTTAAACGCTTGTATGTCAGCTTGTACAGAATCTAACTTCCAACATCCAAAAGCTCTTTAAAAAAAAAAAAATATATATATATATATATACTGATTTATTAAAAGGAACTACTAACAACATTTCGGTTGCTTTCACCAGTCTTGCAAACTCAAGTGGCTACTATAGTCAAAGTAAAAGTGCAGTACATGGTTTTAACCATTATCTACATTGAGTTCTACAAAAACACTTCCATTGGCAAAAAATAAATTAAAAGAAAAACGAAAACGAAAAGATCCTAAACATAATCCCAGATTACAATGAAAGAAACTTTAAAGGGAAGATCTTAGCAGTAATTTAAGTCATAGCCTAGAAAAAAGTGTCTCTTCGTCTGAGAAGTGAATCTGAGTTCTAAACGTGTGCGATCAACTTCAAATTAACACGAAGACTGCCTTGATAAATTCAGTTGTTTCCTATGCAGATGTCCTGTACCATAACCGAGTTTAACACTATATAAGTACCCCTTTCCTGAAATTATTCCTCTTCCAAACAGCTTTCGACTGAATGTTTCCATCCGACTACACGAACAAACAAATATTACCCCCAGCCACCTCTAGAACTGAGTCAATAATGTATATTTTGTTATTTTATGGTAATTTGCCTATAGCACGCGTGCATTTAGAATGACAGCACCCTATGGCAATACGCATATGCATGTACTCCAAACCTCTCTTGGCTTGTACAAAGACAATGACGTGTAGCACAATTTCTGGGCACTGAAGACAGTAGCATGTAAATCTCCGCTTCAGCAGAGACAAACATACACAGCGTAAGAAAAAATATTTCAATTATGGCTGCTTTGCATGTTGTTCATTGATTGAAATTCTTCCATCACCAGAGAATGAATGGATAATTTACATGGAGTTTATCATTTGCAGTGGTCCGGCATGGTTTACATTAATGCCCTCATATGTAGGACCAAATTTACTAACACAAAGGTTAAGACAAAAGAACAATTCTAAATTTTTGGAAACTGAAGACATTTTCTCATAATATGCCTATACATTGAAGCAAATATGAAGTTTCCCATTGAAATGTACCTTTTCTTCTAAGCAGTTTCAAAGAAAGAAAGGCAGAATGTGCGCATCTTGAAAATATATATTTTTGATGCCACAGTTTCACCACAAAGATGAACCAATCGAGGATACAATATTGACACACTTTACAATTACTGTTTCATTTTATGTTGTCATTTTAATTAAAATAATAAAATCCTAATGAACCACGATTGTTATGAAAAACAATCAGGAGTACGACAAGAAGATCAGAGACTTCGCCTGATTACAGAAGTGGCAGACTATTGAAAACACAGTGAATGAGCATTAATAAATGATTCAAAGAAGTTTAAAAAATCATGCTGGTCCTCATTTGGAAAACCAGTTCTGCAGATGATCATGGCTGTAATCTAATTTCAGCCAGGCATGGCACTGCCTTCTCCAGAGACGTTTATGATAAGAAATTTATTTTCAAATTGATAGTCAAGCTTTTTCACTCTCTCTTGCTCTCCATACGTTCACAGAGTGACAGCGCATGGTTATAGGAGTAGAACAGTCTATAATAGCTAATAACCCGCTTGGCTTAGAACACCATCAGTCTTTGTTTGTCTGTTCTAAAAATACATCATGCCCGGCCACTAGAATGCCAAGCAAATCTCTGCAGCAAGTTTTGAGTATTCTGAAAAAAATACTGTAAAGGCTCAATTATACAAACATATGCACTGATATACAAATATCGACATTGAAACAATGTACATATACTTATGAATTATCAATAAACATGGATCGGATGCACACTTTATGCCATAATGCTCATCTCCTCTACTAAACATCTATTTTTTTACTCTTTTAAACCATTCTCTTGTTTGGACTGAGGAATGTGCTTTACACTTTGAAAATGTTTCACCTTATCTATTTGTAGGCTGGGGGAGGGGTAAGAAGTTCATGATAAACCAGGAGCTGGTTAATTTCAGAACACTTTAGACAGGAAGTAATCTTCTGGAGGTGTTTAAGGCACTCTCATTACTAGGCCATGGGACCCTTTACTCCACTGAAATCCAAAATAATATTCTTTAGCCACATAAGGAAGTCAGATCTTTTTACCCAGCAGCCTACTTCTGGGCCCTTGATGTGTTTAGACTTCTTCTTCGGGTGCTCCTCTGTAAACCCTTATTCTAACTACCTGGAAAAGCTGCAAACCCAGGTCTTCAGGTATTTTATCTAATCAGAAGCCATAGAAAACAGTTATAGAAATGACCAAGAGCTCAAATGGTAATGCTGAAAAAAACATCTGTTGATTTCTGTATATGTCTCCCTGTGGTCTGGTAAATCTTTTCTTTGAGAGTAGATTTGTGACAATGACAAATGGAAATACCGTTTCTGCTCATTGTTCCCCAACATCTCATCACAGGGCATTTTTAAAATATATAACAGAAATGGCTGCTGGGAACATTTTAACACAACATTCTCTTTGAGTAATTATCCCAGGACATTTTACATATTGGCTATTGATTCTATTGCTGAACCCTAACTCTGAAAGAACTAGCCCTCTGCTGTGCTTCACATTTTGCTGCATTTGAAGCAGATGTGTCAGGAATAAGGCCATGCGCGGTCCAGGTCTCGCCCGAAACCTCTGCGCTACTCTGCGGCGCTTTATGCCCACCACTTGTCATCCCCTCTTGTTCCAAAGGTGGCCTTCAGTGCCGTCTGTCCTGTGGCAAAGCTCATAGAGCTGCAGGTTCAGGACATTAGTGGTCAAGATGCACTTATCAGTGCTATTCCATGAAGAGACTACATTTCCCATGTTTTTAGAGGCAGCAGCCATCTTGGGGTGTGGCAGGCCTATAAAACCCAGCCACACTCAAGCACGTTGCTCACTATTTTGAAGACTTCCACGCAGCCAGACCTCGTGGGGGTTTCTCTGGAGAAGAGCAGAGTTCCTGAATGGCAGAGTGTCATCCAAACGAAGTATCCTTGTTTCTATGGTGCATTAAAAAACGAGTAGGTCGTACTCGTAGCGGTAAGGCCTTGATGAATCCAAGTTTGGAGGAAGTCGTTACTTCCAAAAGGTAAAGCGCCCCTTAGCATAATGAGCAAAGCGTTTTCAGTTTCTAGAGTACAGCGGCCTTGGCACAACAATCAAAAGCATTTCAGAGCACAGGTGTAAAGCGCTCTTTGCACGGAAATTCAAGCGGTTCAGTTCACAGATGTAAAGCGCTCTTGGCATGACAATTCAAGCGCTTCAGTTCACAGATGTAAAGCGCTCTTGGCACGACAATCAAAGCGCTTCAATTCACAGGAGTAAAAGGTTCTTGGCGCAACAATCAAAGTGATTTAGGCCACTTGAGTAAAAGTGCCCCCTTAGTATAATGAACGTAGTGCTTTAAGGCAAGACAAGTAAAGGCGCTTCCTGGTATTATAAGTAAAGCGTTTCAAGTTCAATGAGTAAAAACCTTTCGGTCTTTATAGTTGTGAATGTGAAAGTATTTTTGGAGATAAGCAAATCATAGTTTTCATTGTTCTTTGAAAAGCTTAAGATGTGAAAAGCATATTTAATTCTTTGAGATTTTCTAGGTCATGATCAAAGGTTTATGTTGTGAAAGCAGAGATGTTATAGGATTGATATTCTGAGTGTAATCATAGTCTAAAGCTCTTGCCATCTCTTGTTTCTGAGGTCGTAGTTTATTCTTGTTCCATGTTTCAAAGAAGGGGTCTCCATCTGGTATCTCGGAGACGTATTTACTCAAGAGTCCATTGATAAGTTGCATTTCTATGAATGAGTAAATGCATATTTGTTCTAACCTTTTCTTTTCAGATCTCTCTCCCTGCTCCTTCCTACCCTAATTCCTTTCCCCCGACTGGCTTCACCATAACTCTGTGCTATAATAGCTTTCTGAGTTGGTGACGCCGGAAGGTGGGCCTTTTGTTCAGCGACATGCAGATCACGAGGAAAGGACACTGTGACAAGAGGCTGGACTATCTAGAGCATATCTAGTTAGAAATGCATGCTTTGTATAATTGCAGTGATCTCCTGAGAGAAGGCCCGTCTGCACCGGTCAGCTCCTGGACCATGCCCAGCCCCTTGAACGCTGGCCATCCAGCCCCCTGCAGATACATGATCTCTGAGCTCTACACCCTTGATCCCGGACACTACAACAAACACTGCTACAACACTGACCTATGCTCCATGGTAGGAACTTTCACTGTCACTTCATCTACCACAGCACACATACCAGCCCAATGACCAGCCCCACTCTGAACACACCACAGACACCACCTGAAACAAAAACACCACCTCGTATTCACCCTACTCAACATACACTCACTATACAAACACACCACAGAGATTTGGGACCTCATCCCTACCCTCACACTCAATATCCTCTTCCTCACTGAGACCTGGCTCAACCCCACCTCCAGACTTGGCATTGGCCACTGCCATGCACAAGGGACGCAAGACAACGCACCACAACAGCAACAACAAGCTTGGTGGGGGGACCACCATCAGACAAGGACCATCCAATGCTCCATCAAAAATGACAACATCACCCCAGCCAGGGAATACCTCAACTTCCAACTCCACAAAGACAGCAAAACCTCCATGAGAGACACCCTCACCTGCCGTCCTCTAGGACCACCTCCAACCTTCTGCAACTTCAGCACTGACTTCATCACCCTCCCTCACCGTAGATTCTAAGAATTACATTTTGCTCAGTGACCTCAACTTCAATCTTGATGAACACAATGACATCAACACTACTAACCTCCTCAACAGCATGAACATTGGAATCACCTAACTCATACACAACCCCACATTCACTGCAGACCACACACTAGACTCCATCTTCACCTCCAATGACTGCATCAGGTAGAGCCACACCACGGAACTCACCTGGATAGATCACTCATTTGTCCACTTCAACATCACCAACTCACTGACCTCTGTCCCCAGTCTTCCTAATGCCCCCCAACTGCAGATGGATCAAAGTCTCAAAGAACACATGCCCTCAAAACCACCCACCCAATCTCCTCCAACAACCTAGACCAGAATGTCAGAAACTTCAACAACTGGACCACCAACTGCCCCACAGTGTTGCTCTCATCTGCAACAACACCCACCGAAGGTCCACCAAGTCCTCAGACCCGCTAAACAACACTGTAAACAACTGAAAAGGAGATGGTGCACATGCAAGGACATGATGACAAGACCGCCTTCAAGACAGCCCTCAACCTCTACCACAGACAGTTGAGAAAATTGAAGATAAAGGTCTTAGTCGTACTGATCAAATCAAGCTCCAATAACAGTAAAGCACTCCTGAGCAGCATCAGAGAATTCTCCAACCCCTCAGCAACATCTACAGAAAATTCAAACCCCAGCCCAAGGCCAATGACTTCTGCAAGCAACACAATGACACCGCTACCACCACAGACAGTGGGTCCCTTGCTTGCTGAGCCACTGGATTTAAGCTAGCCTGGCTGATGACGGTGATTCCCTGAAAAGAGACCCAGGATGCTTAATTTCGGTACATGGTGGACCTGGCTTGGCAGTTGGGGCTGCACTGTTCCTATGGGGGAGCAGGGTCAAGACGGATTTGCAAATGGCTGGGTCCAAACTGTGGTGGTATGGCGAGCAAAATATGAATGGATTAAACCCAGATCTGTGACTGTAGGTGAGTGTTTGAGAAGTTTCAACACTCTGTGCATCATTTTATTTTCTGTTGTTGCTAACTCTAATGGCCCATATCCTTTCCTTTTGAAATGTTACATTGATATCTGTGTCAGTAAAATCTAATCGAGAAATCTACTTCTTCACATATGCAAAGAAATAAGTTTGCTCTTTGGCCTGCAATTTCAAAAGATCTTTCCTGAGTTCCTTAGCTAACCATGCTCTTGAATTAGATTCGGTCTTGACCAAAATGTCAGAGGCCTCAGCTCCAGCTGCATGCAAGTGGTCATAATGCTTATTCCAGCCCCAAACAGAGTCATGTACATCCCAATAGACCATATTAAGAGGCACTAGCTTCATGTGCTATCAGACACGTCCAGTACTGCATCCCAAAAGTTGGCTCTGTAAACTGACGCCAAAACGAAAGTCAAAGATGCAAATTAGTTGTTGCACTTTTCAGTACCAGATGCGAGTTTCACTTCTATGAACTGTGGGGAGACTCGACTTAAAATGCTGAAATTCATAAACGCTCAATTATTAGAGCTGATTGCAATGCTTTTCATATATACAATAACTGCTTTGCTTTATGATACAGAACTCTTTTAATTTTAACATTCCTTCTCAGCAGCAGTTTATTATATCTGCACATGGCATATGCATGGCGGGGAAGCTAATGTATTCCAACATTGTGCTTCATTTTTTAGCCCTATAAAAGACAATAACACCCACAGAAAAGCAAATAGAATTATTCAGGAGGCTATTGTGTTGACAAACTGTTATAAACAAATAATGCAATACACAAGCTGGCCCCTCATTTATGGGTATTTGGCGTAGGACAGCACAGCAAGTCACCTAGGCAGGGGATCCTTCCTGCACACAAACAATCCTGAGAGACGTTTTCCTCTTTTTGTGTGTGCTGCAGGATGCAGCACACACAAAAAGAGGAAAAAGGAGGAGAAATAGAGTTATTACTCCTTGTTACACCTTACTTAAGGTTTTGGGTGCCTCCCCAGGTTTACATGGTTTTTCTAAATCTGGGAAAGTATCAAAGTCCATGGGTGTTGGGAACACCCACCCCTATGCCCATGGAATGCCTCCTGAGCACAGAGTAAGGCAATACAGTAATTTGCGCTGCCTTGCCTTACTTTGCGTCTATGAGGCCAATCAAAGCCACACAAAGAGGTTTGCATGGCTGTTAGAAATGGGGTATTTGGTTGGCAGACAGGTTACCCCCTGTCCAAGCAAGGACCCTCACTCAAGTCAGGGTAAGTCACACACAATCCAAATTATCCTGTGCCCACCCTCTGGTAGCTTGGCACTGAGCAGTCAGGCTTAACGTGGAAGGTAATGTGTACAATATTTGTGCAATAAATCATGCACTAACACAGTATAAACACCACAAAAATACACCACACAGGTTTAGAAAGAAATATAGAATATATATCTGATTAAATGTCGGTCAAAATGATCAAGATTTGATAATTACACGTTAAAATATCACTTTAGAAAATGATAAAAAGAGCCTTAAGTTCTTAAAAGCAATAAGTGTCTCTTGCAAGCACAAAGTACCTGGTTTGCGTCTAAATTATCCGCAAGGGACCACAGAGGAGGAGATGCATGGAAAACTGGGGGGTGTGCGTTGGTTTCTCCGGGCACACATAAATGATGCGTCAATATTTTACACACAGCAAGGGCCTTGCGTCAATTTCCGGTGCGTGGACTTGGATCCTCTTAGGGTTGCAGGATATTTGGACACCCCGGGTACGATACATAGAAATCCTGGCCGTGCAGGACAAAGTCACTGGAGCTGCGTTGATCCGGTGAGCGATGTGAGAACATTTCTGTTGCACGGCAGGCGCTGTGTCGATTCTCCTCGCAGGAAGTCGGGCTGCATCATTCCGGCTCAGCTATGCGTTGATCCAGTGGGCCGTGCGTGGAAGTTCCGGTCGCAACGCTGGCACTGCGTCGATGTCTACTCAGGGAGCCAGGCTGCATCATTCAGGTTTGTTATGCGTTAATTTTTTCACTGCGATGCAGGCTGTGTTTCATTTCTGGCAGGCTGTGCATCTAATTTTCTCCGCACAAGGAAATCTTTGCAGGATGAAGTCTTTTGTCCCTGAGACTTCAAGGAACAGGAGGCAAGCTCTATCCAAGCCCTTGGAGAGCACTTCTCATCAGCCAGAGGGCTGCAAGGCAGCAGGGCAACAGCAGGGCAGCAGGGCAGCAGTCCTTTGCAGAAAAACAGTCAGGTGATTCCTTTGGGCAACCAGGCAGTTCCTCTTGGCAGGTTGCAGGTTCAGGTCCAGAAGGGTGTCTTGCAGAGTTTCTTTCCAAAGAAGTGTCTGTGTTGGTAGGTTCAGAGGCCCTGTTTAAATACCCAAATGTGTCTTTGAAGTGGGGGAGACTTCAAAGAGTGACTTAGAAGTGCACAAGGTCCCCTTTCAGTTCCATGCTGTCTGCCAGGGTCCCTTTAGGGGGTTTGGCAGTCCATTGTGTGACGGCAGGTCACTGTCCTTTGACATGAAAGTGTCAGGTCCTCCACCCTCCCAGCCCAGGAAGACCCATTCAGTATGCAGATGTGTGCAGGTGTGACTGAGCATCCTGTGTTTGGGGTTGTCTGAGTGAAATGCACAAGGGAGCTGTCAACTACCCTAGCCAGACAAGGATTGTAAGGCACAGAAGGATTTAAGTGTAGAAAAATGCTCACTTTCTAAAGTAGCATTTCTAGAATAGTAATATTAAATCCAACTTCACCAATAAGCAGGATTTTTTATTACCATTCTGGCCATACTAAATATGACCTGGTTAGTGCTTTCAGATCAGAATCTTCCACTCAAACAGTATATGAGGGTGGCTCTAATGCTATCCTATGAAAGGCCAGACCTCACAGCAGTGTAAAACGAATTTAGGAGTTTTACACTACCAGGACATATGGAACACACAATTTCATGTCCTGCCTTTTACCTACATAGCACCCTGCCCTATGGGTGACCTAGGGTCTACCTTAGGAGTAATTTATGTGTATAAAAAAGGGAGATTATGACTTTGCAATTACTTTTAAATGCCAAGTCGAAGTGGCAGTGAAACTGCACACACAGGCCATGCAGTGGCAGACCTGAGACATGGTTAGGGGCTAACATGGTTAGGGGCTAATTATGTGGGTGGCACAACCAGTGCTGCAGGCCCACTAGTAGCATTTTATTTACAGGCCCAGACAACATAAAGTGTACTTTGCTAGGGACTTACAAGTAAATTAAATATGACAATTGGGTATGAGCCAATGTCACCATGTTTTAGGAGGAGAGCATATGCACTTTAGCAGTGATTAGCAGTGGTAAAGTGTGCAGAGTCCTAAAGCCAGCAAACATGAGGTCAGAAAAAGAGAAGGAGGAAGTCAAAAAGTTTGGGGGTGACCCTGCAGAAAGGTCATTTCCAACAATGGTCTCATAGATATGATTTTGTAGTTTGGGTCACCAAAGCGTCACAAAAAGTCATGCTGCAGCACCGCAAGTAGCTCATAAACATGCCCCAAGCTGTCTAGAGAGTGAAATGGAGTAATCATGATTACATTACTGACATGGTCTGCTGTTTAACATGTTTCTGACTTCCTCGTGACAGTAGGTATATATGGCATCTGCATGTTGAAGGCATGCTTGGCACTAAGGTAGTAAGTATCTCACACCACTGGTTTCTAAAGTCAACACAAATTGACAGGACCACGATTTGAAGGGTTCATAAATGATTTACTCTGCATGTTGGCGGACCTCCATTCAATTTCAGTAATGGTGCTTCTGCCTAACATATTAAATGGCAATGAACTTAATTTGTAAAGGCTTTTATGTGCTTGTGCATACCAGGCAGCCATTCATTCCCCTTCACAGAAACTTGTATTCTACAGCAACGTTAACAATGACCTTCTCTTCCTCTAGATGGCAGTGTGCAGTCACCTAAAAAAGGCTCCTGGAGCTTGCTTTCCGGAGCAGCCCAAATCCTCGTGAGCACACTGTCATATTAGCCACAGAAGTCGAAAACATGGGCTCAACATGTTAGATAGATGCACTCATATAGGAAAGTTGTAAAGGCCTTAGGTGATTAGTTAACAGTTCACTGTTTGCAGGTACCTTTTATTCATCCAGGCACGCGCTCTTCTAGTGGCTTTCAATTCTGCTGAGATACCAGTGCTTTTTACATTTGTATACCTTATAAGAATACATTTCATCTAGATCGATAATAAAGATAAAGGGCTGTTGATCATCTTAACAGAATTTTATTTTCCGCCCCGGATTGGCGGGGGTCTCCGCACTGTCATGCCTTTTTGAGAACTTTTATTTCTGTTCTTTGACATTTGTGTTTGAAATCTTTTGAACTCCTCATTAAAGAAGAGAAAGTACAGATTTCCAAGGGTATGAGCCCGTTTTAATGCAAGAATCTCGGCACAAAACCTGTGACTTTTCTTAGGACCACAGAAAGAAAGTTCCTATGGGCAACCTTAGAAGCTAGGCCTCAGGCGAGCTATGGAAATAATAATTCGAAAAGGAAATCCAAAATTCCTTTGGGTAACTATTATGCACAAGAAAAGGATTTCGAAAAAAACTCTCGAGTCGCCGTTGCAAAGATGTGATTGTAACTACTCCACCCAACGATCTGATGAGTGACAGATTTTTTAAGGCGGGTTCATTGTTAGTGGGTAAATCACTATATTCCATTACAGTAACGTGTGTGAAAAGGTCACCACAAAGACTATGCCAATTCCCTGGTGTGTTAGCAGCCGAGGAAGGATGCTGTGAAGAAAACAAAAGCGGCAGATGTTTTTGGTGGTATTGCTATTTGATCAGATAAATGATAGTTCAGAATCAATATGAAGCCCAGACTTTGGGCCTGGCAACGACCTTGGCGAATGGAATAGTCAGTCACAAACGTGACGAATATCCAGCCCGGTGTTTTACAAGTTCCATAGGATATAATGGAACTCCTAATACAGCGGACGGGATATTCTGTCACAAACGTCATCCGCCAATGTCGTAATCAGTCCTTTTGTGTCATTTTCCAAAGTGCTTCTGAATCTTCGAATATATCCGAGTACCATTTAGGGCCATAAAGTGGACCATCATTTGCAACTGTCCTGCTCTGCCCTCTAACCCCCTTGTGCCCCTCCAATAGGTGAAAGTCACAACCGATAAAACAAGGCACTCTCTTTTTAGTCCAGGAATAGCGATGGTATTCCTGTTTACATTTCACCTTTCACTTCTGGCATTCCGTAAAAGTATTTGTTCTTTCCAGAACGTAATATTTTTTTAGTTTTTTCATGCAAAAAATGTCTTGTTTCCGGTGAAAAGGCATCTATGTATTAGTGTGATCATCCACTGCTTGGTCACTCTTCAGGGTACACAGAACAATGGTCACTTGTGTGAATTGTAACTGTGATTCTATGAGAATGTGTGTGAAGGAGGTACACAGTTGTCAAATTACTGACAGGTCGAAAGGTAAAGAAAATGCTGTAATTGCAGGTGAGCATGTTGTGTGTGGGGGAGGTGAAGAGAAGGAGATACAAGGAAATATGATCAGGAGCAGGAGAAAAAAGGATGCTGAAGAGGAAAGCAGTGTGAGATATGAAGATGAAGGATATCATAAAAATATCAGGAGAAAAAAAGCATAAGGTCCAACTGAGAGACGGTAGAAGAAAGTGGTGTGAAGAGAACAGAAGTGACATAGGGCCAGATGTATCAACCCATTTTGCATTCGAAAACAGTGCAAGTCGGTATATTTGTCTGTTTGTGGATGCAAAATAGCCTTTCCAGAGGAATGAAAGGCAGAGGCAATTGTAGGGAATCACAATTTTTTGCGATTCCCTAAAATTGCGACTCCAAATAAGGAATAGCAATTTGTGATTCCCTAAATAGGAAAACGCAAATAGGGATTTCCTATTCCCTAAGCACATGTAACAAGAATTTCCTAAATGCAAAATGTACATTTAGGAAATGCTATTACCACCAACTCCAAGTTGGTGATAACCATGTGCAATTTTAAAAACTACATTCAAAATGCATTTTTTAAAGTGCCACGTAGTGCACATGTTCAGAGGGCATGTGTGCACTTTACATGTGCACAAATTATTTTCAGGATGCTTCAAAAAGGGCCTTAGGCCCTCGGCCCCCTTGGTTTTGCATTTCCCAATTTTAGGAGGAAATCGTAATTTAGGTAGTGAAAAACATTTGCACCAATGGGCCTTCAGGCCCATAGGAACGAATGGAGTCGCAATCGCAAATAGCAATTCCCTAATAGCGATTGTTATTCTGTAGGAATTGCTATTAGGGATCTGCTATTTTGTTACATACCATTTTGCATTCCCTAAATAGTGATTTCTGAAAATTTGCTATTTAGGGAATGCGAAATGGTATTTTGATACATCTGGCCCAATGACTTCAAAGACCACTACCCCTTCTACAGACTTTAGTAATGTTTAACACACTGCTTAAAACCCTCACAGACCCCTCCATCAGCCTCATCTGTACCCTAACTCCATCTATCACTTTATATTTTAGTCTACCCCTGGGAACCGTGTCCCAATGCAGAAAATGGTGGTCGCAAGTTTGCTCTCAGGTTGCGCTCAGCCAATCACAACATTGCTTTTGGTGTGTGGATCCACCCGAACCTGTTGTGGATCTGCATCTCTAGTCTAGTCTAGATCTTCATACATTTTGTACTTAAATAACTCCAAAACTACTTAACAGATTTACACCAAATTACAGAAAGCACTCTCTCTGGACCAAGATCTTGCTTTCTGCCAAATTTGCTGTAATTCCGTTGTGCAGTTTGGGCTGTAGTCGTATCTAAAATCCCTATGGGTAATTAAATGTTAGAAAATCATATTGGTACCCCCTTTCTCCCTGAACCCCACTTGTCGGATCACCTCAACACTATCCAGAGAGCAGATGAGGTGACTGGAAAACTAGTTTTGAAAATTAGTTAGTAAAATATGTGTGTGGGGGGGCCACCCTACCCCCGCAGTCCTGATGACCACCACCTCCCTGGGACACTTTTCAAATAGATTGCTGGGGGGCCGCAACCCCCCACAGCCCCAGGGGACCACCACCTCCCTGGGACCACGGACTGTTGGAGAGGGAATGCACGGCCCCTCCTCATGGAGCCAATGATTGCCCTGGGGACAGCCACCCCCAGCGCCGGCTCCTGCTATGTCCCAGGGTGCTTTGACAGCTGCTGCCAAGCCTCAGCAAACACTCTGCTTGCAGTGCGGGAGAGATGTCATACATCTCTCCCCTCATGTGAGCAGATGTTTCCTCTGTCTCCCTACCTGAGGAGATGCAGGAAGGGAGACATAGGAAACAATTGCTCTCACAGAGAGGGAACTGCTTTACCAGCTCCCTCACTGTGACAGCACTTCTGGCTCCCGCAGGAGGCAGAAAGCCAGATGGGACTGTGAGGGCCTTCAGGCTCCCCCCACAGACCCCAACACTGTGACTGAGTGACCTGTGGGGTGCCCAGGTCATAAGACTGGGCTCCAGGGATGGGGTCCCTAGGGCCGAGATCGGCCTAGTGAGGGGGGCGAGTAACCCTCTCCCCAAACAATAAATAAATAATTAGGCCACACCCTGGGGATAGGATCCCTGGGACTGAGATTGGTCTGGGGAGGGGGAGCATGCAGCCCCCCTCCCAAAAATAATTAAATGTTTAGGCATGGCCCCCGGGGATTTGATTCCTGGGGCTGAGATCAGCCTGGGGGCGTGAATAACCCCCTCCCCTCCAAAAAATGAAATGTTTAGGCCGGGGATAGGATCCATGGAACCTATATCTGCATGAAGGGGAGGGACCATGTGGGCTTTGGTTGTTATAGGGGTTGGCACTGCTAATTACCCCACAAATTACAGCTCTCATGACCTCTTTGATAACATCATTGAAAATATCAATGTAATATTTGCATGACATTTTTTGATTAAAAAAACTGAATGGCAGGGGCGCAAGATCTAGTTACCTCAGTGCACAAGTTAGTTAATTGAGATGACTAACTATAAGAGATTAATTTGTATGATTTTGTACATTTAAAATGTGCACCTAACTATAACTTCCCTGTAACCTTTAGTTTTATAAGTGAATATATATATATATATATATATATATATATATATATATATATATATATACACACACACACACACACAAACACACACACACACACATACATACACATACCACATACCACATATGTATATATATTCTTGTGGGGCTCCATGGAAAAAGTGTTTTTTCTGTTGCTTCTAGCTTTGGCACCATTTGATGAATCTCCACAAAGTTTTCCAAAAAGGTGCTACGTTGTGACTAGTTTGTGCATGGAAAGATTTTGGGTGATCAATCAAGGGGATGGGGGGGCGGAAGGGGGATGCCAAAGTGCACAATCCCCAAGCATTTACCATAGACGTCTTTAAGATGGACTGAAGCAAAAACTGCTAAACAGAATTACACCACATTCAGCAAAAAGCTAAATCTTGATCTGCAGGTTGTGCTTTTTGTGATCTGATGTATATATATTCAGTAGTTTTTGAGAAATAAAAAGTTATTTGGATGGTTGGGCTCATGAAAGTCTCTCACAGAAGCAGCAATTTAAAAATGAAGCATTCTGATTGGCCCAGAGAGCTTTATTTCCCTTAGGCCATCTCACTCCTGCGGGAGTCTGACTCCTGCAAAAGCGAGTGCTCTGATTGGCTGTCAGTAACATGAGAAAAATATTGCTGGCAGCCAATACAGGACTCGGTCTCCTCTCGTCATTAAATTAAAAACAAAAATTGGATAAGGGAACAGGGTAGAGATATCCTGACCCTCTCGACCCCATGGGGTGGACCTTACCTGGGCACTATAAATATATATATATATATATATATATATATATATATATATATATATATATATATATATATATAATCCACAACAAATGGAACAATATCCACCAGACAGCTGCACTGATCCCTTGATTGTCTCCGACTCGTGAGGACAAAACAATGTTCAAAGTTGAATTTCTTCAATTTTATTCCATATAATAATGTCACACTTTACTGCAAAGAATGTCAACGCCTTCTACTGGATATATATATATATATATATATATATATATATATATATATATATATATATATATATATATATATATAAGCAAAAAATGAAAAATGTTGCAATCTCGCAAGTCTCTTGCTGGAACTTAAAAAAACAGCAGCCAAGCTTCATTTAATTACATTACGTCACAGGAAGTCCACCCCTTGGCCTCTGTTTATAAATGAGAGAGGGTCTGCATGGCACCCTTCCCATGCCTCCAGAGGCCACAGGAAGCCAACCCCTGGGCCCAAAATTACTTTTTATGGAGAGGGATTGTGTAGCCTCCTTCCCCAAGCCTCAAGACCCCCCACGGAGGCCAACACCAGAGACAAAAATTGTTTATATGTCCTGGAGGGCCATTCACTTCCTCTCCCTAAGCCTCTAAAGGCCCCAGGGAATCAATCACCAGGGCTGAAACATTATAAAATGTGGAGGGGGCACGCAGTCCCTCTCCATATGTCTCAAAAGGCCCCTAGGTTGCCCAGTTCGACGGCCAATTACTTGAAGGGAGAGGGGTCACGTGGCTTCCCTCTTTGAGCCATTTGTGGCCCAAAGGAGCACATCTCCCAGGGCTGGCTCAGATGCTATGTTTCAAGGAAAATTATGTTTGGCTCCCTTAGTAGGAGCATTTTGAAATCTCCTGCCAAACTGGAGCAAACGCCCAGTCCATTCCAAGCAGGTAGAAGCTTCACTAATGCTCCTGCCCACTGTGGAGCAGAGTTTAGATCTGTTTCCCTGACCACAGTATTGTCCATCCTCTTTTTGCTGTGTCTTTTTGTTTGCCTTAGGCCTCTGAGCACTTTATCACTGCTAACCAGTGCATCACTAAACATGATGACATTGCTAAATCCCTGATTGGCATATTTGAATTACTAGCAAGTACCCTGTAAAGTGGTATACAATATGACTAGGGCCTTTACTTCAAATGCTAAAGCCTGTAACACCAATGGTGCTGTCCACATAAGTAGCCTTTCAAAGCTGTCTCAGGCCTGCCATTGCATGGCTTGTGTGTGCAGAATACTGCCACTTCAACTTGGCATTTAAAACTACTTGTCAAACTTTAAACTACCCTTTTATTAGATATAAGTCACCCCTAAGAAACGCCAAGGGCCGGGTGCTATATAAATAAAAGGTATGACATGTACCTTCATGTTTTAGGTGTCCTAGTAGTGACAAACAGCCAAACTCATTTTTCATCACTGTGAGGCCTACTCTTCTCATTGGCTAGCGTTAGTAATCCCTTAAAATAATTTTACGGTGTAATTCCTTATCAGAAAGCTGTAGCTTTGTCATGTTTCATATCTGAGGAATGGCAAGCTCAGGGAGGAGGGGCCAACTGCAGCGCCGGTCCTAGACGAGGGAAAGTACCACGTCTACACTTAGCCAGGCACTGCAGCACCAAAAAACAGTTCAATGAAACTTGACCATTGCAAAAGCAGCTGCCCCAAAGAGCCTATCACAGCACGGGTCCCGACCGGGAGAGGCCAGCCATGTCTGTCAGCTTTAATCAGGACTTTTCTGGCTATGTGAATGCTGCCTTTGTCTACACAAGACTGGTAGTGCACTCAATTAAAACCACCATGTGCTTTCACAAGCAGCTGAGTTTGAAAGTCCGCTGAGTTTGAAAGTACGTTGAGTTTGGAACACTGAGTTTTATCTTTGGTTATGACCAGCATCATTCAGAGGACTTGTAGAACATTGCTTTTCCTGCTGTAGAGCATTTGAAGTTCCTCTGTTGATCCCCTACTGAGATTGTTGTATCTTCACAGAAACTGCCATGAAGCTTGTAACAGACCTGATGGTGCTTTACCTGCCTTTATAAAAAATAAATGTAACTTGAAAAGTATTCATCTTATTTATATTGCTTTGGTCTTGTTTCATTACCACCACAGAAAGTTAATTTTATAAACCTGTGTGGTGGTGTATTCATTGTGGTACTGTGTGTGTTACACAAATACTTTACACATTGCCTTTTAGGATATGCCTGCCTGCTCTGTGCCAAGCTAACAGAGGGTGAGCACATGTTATTCTAGTAGTGTTTCTAGCTTATCCCGACTAGGGTGGAGGTCATATGCGGTGGGGGGTTGTATTTACGTATAGTAATAAAATATTACATTATGTAAAGATGTTCTGATCCAGTAGTAGGTGTAAATCAAACTTTATTTCCCCTACAGGTCACCTCCAGTTTCTCTCCCTTGTTTTCCAGTTCCCCACTCATTTTTTTATCATTACATTCTTTCTCTACATTCCAAGTTCCATATTGCATAGTTATAATTCTCTTAACTCTTTATCTTCCCCCTTAGATAATTGAATTCCAATATACATATTTAATAAAATAAATCATTCATTACTTAACTTCTATACTCAACAAAAGATAAGGAAACTACACACCTTATAGTAGTAAGCATACATTTTCAATGATTAGTGAGTTTTCACATGTTCCACAAGATCCACACAGATCCATCCTCCAGAACTACTGTACTCCATTTCACATTTCTCACTTTGAATAGTTGTGAAAATTTGCTATATCCCTTTATGACCATACCTCCTTCACTTAACACAATCCAATCACCTACTTTCAAATCCACTTTCCAATTGCTATTCCTGACATCATAATCATCCTTGGTTTTCTTTTGTTCTACAGCAACACTTTATTGTACTGCATTTCAATTTACCCACACATAAACTTTACTTTTTTTAACCATGCAGAAATCTCTTTTCTCTCTGGTTCTTTTCCCTTCACAAATATAAAAGGTGAAACCCCGTCACTTATTGCAATGTTATCCTATATGCCCATTTCAACTTCCTTAACTTATCTTTTCATGGTAACATATTAGATAAGGATAGTTAAACATTGTTCATAATCAATCTATTAATTCATCTAACTTATCCATTGGCTTGAGGTCTAAACGAAATCATACTTTCATGCACAATTCCCATTCTTGTTAAAAATTCTGCCATACTCCTGGAAATAAACTGCACTTCATTATCAGATATCAGTGTTTTGGGAAACCCTTAATTCATGAATACAGTTTCCAAGAACCTAATCACCTTCTCCGTACTGATACAATCCATGTTTTTTGTCACAAACCACTTGGTGCGGTACTCAATCAAGAAAACTAGGTACTTGTCACTGGTACCTAA
This sequence comes from Pleurodeles waltl, assembly GCF_031143425.1. NCBI lineage: Eukaryota > Metazoa > Chordata > Amphibia > Caudata > Salamandridae > Pleurodeles > Pleurodeles waltl. Next base: position 452,132,350 of record NC_090440.1, on the reverse strand, counting down.
CTGGCTAACCTTTCCCAGGGTCTGTTTGGCAGTTCCACAAACCCCAAAGGCAGTTGCCTCACAATCTTAGTTTTGCAACTATTGGCACATGTGTAGTAGTCCCTTACCACGTTCTCCACTGCATCATGTATTTTGACACCAGAAAGATTGCCTCCTCTCTCTTTTTTGTCATGTTGCAACCTTGGTGCCCCTTGTGTGCTATCTGGATTAACTTTTTCCTAAGGCTCTCAGGTGGGATGATTTGGCTTCTCTTCATTAATTTCCCATCGTTCACACTCGATTCATCATTTACTTTAAAGTATGCACTTAATTGCTTATTCTGATTGTTATCATTTCCCTAACCCTTGTTTCACATATTTCTCTAACTCTTTCAGTAAAGGAACCTCCTCCATGGCAATTAGCCATTCTTATTCCCTCAAAGCTACTTCTTTGTGCCTATTCATCATCTCTACCATAACTTCTTCTATTGATGTTCCAGCTCCTCTACAAGTAATCTAGATAAACAGTCTGCCACCACATTCCTTAAGCCTTTCACATAGCTCACTTTAAAATTATACCCCAATACTGACAATATCCATCTGCATATTCTAGGTGTTACATTACCTTGTAGTCCCCCACTGTCCCTTTCCTCCATTAAACAAGTGTATAAAGGTTTATGATCAGTCCCGATCTTGAAGAGCAGTCTTCACAGAAAATATTTGAAATGTTTGATGCCCCAAAAACACGCTAATGCCTCTCTTTCAATATAAAGCCTCAGCTTTCTGAAGACACCTTGAAGCAAACCCTACTACCTGTTTTTGTCCATCCTTCACTTGCATCAGCAATACATATATTCCCACATTACTCGCATTTGATGTTATGTAGGTTTTAGCACATACACCAAAATATCCCAAAGTTGGGGCCCATAAAAATCCCTCTTTCAAACTCTCAAAATCTTTCCCACACTCTCCATCACAGTTCAAAATGGCATTCTTTTTCATTAAAAAGCTCAAGGGTTCTACAAGTTCAGTGAAATTGGTCACAAACGTAAAACAATATTCTGCCAGTTCTAAGAATGATTTCAACTGATCTTCGCTTTTAGACCTATGTGCTTCTTTTACTGCTATTACTATTCTTTCGTTTGGTCTGATATTGTCCTTGGAAATTTCATGCCCTGAGTAGGTGAACTGGTTCTTCCTTAATTGAAATATTTTCCTTTCTAATTGTTAGACCATACTTTTTCAATCCCTCCAGTATTTGTTCCATTAACCAGTCATGTTCCTTCTTACTCTTTCCTACAATGACGATGTGGTCTTAAAAACTTAGGATTTCTTGAAGCCCTTCAAATATTTTTTTTATCATTCTTTGGAACACTGCTGAGGTTGATGCAAGGCCAAAAGGCATCCTTCGCTATTGATAGGCTGCTAACGGTGTTATGAATGATGTCAAATGCAAGGAATCCTCATGCAAGTCAATCTGATCATAGGCAGCACACATGTTTAATACACTGAAGACCATTCCGCTCCCCACTGCTGTCAAGATTTCAGAGATATGTGGTAAGGGCTGCCAATCTACACATATCTTTTCACTTTCAAGCCACATAGGTCAATATATAACCAGATCGTTCCCCTTCTTTTGGTGCCACCACTACTGGTGCCAATCACTTTGATGACTCAATTGCTACTGTAATCTTTGGTTCAAGTAACTTTTTCAACTCTTTTTGGAAAAGTTCTCTCATTAGGTCCGGGACATTTCTGACTTTATGGACCACAGGAGTTGCAGTTTTCTTCAGAAGTATCCTGTGAGAGAAGCCTTTCACTCTGTACAGCTTGTCTGTAAATACCTCCGAAAAACTCTCCATTAGTCTCTCCTCATATGATTCACATGTCTTAGCATTTGCTTCAACGTCATGAATCTCAACAGTCATTAATGGTTTCTCAGCATTGGAATTTAGGACAATCTTTAGGTCTTCTGATGTTGTAAACCTAACAAGTCTGAACCTTGATTCGTTATGTATACACAACCAAATATAACATTTCCTTCAAACTCAATTGCTATTCATTTCATCCCTACAGGCTCAATCATATTTCCTTCTTTCCCTGAGAGACTTAGTTCACCGTCTGTTCTTCCTCAACAAGTTCCTCTGTGGTCAACACCAATTCTTGCACATTTTCACACTCATCAATTTATTTTACTTTAGATTTTTGCTGTACAAACTTTAGTAAAATGTTCCCATCTTACACAGTTGTGACATTCCTTGCCACACACATGGTGCTGGACCCAATGTGACCAGGTACCCCACACCGATAGAAGTTTATGACTCTAGGGTTTGTTCCTTGGTTCTACCCATTCTCATTGGATTTGACTTGAGTCTATGCTTTCTCATTGGATTGAACTTTCCTTAGTTCATCTACAGGAAAGTCTAATTCTGATACTCTACACTGTCAACATTACTTTGCTAATTCATTCACACTACTCTTAGGAGATGTATCCATTTCCTTTATCCACTTCTCTGTATATTTCAATCCTTTATCAATCTGAATAGCCTCCTAAAGTGTGGGATATTTGGTTAATAGTTTTTCCTTGACCCTCTTTTTATTTACACACCTTACAATTTAATCTCCTATAAGAGAATAACACAAGCAGGACAAGGATAAACCCCTTATCGCAGCCACAGATTATGCTATATTCTCATCTAGTTTCTGTACACTGGAAAATACTTTATGTCTCTCTAAAATAACATTCACTTTTATGGTAAAATGTGCATCTACCATTTGTAATGACATCTCATATGCATTACTCGGTTACCCATTTCCCATTCCTAAGGTAGTTTTGAGCAGGTCTTCATATTACCTGCAACTTTCAATACCTAAATGGTGAAGTAAAATGGCTTGCTTTAGTACAAGGCCATATTTATCTGCACCAATACCCAACAAATGAGAGCCAAAAAAATGTAATTCCATTGTTTTCAGTGCGCTGATGGGTCACCAGGAGTTGGTAGAAATGTGGGAGGAGATGCCACAGTTTGGTCAGCTATATTGTTTAGATTTAATTACTATTAACTTTTTCTCTTTTATTATTTTTCTTCCTTTCCTCCAGGTACCTGTAAAAGGAATGTAAAATAGTTCACCAAAATAAAAACATAAGAACATAAGTGACCAAAAAACAAATCACCATAAAATTCTAATGCAAGAAAATACTCCTTTTTTTTAAATCCAACTTGAGACAGTGGTCTTTCTTCAGTACTGATTAAGTCAATGTAATGGAGCTGTTAAGGTGCTTTCCTCCACATAGCCCTGAGGCTGTGGAGAAAGAAAGACTTTCTTTTTTTCTGTTCAGAGTCCTCTGAGAAAGAGACAACAACCAAACCCAATGCCATCCACTTAGAAGATTGATGGCTACCACTCGTCCAACTCCAACAACTGATCAGAAAGCAGAGGATCTTTAATGTGCTATCTGTGGTTTAGCCAGAACAAGGACCAAAGGGATGAGCAAAGAACAAAATACCAAGTATGTGAGTCTCAAAGGGCAAACATGTTTTTATCTGCAGCTAGTTTTTTCTTAGATGACATTTTCAGTCGGGTAGCACATCTAAACAATGAGGTGAAAGTACTTGCAGCAGATTTGGATGCCCATCCCAACTGCAGGTGTCCCTACATTCGAAAATATGACTGTATAATGAGCTCCCAGCAGCAACGTAACTGAAAAGCCTTCAGTTTAAGTTTGCGCTCTTTGAAAAAGCAAATTAAGTTTTAAAGCCACTCTGGAGGGCTGGATACGGGTTCACACTCAGTGAGATTAAAGACATAATGGTCAACATTGATGAATCTGTATTGATCCATAATAATGAAATTAAGATTGTACTGGTAAGAATGTACGATGACAGAATTTATTTTTGTCAGACTAGCAAAAAAATGAACAACTTATGGTGTTCTCAGCTGATTTGACTACTGAAGTTCTTGCTACCAAATAGGATCACAGGATGCAGTAAAATCAGCAGAACCACTTTAAGAAATGTCCTTAAAGATTTAGATTTTGGACTTAATGACAAATTTTGTAATGCCCTAAATCTCTGCAAATCATGAGAGTTAACAAGAATGTCTGATGTTGTTTTAACATTTTTTACATCATTGTTTAATATCAGCAAAGCAAAACTGTTAGAAATGAAATTTCTTTAGTGCAAAACTGAAGCTGACAACATTGATGATGGCTTTGAGGATATAAGTGAAGTAGACATGAACAAACAGGCTTATGCTGTGCAAATATACTGTATTTTCCAAATCATGTTTTATGGATTACATCACGGCAAAAAGAAAACTGTGCTGCACATAATAACTGTCCATGCAATCCATGACAAGTGCAAAACTAGAGAGCTAATCACTTCAATGGAAAAGGTTGGTGTATCAACAAGTTATAATGACATGGTATGGAGCAGGAACTTAGTAGCAGCTCATGCTGTCAGATCTTGTGAATCCGACAGCACACTACTTCCAAGTCACTTTACCAGGAAAGGATTTACAATTACTGCTCTTGATAATTTTGATTTTGAAGATAGCTCTTCTTTATCTGGAACTTCCAGCACAGATGATACTGCCATGAGCTTTCTCAAGACTATATCAATGAAGTAGCTGCTGGAAAACAAGCTGTGTCAGCTGTAGGCATAAACAAACTAAGCAGCAAACTTATAATTCAACTGCCTTGGTAATGTGTGAAAAATCACTACAAGCCATCAACACATCCCAGCCTACCAAAACAACTCAGAACTGTGCAAGCATTGGGGAAATGTACACACGATAACTCTAGTGAAAAACGTAGTACATGGTGATTGGGAGCTGCAGGTGAAGACTGTGGGGTCACTGATTACTATGTTTCAGGAATTCAATTGCATAAACTACCTGAGGTATGGATCCTAGTATTTGGAAAGAATGAAGAAGCTAGAGGTGAACAAAACATAGCTCTACAGTAAATCCATCCCAAGATATTTTGTTGAGAAAGACAGAGAGGAAAAGTCCAATGCTGTGGCTCTAGATATGAAACTGGAACAGATGATCCACAGATCACAGGAAAGCTCTAAGGAAAATGTTGGTCAGACGTGTAAAATGGAATATGTTGCTCAATGGCAGCTAGTTTACCATGAAGTTCTTTCTTTTTTGCGATGTTTTCAGAGAGAGGACAAATTCAAAATCAATGGACCATCGTGAAACTGTTCCTGACCACAAACTTGTGGGAAAGAGAAGGGAACATTTTAATAAATATGTTGAGAGCCTTCTTCATTTCATGCAGCAGCATGGAAACCCCTTTGAAATGACTGAACCTGTGCGACTGCACACCTTTGTAACCAAAAATATGTGGATAGTTATATAAAGGCACGTCTACTAGATATCCTAGAACATGGACCGTAACTATGCCTAGAACTGAAGCAGGAGAGATTTGTATTGAAAGAGAAAAAGCTGTTTGACATAATCACTAAAACTAAAGTTCCACACTTTAATTGCCATAGTAAGAGTTTTGTCCAACCAGCCACTACAAAACGTGTTACAACAAAACAACTTTCACAAGCACATAGAGAGATGGATGTAAGAAAAGAAAGGTGTGAGTTTATCAAGGAAATTCTGTTGCATGATCCTCTTCCAACAAATGCATTATTTGATGGAGATGCTGCAAACACACCAGTGAAGCACAAACTAGTACAAGAGCCCTCCAAAAAACTATCACCTAAAAAAATTCAATTTGAAAAGGTGTCCTAATTGAAAGCTGCTGTTGTTGTGGACTATATGTCACAATTTAGAATGGTCAAGATTTCATCCATGCAAAACTTTGGAGAGGTTGTTCAGACTGTTCTACAGATATCAAAGTCAGTGTGCACCTTGCAAGAACGGCACATTATCTTTGAAAGATATCTTGAACTATCTGTCAAAGAATGTGAGAGAAGCAGATGAATGGCTACAAGTGGAACAACTGACCTTGCCTGCATCAAAAATTTGACACACATACCTGTGCAACTTGATAAATTCTGGTCATCAACATCAAACAATATGAAGTTGTAAAGGTTAACTCGCCAAAACATTGCTGATGCTTCAGTGAACACTGAATTTCCAATTATTGCAAGTGGAATGATTGTCAATGAGGAGTCGGTGCCTGCAAAGATATATTCAAAAGGTATGAGCCATATTGTTCAAGAACTTAACAGCAAATTGGTGGAAGCCGACTGCTGTGTTGTGCCACATGCTGAGTGGGCTGTTCGAAACGATTCCAATGACACAGATGTTATTTGTGTGCTACTTAGATTTGTTGCAATGTTTATAAATCAAGGATTGTCAGATTTATGGCTATGTTATGGAACAGGTGAGAAAAGACACTTAGGCCCGCATTTTAACATTGGCGGTAAGAACCACCTACTGCCGCAGTGATGGCCTCCACCATAACACCGCAGCAGTGACCATTCGTCTGCCAGATTATGAGCACTGCCTGATTTCTGCCACAATAAGGGTGGAAATCTGGCAGTGTTCATACTGGCAGATGGTGGTGACCTGGCGCTCTACCACCTGCACTGCCCCGCTGGTGGCATGCCGCCAGCCGTATTTTGAGCTGCAGTATGGCCTGGAAGTGTTCTGCTGGCGGTAGCAGCGCACCTTCCTGTTCCCTGCCGGGCGACACCCTCGCCCAAGGTGAGTTGGGCGTCCGACAGGGGAGGGGTGTGTTGTATGTGGGTCTTGGTGTGTGAGTGCGTGTGAATGCGTCTGTGTGTTGTGTTGTATGCGTGTGAGTGAATGCATGTAAGAATGGTGAAGTGAGTGCGTGTCTGCATGTCAGTGTGTCTGTGTGTAAGAATGTCTGTGAGTATGTCTGGACGAAGGCATGTGTGAGTGCGTGTATGCCGGTGAATGAGTAAATGTGTGTATGACAATGAATTGGTGTATGCGTGGTGCATGTGGGTGTATGTGTGCGTGTATGCGGGGGTGAGGGGTGGTGTGACTGTAGTGGGGGTGGGGAGGTGGGTGATGCGTGCATGTGTGTGCGGTAATGGGGGTTGGGGAGTGAATGCGTGTATCAGAGGGGGTAGGGGTATTCGAATCAGGGGGTGGGGGATGTTTGGATGGAAGGGGCGTGGGGGGTGTCAGGTGAGTGTTGGGGGTGGGGGAGCTGCCTACCAGTGACAGGGAAGGAATTCTGTGAAGCTTCTAAAAGGATTCGCTAAGACAAAAGAAGAATGTGACTTTAAAGATGCTGAAAAATACTTTGTGCATGTGTGGAAAACGAGTTCTGACTGTCACTCATTTCAGGATATTCGGTACGGTGAGTTTAAGAGATCAGTCCCTCTGAATGACCTTCCACCAACTTCATATTCTGTGCATGACACATTAAAAGAGCGTTATACTTGATCAGAAGATGTGTAAATGTTTTGGAACTTGGATATGTAGAGAAATATCAGTGTGAATTTGGTTGGGAAGATTTTTATGGGGGTGCTAAAACCTACAAAATTTCTAAAGCCTCTATCCACAGAACTTACACCTACATATACATGCAAAACCTGTGCTACAAAATGATGGCCCTGTCAATATTCTCTTCTCAAATATTCAATATTCTGCAAATGTACCATGAGCGATTGCCAAAACAAATAAAGCAAATTAGGAAACTTTGTCTAAAACAGTGATAATTCTTTTTTTCATATTTAGATCATAAATATTGTTTGGTGTATACTTAAAAGGATAAAAAACATTATTATTTGTTTTATTTCTAAGTCACTTCTTCTATTGTAGCCACAATTTTGGAAAATGGCAGAAGAGTTGCTCCGAGGAGTTATTTCCTGTCTCTATAAGACTACCTGACCCCCAAAACCTCTGTTTTGACACCAAAATTAAGTGTATAGGTCACATAGTTCCTGAAATATTACACCATCACTGCAACACATCCATTTTTTTAATTGTCGCCCACAACAATTTGGCCTGGATCAGCAATGCCTATCCAAGCTAAATTACTTCTCTAATGATCCAAAAACGCAAATCAAAAATGGAAATCTCTGGGCTACAATTTTTTTACTGAGGTATATCAAAGGGCCAGTATTGCATCATGCCTCTTAAATGCTTTAGTTCACAGTTTTGTACTAAATAGTATTATGACTAGCTATCAATGTGAAGCAGTGGTAAAGGTTTTGCCAGCCTCAAACAGGCAGCCCTTATAGTTTTTAAACTTTGAAAGCTTTGCAGTTTTTGGAGGTTGCGAAGAAAGAAAAGTAATTTGTGAAGTTGCTAGTCAACTGACTTTACAGCTTCACATCACGACTGTTCAGCTGCTTCTATTTTATTCATACTAAAGAGAGTGCTTTTGAATTGTTCATTTGCAAATACAAATATGACAAAAAATATAGTTCATTCTATAAATATAGAATCTGTTCTTTGTTATTCTTTACTAAAAGCACCACAAGCCACTCAAGGGATATTCTCTTATTATATGTAGTGGCTAAAAGAACTGCAGTTAACAATGCACTCATTTAATTATGTTCCATTAGAGCCCTAAGAAGCACTAACCACGTACATTGAGGAGTTTGATTGAGTTATTAGCCACCCCCATCCAGCACATAAGGAACCGCTAAATGTGTCAATAATCCATTGCTTTTAAATAAAAACTGGCCAATCAATCTATACTAAATGCATTTTTATTTGACAAATAATGTCTACAATTACCACTGCCAACCAGATAAAGCCCAAACAATAAGATTACTGTAAGTGTCTTATATAAAGAAAAATGCAAATTCTCTCAAGAACAAGATATTATTGGAATATCTAAGTCCACCATGTTCTGGTTTACAAATGGCTGTAGTATCAAGGAAACTGTAAGACACTCTTTGGTGCTTAGAGCTTCTAGCCTGCCAATGTTTTGATTCGGAAACCAAAACTGTTATTTAGGTGGAACATTATTCTTACAGGAGAATGATGGGTACACATTTACACAGTGTTATTAACACTGTTTCAATCCATAGTATAACTATTTGCATTACCAATTACCTGACTCCTCTAGCTCATGAGAGCATGGGCTAAAGGAGTACGATTACAAGTCTACTGATAGAAGGCTCTTTCAGCCTTGTTGCTTTATTTAAATGATGTTCTTTCAGTCCTTAATCAAGCCTATTTTGATTTATTTCATCAGTGATCAAATTAGTAGGCTGATCACTTTCTGAAAACAAGCCTCTGGGTAAGTTGCCTTTTAGACATTTCATACTTGGCATGTTCTCCCTTAATTTTTTGGCTCTGTTTCCCAGGTTGTTGATGTTTGCTGGACTCTGATTTTGCTGTTTTTGTCCCTCTGGGACCTTTACCACTGCTAACCAGTACTAAAGTGCAAGTGCTCCTTTACAAAATGTGTATGTAATTGGCTTATCCATGATTGGCATATTTGATGTATTAGTAAGTCCCTTATACAGTGCACTAGAAGTGCCCAGGGCCAGTAAATCAAATGCTAGCAGTGGGCCTGCAGCACTGGTTGTGCCACCCACATAAGTAGCTCTGTAATCTTGTCTCAGACCTGCAACTGCAGTGTCTGTGTGTGCAGTTTTAACTGTAAATTCGACTTGGCAAGTGTACCCACTTGCCAGGCCTACACCTTCCCTTTTCTTACATGAAAGGCACCCCTAAGGTAGGCCCTAGGTAGCCCCAAGGGCAGGGTGCAGTGTATGGTTAAGGTAGGACATATTGTAATGTGTTCTATATGTCCTGACAGTGAAATACTGCTAAATTCATTTTTCACTGTTGCAAGGCCTGTCCCTCTCATAGGTTAACATGGGGGCTACCTTTACATCTGATTAAGGTGTAGATTCCCTGTGGAAGTGAATGGACATGTGGAGTTTGGGGACTCTGAGCTCACAATTTAAAAATACATCTTTTAGTAAAGTTGATTTTGAGATTGTGCGTTTAAAAATGTCACTTTTAGAAAGTGAGCATTTTCTTGCTTAAACCATTTCTGTGACTCTGCCTGTTTGTGGATTCCCTGTCTGGGTCAGTTTAACAGCTGGGCTGGTTGCACCTCTCACTAGACAGGGACACAATGGGAGATGTGGTGTAGTCTGCATTTCCTGATGAGCCATCTGTGTTAGGAGGGAGGGGAGGAGTGGTCAGTCACACCTGAAAGGGCTGTGCCTGCCCTCACACAATGCAGTCTTCTACCCCCTGGTGAATGTCTGGGGCCTGGCCTAGGCAAGGCAGGATTTCACATTCAAGAGAGACTTTGCTTTGAAGTAGGCCTACTTCAAAAGAGAAAATGGGGATAAGAAGGGCACCCAAAACCACAGACTTTTGAACACTTCTGCTAACCAAGAGGAACCTCTGCCTGGAGAAGAGCTGAAGAGCTGAGGAAGAAGAGCTGCCCTGCCTGTGACTGTGCTTTGTGGAACTATCCTGCAGTTGCTGCTTGAGTCTGACAGAGTAAGAGGTCAAAGACTGGACTTTGTGTGCCTTCCATCTTGTGAAGATCTCCAAGGGCTTGATTTAGAGCTTCCCTCCTGTTGTTTGAAGTCTCAGGGACAGCAGAGACTTCTCTCTGCCAGCACTTGGAGTCTCTGGAGGGACTCCTACTCTACCCTGTGGTGCCCATCCAGTTCCTGGGACCCTGAAAGGAGAAGCTGGCAGCCTAAGAGAATGAAATCAACGCACAGAACACCGTGCGGGGAAAAGATAGATGCGACTCTGATCTGCAGCTGAAAAATTGACGCGTCGCCGGCTTTGCAGCTGAAAATCGACGCTCGCCTGCAACACAAACCGAAAATCAACACACGGAGCTGGAAAAATGATGCGCAGCATTGCTGACGGAGGCTGGGGAGATTGCAACCCACGCTGCATGGTTGTCAGATCATCGTGCGGCTGGATTTCCGATGCAAACACCGCTGGGTGTGTAAAAACGACATAAGGCCTGCCCGGACCCGAGAGTGCTGACTGGATTGACGCATCGCTCTCCTGCAGAGAGAAGAAACGATGCACCTCGACCCGACAAAAGGAGAAACAACGCAAGGTCACGCTCGTGAGTGAAATCGACACATCGCAAGCCCTTTTTGACACACACTCGTCCGTGCGGGGTTATTTTTTACACACCCAAGGTACATTTTCACGCTAACAGTGTTAGTGTGTGTTAAACCTACATGAAGACTGTTTTTACTTTTTAATGGATAACTTTACTTGTGTATTTTGGATTTGTGTAGTTTTGGTCTTGTTTTGTTTAGATAAATATTCTCTATTTTTCTAAACCTGCGTTGTGTCATTTTGCAGTGTTTTCATTAAGTTACTGTGTGTGTTGGTACAAATACTTTACACCTAGCACTCTGAAGTTAAGCCTACTGCTCATGCCAAGCTAACAAGGGGGCAAGCAGGAGTTAGTTGAGGGTGATTCTCTTTTACCCGGACTAGAGTGAGGGTCTTTGCTTGGACAGGGGGTAACCTGACTGCCAACCAAAGACCCCATTTCTAACATTGTCTTATAACGCATATTATGAAATCAGTGCTGTCAATGGAGCTCCTTAAAGGAGTAAACCAATAGAAAAGATTGCAATTTGCTTCTTCACCATAGTGCTGGTGTAAAATGAGTGAAAAAATATCTGATTATGTCCACCACCTTGGAAGTCTGTGGTAGGGCCTCCAAGACAACATAGTTAAGGTCCATAAAAACTATTATGAAATGAATATGTCAATCTGGTTTTCATCATACAGCCTGAAAGGAAATAGCAAGAGTTGAAAGAAGATGTCTATATGCCTGTCAGAGCTGACATTTTCTCAATGTTAAAGCATTACCTTCTCTATTGGTATTATCAATTACTTTTGTACTTAGAAAATATGAAATATAGCATTTAATATGTGACCAGGAATTCATGATGATTAGATGTCTTAATCAGAAACATGAATTGCAGAATACAGGGATTAGTTAGAAATAATAGATTATGTAAATAGGAATAAAGGGGCAGGTGGCAATAATGCTTCAAAATGTATTAGTAATCAGAAATATTGCCATCTATTAGTAATCATGCTGCACTCAATCTGCCTTCCAACAACCAAAGAGTTTGTGTATTTGTTCCATATCCCTATGCAGGAAATGCGATTTGTGATATTTTGGGAGTGAATAATGATAAAACAAGGCTAGGCAACAGGAATTTCAATGACATTTCTGACAATATCAAGGCAATGAAAATAAAGCAGATATCAGGAGTTCCTAGTAATTAAACATGTGAGGGTTTGTAGATGAGTTTAAATAAGACAGCAATTCTCTTCTAGATCTTCTTCTTAAAGACAGGTCACACTTCTGAGCTATATATGATTTTTTTCTGATTTGATACTGAATGTGTATTGGATCACATTGGTTTAGCTTACTGTGATATGGATAGTTTTGTTTCTACAAGGCATGTTTCCTAGAAAGGAATTGCATCACTTTGCTTGAAAACTGACCATTGAAAACCTGGTAATTTTATTAACATCCGGGCCCTCATCACCAGCAATTGACTGATTTACCCTTAAAAGTACACTGCTTGATTGCTCCAAGGAGACGCTCTCTCTGGAACTGAAGAGAGGAGAGCACTTCTCTGCTTCTCCAACGAAGAATTCCAGCCAGACTGCTTGTATTTTGGAAAGACATATCTCATGCTCTGTCTTAGTCTCCTGCTCCAGCATGTTGTTTATTGGCTGTTTGCTCCAGTATTCTGCATCCCCACAGTCCAATGCAGGTCAAGGTCTTGCCTGACAAGCCAGGTTGCCCCTTGGAAACTTTGCTCCTGCTGCAGGCAAGAATTTAAGTTCCTGGGACACAGCAAGCTATTGTCTATATGTTATATTAGAGTAAATGATTTTAAACTCTGCTTGTTTATAGATTGAAAAGCACAGTTGTGGGAAGCTCTAGTGCAAATGGGAAAAACGTTTGAGTAGACAGTCCTGAATGTTCAAAGTTTAAATTAAATGTCAATCCATGGCCCTATCGTGAATTTTAGTCAACTACACACACATGCACAGAATCAGTCTCACAGATGTAGTATTGGTACACTATCGCACTCATGGAAAAATATGGTATTGAACATCCAGAAGGTGATGAGGCAATGCTTGTGATTAGTCTTCCCATTGGCAATCGCTTGGAGTAGCATCCTAAACCTGTGTTCTATTGCTCAATATACCATTTCAGTTTGGACCCAGCCACATGCTAATCAGTCTTGACCATGATTCAATAGGAGTTATCCATCCCGAACTGCCACGCCAGGTCCTCCCTGAACCAGAGCACAAGCAAATTAAGACTTGTTTCACACTGATTAAAGTTCATCAGTGATTCCAGTGGCACAGTGAGCATAGAATCCACGTCTGAGCATACTCTTGAGACTTAGGGTGTACATAAAACGCAAAACAGGAGGAATGCTTGCAATTTGTCCAACCACTAACAACCACTCTGTGTCAATGGTTCAGACAATTGACATTTGTAAATAAGAAATTTTATACCAATAAAACTGTGCCAAAGGGAAGTAGCCTTCTATCTCAATCTGAGCTCATCTCCAAAATAAATACCTTTTAGACTGATTGAAGGCAGTGGTACTCACTTTGTTTGCCTCACTTTCACTGGATCCCATAAGAGTGAGCTGAGAGTCAAAACATATTCAAAGTTCATATCTATGAGAGTAACTTCTCAAGCTTGTTGGTGTAATTATATCCCAGCATTACCTTTGATCCCAGTACTTTCTTGAAAAATAAATGGAAATACATTTAAAAAATGTATTGTGTTGTATTAGGCACTTATAGAGTGCATAGCTACCTTAGCGCATCCCAGCACTATAGTATACTACACATTACACAGCAGTGACGATGTTAAACATCTCCCATCAGGGCCAGGCGATCAAGAAGATTGTGTGAACAGCCAAGTCTTTAGTGGTTTGTGGGATGGCAATTCTAATTCAACATTCCGCAAGGTGGTAGCATAGAATGCCATAGCTTGGAAACATTGTACTGGAAAGCTCAGCCTCCTCTTCTCACTCTCTGGATCGGCGCACCATAGCTAGGCAGGCATTGAAAGAGAGCAAAGCTCTGGTTCCCATACACCAGAATAAAAAACTTTTGTGGACTTTTGGATGACAAATGCTCATTCTCCAATCACATCTTTAGGGTTACGAGCACTTCTTTCTCACTTCGTCAGCTGAGAAAGATGCTTTCTCAACTCTGCTTGATGTAGCACAAAACAGTGATACATGCCGTTGTAAACATAAGGCTGGATTACAGTAATTTCCTATGTCAAGTCCTTCATAAAGATATTGACAGGCTTCAAAATGTCCCAAAATATGACAGCAAGACTTCTGCTAAACATTGCTAGGATGTAAGCTATATGTGAAATGTGCATTTAAAAACATTACTCATTGGTTAAAAGCAAGCCTTCATGACGCACTCCATCTCATTCCCAAAGCTTACTTTTTATTTTTCAGACCATCTGGCCTTTAGCACCCAAACTGTGGAGCCACCTCCCTCCATCCAGCCAAACACTCAACAAACGCAGGGAATTTAGAAAGCAGATTAAAACCAGGCTCTTCCAAGGAACATTCATTAGAGTTTCGGACCCTGTCTGGATATTTCAGAGCAAGGATGCCTACTGAGGTTACGTGCATAAAAAAATGCAGAGCGATTGCAAAAAGCATGATTTATAATACGCATTGTTAATATCTAATTTCATGACGTCTTAATAACAACTCGTAAGTACATTGTACAATATCTTGTTCGGTACGGAGTAAGGGATGTCTCTTCGTCCGTGTGGTACGTTGCATTTGTGTGTGTGTGTATATATATAAATATATATATATATATATATATATATATATATATATATATATATATATAAAAAATTCTCACGTTTGCTAAGTGCAGATCTAATTATATTTCCTTCACTGGCTGTAGGAATTTTAAAACTGTTCCTCAGTTGTCTCTTCGATAATAACTAGTCCATTTTAGGTTTTAAACGAAGGAATTATTTCTCCAGGTGAACAAACTATGCAGAAACGTAAATGGGGTAACAAAACGAAAATCAGTGTAAACCTTCAGGGCATTTTCCGTCGATTTCAGAATGTATTTACTTTTAAAAACTGTTCTCCTCAAAAAGTCATAACTTACAAAATCAATAAACCATTAGACTGCTCTTTTGATTTCTTCTTCTATAATCTATGTTTGCTAGTGCTAGTAGATTTAGCAACCATCTCAGAAAATGTTGCTGAGTTGCCGTTACAGCTACTGCTAATGCACCTGGATCCATTGGGAAATATTTTTGAAGTAATAATGACACCTCTTAGAGTTCCTGATTAATTAGTAGTCTAGAAACATCACTTAATGAATTATATTTTGGACAGATAATTAGATAAAGGCAGAGTATTGTGCACTTTGCATTCTCCACAGCGTATTCAACATGGTTTCTAGTGTGCCTTGTAAGCATTAACGTTGAAGGATGATTCAAGGTCCAATACTTTCCATGATGTGCTTTGCTTCATTGCAGGTTAGATTCAGTTGTTTTTTTCTATTTAAACCTGGGATAACATTCTCCTCATCAATTATTATTAACATCACGCATACTATCTGCATCTTTGCATCACTACATGATAATGGCTTAAAATGGTGTTCCGGATTTCTAAGTATGGATGTCAATGGTTCAAACCACATTTTAACATTCCGCCAGTTCCAGGAAATATTCGAAATACCAGAACAATATAAACACATTTTAAACTTTCTGAAAATAAAAACTTGCATTTTATAGTCTGAGCAACGCACTATTGGACTAACAATCCGTGGTTACTACATAAACGGATAAGCACAAACTATGCTTGTTTTGTGCGCTCTTAAGAGTTTAGGAACAAGCAACTGATGCCCCTTTTTCTCATACTGACTGGGCCAGAGGAGCTTTTACATTCACAGAGAGAGGATCCATAATTTGTATGAGAGAGAGATTCCCAGGTGCAACGCAAGTCTGAGGTTAAAGCCAAACATCTCTAGGGGGCTCTTGAGGGATTCTGTGAGGCGGGGGCAGGAGTGTGTGAATGTTTTATTTTGTAAATTAATTTCGTTCCTGATTATAGGCCTACCCATAGGTCACTGTTTCGTGCTTTTGACTATACTGATCCACCTGCGTAGCCTTCTTTTGTCACCATTAGATGGTACCAATAACTTATGAGTATTTAGATTATGAATGCATACTTTGCTTAGACTTTTCTCATGGGTACTCTTAAGTCATCTCACATCTGTAAGTTGTGTGCATACCACGCTTACACTTTTCTCATAAGTTCTTTGAAACTATATGGCACCAGTAACTCACAAACATTCCATACATTACAACACATCTTTCTTAGCTTTTCTTCACAAGTGACTCAAAAGCAATTACATTTGCAAATAAAATAATTGTCAAAACACTAATATTCAAAGAGAAGCCCAGCTAACCTGGATGTTATGAATCTTGGAATATTATCATAGTTTTTTCAAGAAACACTCAAAGATAACTAGAAAAAACTTTGAAGCTTTGTTTATATCTAGCTAGAAGCAGTCAGAGATTTACTCAGTTTTGGAAGGTCTTCAGTCCATCTTCAAGGGTCGAATAGTCGAAGTGGCTTAAAGGATGCCGGGACAAGACCTCTATGAATGTGGAGTCAGCAGGCCACAGGCACGCAGCGAAAGTGTGTATCATTAAGCAAATGTAACTAATGTAACAGAACATCCATCGTAGGGCTGTACCAAACCCATCTCTGATTCTGCAAATAATGATAGGGGAATGTTCCTAGCCTCACAGCACCGATACACACAAATGAGAAACTAGAAAGCTCAAGCTATCTAAGCGATCTGTGTCAGAGTTCTTTCATGAACCATTGTTCCAGAAAATGTGACTGCAATTCTGCAGACATTTACATGTGATGTATACAATTTCTGCATGCCCGTCATAATAATGCAGCCATAATTCCAATAGCTATAACTGTTTCTCCTCTAGAACATTCGACCCTCCGTGGTAGCATCTGTTACCTAAAATTCTTAGGCTACCGAGGGCTTGTGGAACTCTATGCTTTTGTGTCAGAGTTATTACACCACACTAGAGATGTTGAAAGGGCCATACAAAGAAATGCATAAATGGGTCATACGAAAAGCAATAGCTTATTTTTCTTGTTTATATTTTTCATTCAGCTATAGCATTTCAGAACCTGCCGAGAAAGGACTGGTTAAAATGCACCGGGGCTCTCTTATCAAGGGTTTGCAGAGTTATGAGCTGAAAGAAAATCACAGGTCATGGTCAGCCTGTGGGAATCCGAAAGAAAGTCCAGAGGAGTCTCAGTGGGCCACAGTCTCAGAAAGGTAATGTCCCTGTGATGCAAAGTGCTGGTCTTTCATGAGTTTTTGAAGCCCTCTGTCTGGTCTTGTTAGATTATAGATGCACTTGTTAGCACAGACGTTTACTCGCCCCACCTAGTGATTGCAACTCTGCTGACTGGGGCTTGAGCGCATTCACTTAGGTTAATTCTTGTATTTGTTCATACTCCGCACAGGCTCTATCAGGCCCTAGCCGCCACTCACTATTATTTCCCAGTATGCAAAGCAGCACACAGGTTGATACTTACAACAGTTCAGACAAATATATAAGGATTTCATCAAGGGCAAGAAACAATACTTATTCCTAGGAAAAGCAGCATGAACAATAAAATCAAGGGGCGCTAAGGATGCTTGTTAATGTATAGCTCTAGGGCCTAGGAGAGTTGAAATACCATCACCGGGATTGCCGGTGCAAGCTGAAAAAACATCTAAAAAATACAGGTATGCAGTAGTGAACAGCACATCTACAGTCTCCGTGGGAACAGACTGAAAGAAAAACTTCTTTGGCGTGTGGGATTCCAAACGAGAGAGAAGCATGGCTTACTCTCAGTATTTCAGATGGTAAGTGTTAGACTTTTCATCCTTGGCGTGGTCTCCCTTAACATTTTGCCTCTGTTTTCCAGGTTGTTGATGTGTGCTGGACTCTGATTTTGCTGTTTTTGTTACTCTGGGCACTTTACCACTGCTAACCAGTGCTAAAGTGCAAGTGCTCCTTTACAAAATGTGTATGTAATTGGTTTATCAATGATTTGCATATTTGATTTACTAGTAAGTCCCCAGTACAGTGCACTAGAGGTGCCCAGGACCTGTAAATCAATTGCTACTAGTGGGCCTGCAGCACTGGTTGTGCCACCCACATAAGTAGACATGTAATCATGTCTCAGACCTGCCACTGCAGTGCCTGTGTGTGCAGTTTTAACTGTAAAGTCGACTTGGCAAGTGTACCCAATTGCCAGGCCTAAACTTCCCTTTTCTTACATGTAAGGCACTCCTAAGGTAGACCCTAGGTAGCCCCAAGGACAGGGTGCAGTGTATGGTTAAAGTAGGACATATGGTAATGTGTTTTATATGTCCTGACAGTGAAGTACTGCTAAATACGTGTTTCACTGTTGCAAGGCCTGTCCTGCTCATAGGTTAACATGGGGGCTACCTTTAAATATGATTAAAGTGGAGATTCCATTTGGGAGTGGATAGACAAGGAGTTTGGGGTCTCTGAGCTCACAATTTAAAAATACATCTTTTAGTAAAGTTGATTTTAAGATTCAGTGTTTGAAAATGCCACTTTTAGAAAGTGAGCGTTTTCTTGCTTAAACCTTTTCTGTGTCTCTGCCTGTTTGTGGATTCCCTGTCTGGGTCAGTTTGACAGTTGGGTTGGTTTCACCTCTCACTAGACAGTGACACAAAGGGAGCTGGGGTGTAGCCTGCATATCCTGTGCTAGGAGGGAGGGGAGAAGTGGTCACTCTCACCTGAAAAAGCTGTGCCTGCCCTCACTCAATGCAGTCTCCAACCCCCTGGTGTGTGTCTGGGGCCTGGACTGGGCAAGGCAGGAGGAAGAAGAGCTGCCCTGCCTGTGATTGTGCTTTGTGGAGCTATCCTGCACTTGCTGCTTCTGCCTGTGCTACAGGACAAAGACTGGACATTGTGTTGCCTTCCTTCGTGTGGAGAACTCCAAGGGCTTGATTTAGAGCTTGCCTCCTGTTGTTTGAAGTCTCAGGGACAGCAAAGACTTCTCTCTGCCAGCAGCAGGAGTCTTTGGAGAGACTCCTACCCTGCCAAGTGGTGCCCATCCAGTTTCTGGGACCCTGAAAGCAGAAGCTGGCAGCCAAAGAGTGAGAAATCCACGCACCGAATGCCATGGGTGGAAAAAAATCGAACGACTCCGAACTGCGGCTGAAAAATCAGCGCGCCGCCAGCTTCGTGGCTGAAAATCGACGTTCGTCTGCAATGCACATGAAGATAGCCGCCCAGGGCTAGAGATACGACACACAGCATCGCTGACGGAGGCTGGTGAGATCGCATTCCGCTCTGCATGGTTTTCGGATCAGCGTGCAGCTGTATTTCTGACACACACAACGCTGGGCATGTATAAATGACACAAGGCCTTCCCGGACCCGAGAGTGCTGACCGGATCGATGCATCACTCTCCTGCCGAGAGAAGAAACGACGCACACCAACCCGATTAAACGGGAAACGATGCAAGGTCTCGCTCATGAGTGATATTGACGCATCGCAATCCCTTTTTGATGCACCCTCGTCCGTATGGGGCTATTTTTGTCGCACCCAAGGTAAATTTTCACGCTAACAGCGTTAGTGTGTGTTTAAAATTACATGAAGACTCTTTTTGCATTTTTTGTGATAACTTGACTAGTGTATTTTGGATTTTTGTAATTTTGGTCTTGTTTTGTTTAGCTAAGTATTTTCTATTTTTCTAAACCGGTGTATACCCTACACCTAGCACTCTGAAGTTAAGCCTACTGCTCGTGCCAAGCTACCAAGGGGGTAAGCATGGGTTAGCTGAGGGTAATTCTCTTTTTCCCTGACTAGAGTGAGGGTCCTTCCTTGGACAGGGGTAACTTGACTGCCAACCAAAGACCCCATTTCTAACAGTAAGGAATTTTAAATCATTGAGCGAGACTATTGTTAGAACAGGCCTTATTCCGTTGGCGCAGCGGGGTCTCTATTAGACCCTTACAGAGTACGTGTAGCACACCTGGCCTAATATTACAAGTAGTTACGTTCTGCTATTAAAATACATGAAAAACAGAAAGACAATAACTTATATACTGAGATCTGTGGAAATAGCCCGGATTGTATAATTCTGTGGTTCATGCAAAATTGGAAAATCTTCCTGTCATTAAAATACATACATCGTTCTATTTTGTCCTGTAGATCCTGCACCAGCTTTTGATTGCGTGGACAAAGGTCGGGGATGTCAAAAGCTTGACATTTGGGGAACTTCGCTGGCGCTGCTCATTAACAAGAGTACTAGCAATCATTCAGCGGTGATTTGATTGAATGGGGTGATTTGCAGGTACAAAGTCAGACAGGCATGTAGACTTTAGCTGCGTTTACTCAATATTTTTTAGGTAATGGTGAATAGCTCTCTAATGCTGAGCAAAAAGGAGTTCCTAGGCAATTAATGGTGTGCTGTACAAATGTACAGCATTTCGGATGCACTGTTCTTTGAGCACATTTTATAAATGTTGCCAAAACATCCTGAATAAAGCCACACTACGACCAAAGGAATTGCATTTGGTAATTGACCCAAATGTATAAAGTTGTGTTAAAATAGTTCCCAGCTAGAAGTTGTGCATGGCCATTGACACTTAAATTTGAAGTTTACTGAACACTTGTCATAGCTAACATTCTTAATGGCCAATAAGCCTTGCAAAGTCCACCATGTGGGGATTTGGTCTCATTCAATTCAATTAAAAATCCCAGGAAACTACCCTTAAACAGTTAAGTGGTAGTGTATAAGGTCATACTTATCCCTCAACTTATAGCGCACCTATTTGGTCTCTTCAAAACAAGAGTAGGTCTCTTGGAAACAGCAGGGGAGTATACATTGGACGATTGTCCTGGGCTTCGATTTATGTAGTTTTACTCTGCTCCAACTAATTTGCATTACACATAAGAGTGCCACATTATTAAACACTCTGTTCAATGAAACTTTTTGGGGGGAAATTTTACCAACTGACATGGACTCATAATCTCATGAAGAAGCATAGAGAATGAGAAATGTCTTGCAAAACTTTATTGGTGACAACATTGAATTGGAAATCATAGTTGAATTAACAAGATTAATTATCAGTGTCAAATAAATATAGCCAACTCATTTTAAGGCTGGGCTGGTTTGAGGAAGGAACTGAGAAATTGTAGTGTTTGGTCAGTAGTGTAAATGTTACCGATATGATAATCACTGCACTACAATAGATCACTTAAGATATATCGACATCCATTCGCGCTTTCACTCCATATTATGAGATTTACAAGTAACATTTCAAGAGGTTCACATTCAAAAAGCATTTTTATTTTTGATGTATTTAGGTTTTCTATAAGGTTGGAATAATTTTCAAGGGGAAATTAGAGAGTTTTATTATTTTTTAGCTATTTTACTGCATACACATTTAGCTATTTTATTGACTATGTAGCTCAGTTTGGGCCAAAAAAAAACATTTTTTTATATTATATTTTTATAGATTAAACCAAGCAGACAAACATCATCCTTTCTAGATTATTCTATGCTCTAAATAATTAAAAATAACTGTCTCTTAAAGGTAGATGAGGTTTTGAGTGATATGTTCTAGAGCCATAGATACTTGTATATAACTTGTCTTTGTATTGCAATAAGTTACCACATATTATTCACTGTCACCTCTTTTATACTTTGCACAATCATTTCATTTTAGTTTGCATTCGTGAGTTACTAGTTGATCTACAGTTTAATCCATCCTTGCATGGAGTTACTATTGTATTTAACTTCTGACGGCACAACTGGGAAGATGCCCAGGTTATAGAATCACTGCTGAAACACTGGAGATCCAAACCATGAAACACAGCTACAGCAGCCTTGCATTCTGGCTTCTTTATCCCAAGGGAGAGGAGATTCAAAATTGGAGAACATTACCTTGATAAATACCTCAAGTGCCTATTAAAATGTCGCAAATCTATTGATTGGGTCTCAAACAAATGAACACTGTATAATTGTATTCATGAATTCATCCAAATATTCCGTCTATTAAAAAGTTTTTCTTTTGGAGTCATTCCCAGCATAAAATCTGGTGTCCATGTGGGAATTTTTAAAAAGTCGTAGAAAAACATTACAAGCACATTAGGAGCGCGTTTGTAATTTTTTGTAAGGTCTAATGAGCTTTCCCAGACGCAAAGATGTTTATTTACAGTCCTTAAAAGGCCAGAATTTAATAGTTTAATCGATCATTTCACTTGTTAATGACCCAAAAAGTAGAATTGTGGATGGAAAGCACAAGCTTGCCAAAATAGTTATTTTAGATACGCTATTAAACCTAAGCAAATGTCTGTTTACAATGGCTTTGTGAGCCAGATTGTGCAGCTAGAGGAAATGTAAGGCAAATCATCTACATCTTCGGCCAGGTCTACTAATGAACTATAATAATGTTATCATAGATGATGGCAATCGCCGTAGTCCTTTCCGCGCCGCAGATTGAAACTAGGCGATAAGGTGTAATTTGTGATGAGGCTGCGATTTGCTCCATCACGTGGAAATAAAAAGCACCAACTTACACATAAAGCAGGCGCTCACAAAGAAGAGAGGCGAGTCAATCTTCTTATGTTTACGGTTTTAAGACTATTTGTTTATGTACTGGTGTATTGCAAGATGGTTTACATGATTTTACGGCCTCAGGATTTCCTCATTATAACCAAGAGTAGTAACTGGTACACGAAAGCAGTTGTCTGACGAGCTTCATTTCACAAATCCAACAAGACCCAAATAGGACGAAAGAGAATGCTAAGTGGTGTTCTATTTAGATGTTCTATTAAAAGCTTGTAGATTGTCTGTCCCATTGACTGCCCTTTGAAGGGAACGCACAATTGAAGTCCCTTATTCCTCATTCACCCATCAAATTGTAAAAGTAGGGGTAGTGGTTCAGATCTATGCCTGAACATACGTTTACATTTTTTGGTATTAACCAATATTTCCAATACTACACTTGTGAAACTGCACTAAGCAAAATTTTCTAGGCATACTACCGGGAACGCTTCTTGGCATTACTGGAAGGACTACCTGTCCCAGCATCATTTAGGGAAGGGTCCTGTAATGCCCAGCAGCTGTGTCTTTGGCTGCCAGTGCAACTAAAGCTCACTTTGTGTCTGGGCCTGTGCCTGGCAAGCCCAGTCCATGGGAGGGCCCGTCCTGCACTCGCCATCAACTGGAAGAGGCTAGGCTGGCCACCTTCCTTGGTTTGTCTCTGGACTTTAATTTGTGGCAGGTAATTTGCAGCTCTGGTTCCACTAAACCAACTCTCAGAGGCATTTTGCTTAACTAGTCAGTGCCTGAACCATGGGGAAAAGGAAGGCTGACCCCGCCAAACTGCTACCCTCCCTGGTACCTGCCTAAATCTCTACTATTGATTTTTTTTAGTCCAGGCAGTCGGGGTACTTTCCAAAGAAATTGAGCTGGTCGAGGGTAGATTGTCTTTGTCAGGGGATGGTTCCTTACTCCCCAGAAAGAGCATTGAGTCACTGCTTCGGAGTGAGTTGTCGGTGACCACTAAACAGTCCAGGCCTGAGAGCACCCATTTGTCCTCTGACCCGCCCACCACAACCATCAGCATTTCAGCCCAACTACTGCTGCGCTGCCTGACATCAATTTGACACAGGCGTCTGGGGTGGTCTTAGAGCTCAAACCTGGTGAGAAAATGCAGAAAGAGGTCAGCAGACATCACAGGGAAATCAAGCCAGATAGAGTGTAGTTCACAGACTGAGGATCCTTCCAGCCAGGGCTTGATTAAAGAGGGAGATTTAGTTAAGTCACTTAAAGTTAAGTTTGAGGCTATTTCCATGCACTAAACAAGCACCAGTTATTTCCAGGCTGTTATCTTTTGTTAACCTTGGCAAGCCTCATGGAAGCAAAAGATGTGCATCTAAAAGAGGTGGGAGAAGTGACGGGGTGCTACTTCAGAGCAGGGGAGGTACAAAAATGCTACCCTCCACATTATAGGCACAGTTTCTGGCAGCACTGGCCTACCCTCTATTTCTGGTCTGTGCAACTGCTCTGCAGTAATCAGAAGGCCTGGACCCAGGGAATGATTTGAGGCCCCCAAGGCTGGTGTAAGAAGGGGCACAACATGTGTATCTTTGAGTAGCTTGCCACCACTGGGGTTGGAACCCATTGGATCATCACATAGTAACAAACCCTCTAAATTGTATATCCCACTGGGAATATGCCCATACGTGGTCATTTTGGCAAATATTTCTGTCCTATCTTTGGGGACTGGTGAAACAACAGTTGAATTGAGAAATAAGTTCACTCATTGGTTGAATAACAAAATCAATCTTCCAGTTCGCCCTCTGTGTCCGGTTAATTACATTTTAATGGCTCAAAGGATTGGGTGAGTGGCACAGTCTGTTTTAGTGGGGACTGTGTTGTAGTGGATTTCCAGAGTCCCCAACTAGTGGGTGAGTTGTTGTCCCAGACTTACAGGACCCTAATCCAGACAAACTGATTCAACTTATGACACTTTCTTATTTCTATGACACTCTGACTCCTGTGACAAGTCCCTTACCTGCTAGGTCCAAAGGACACCAACTCCTGGAGATTGTGACCACTAACTGTGTCACACCACTTTCCACTTTATTTGAGATATATTGACTTCATGTTGTCATTGCTGGCTCCAGTAGCTTCCAAACAATAAGTACCTGGAATGGCCCTGAGAAGTTTCAGCAGTGCTTCGGTCTGGTTAATACTTCAGGCAATGGTGGTCCAACTACAAACTGTCCACCTATTGCCCACGAATACTCCTCTAAAAATTTCACAAGTGATGGTGCATGTTGCCATTTCTCACTCTGCAAAGGAGTGCAGGCAGTAAACCTTCTGGAGGCCTGAAACCTAACTATGATATCCTGGAATACTGCAGACCTTAAGGGAAAACAAATCTTACAATACGTAAGAAGGAGTGAGAAGTTAATAAAGGGAAACCCTTGACTTCCCAATTTCTAATTTTCTTTCCTGGAGAGAGCTTGATATTGGCTACAATCTTGATAATGTCTACCCCTGCGGTTCACACTTTCAGGTGCACAAACTGCAGTGGGTCACATGCTTCCTTAGTCATTTGATTTCTGTGACTGACTGCTTTTAAATACATTGTATACGAGGAAAGCTAAGATGCAGGGCTGCAGGGAGTAACGTAGGTGCCATTATGGACACGATCCCTTGACAAAGTAAGAGCCTCCTCTCACATGTACTCAGATGTTTCTTGTGACATTCATTTCCACTTATCTCATTTGTCTATTCCTATGTGTTCCTTTCAGTGTGTGACTACATGGACCACCCCTTGAACTTCCCTATGATGCCTGTAGAACAAATTGGCAATGAAGGTACACTGTGACTCCCAACACTACATGTGTGAATGTTTCTCATTTTATTTGAAATTATTTTCTGTTGATGTGGATGTATTGTGCCTTTTAATTGCATATATTTGTGACTTTTTAAACATTCAATGATGTTCTGAGAGTGACTAACGAGTGACTGCATGTTTACATTTCACTAGTTTTGGGTAATTGTGATTTAGTGGAAGGACATTGAAAGTTGCAATGCCCCATTATCATATGATCTTGATATATATTGTCTCTTTTCAGCTATGACCATATTGAGAAAAATATTCTACTGTATGGTATTTTGCCTGCATGCTTCCTGAAAATTGGTATGTAAACATTGCAATAGTTTGAAATTCTCACTTACTATGCAGGGATTTACATTATTTCTTGTTCTGATGAAAGATGATTTAACCTTTGGGGCAGTGAAAAGGCTGAAACATGGCGACCTTTTGATTTTGAGAATCATTGTTATCCTCATAACATCTCACAGTTTTTAATTTTGCCCAAGACCTGGCCCAGTAAACCATATCTAAAGGTTCTACGAGGCAATTTAAACTCATTCATACAAATCCGGTGTCTTTCCATGTTAGTAGTGCTCCGCTTATAAATGCGCAGATATCACTCAATCGCACTAGATGATATGAGTGAGGTTCAGATGATGAAGTAGGGTACGGGTGGTACCTGTGGGTGAGGACCCTACAACTAGATCCGAATATATCCAGGTGATGTGAGAATAGCACCAATCTACCTGGGTGCTTCTCATACATTTATTTGAGAAGTTTTGAAAGTCGTGCAGTCTAGCGTAAGGAACTGAATTTAGAGAGTTTGGGCTCACCCTCCCTTGTGTATTTGTTGTTTTAGAAAAGCAATTTTGGCATATTGAGAGGATTATAGTGACAAAGCAGATATAATCACGCTTCAAGAGACTTGGGATTTAGTGGCATCAGAGAGACATGGCTTTAAAACCATCCACATTCCCACCTTGAAGGTTCTTGCTGGCAGATCCCCAAGGGGCCTTATCATATAGGTTAGCACCTCAATGTGGTGTTAGGTGACACAGCGTAACATTAATTCCCACAATATACTAGGGCTAGAATTTGTACTGCATAGAGGTAAACAAAAACTTTTTGGGTATAATATTTATACCTGACAAAATTCCCAGATTGGTGGAATCTATGCTTATAGCTCAGCAGAGAATGTATATCAGTGGGTAACGGTAGTACCACTATTTTAATAGGAGATGATTTTAATTTATGTTTTGACCCCTTTTCATTTTGTGTGGCAATAAGTTATGAAATTATTTCAATAATATGCTTTTCTGAACAGAGAATTCTGCCTACTTCAACTCTTATACATAGTACTGGTCGTTCACTTTTATTAACTGACCAGCTCTTGCTGAAGTTTGAAGCCCTGAGATTGGCTAAGTTGCCATGGCCAAGTCAACTGTAATATGTAGGTATCCGGCAGAGCCAGTTGAAGGTGACTTTGCATGTTGTGGATGGTCAGGTATATTATTAACTAGATAACTTCTTCCTTTTGTACTTGATTCTCAGACTATTTAATATCAGAATCAGTCCTAGTTTTTTTTTTCTTTTTTTTTTTTAACTGAATGGGAGTATGGTTACTCCACCTTGAAATTCTGTTCATCAAACTATCCTAACCTTGAAGGAAGTTAGGTTTGGGAGAACTTTCTAATCCTGGCATGTACTCGATAATCAGATTTCTACTCATATATGGCAGCAAGTTGGCTAGCACAAGTTCAGAAGAACTTTAAGTACTTTATTATATCCATGTTAATACTAGAGCTATAATTTTTTGTAAAATTCCTACAGTTTCCTGAATTCTTTTTGAGTATGCAGCAATAAAAATTAAATAAAACAAATAAGAAAGTGTTAGTACATGGTTTAAGCAAAGTTGCCAAAATCATGCTACATAACAAGACATCAATAACACAACTGAATACAACTTGACAATAACACATCACACCGCAATACCAAACCACAAATGAAAACAATGCAATAAGGCACAACATCCCAATATCAAATCAACTGCAGAACACAGTTAATATTAAAAATGAAATAGGACATACCAACACAACAATCCAACACAAAAACTACAATAACTAAACAAGCACAATACTCAATGCCACACCACAACAATACTGTAGTGTTGGTCAATGTAAAGTTGTTTTTTTGCTTTTTGTTATTTATTTGCTGCATTTATGTGTGCAGGGTTTGTACTGTTCAGCTGTTTTGTATTGTTACTGTGTTGTATTATTATGTTACTTTGTGTTATTGTGTTGCTTTTGTGTTCTATTATTTGTGTATTTTTCTTTTCAAACATTAGCAAATTATGTTATTTTTCCAGGGCAAGAGTAAAATATTCCATCAGATGTACAGTGCAATGGAAATATTGATACTTCTTTTGATGGTACACAGTGTTAAGTGTGAATAACTTCTTAGTTTGGCATCCTAAAAATAAGAGGTTGGTAGCATTATTGTGCTATAGGAGAGTTTATTCATTTCTGAGGAGGCAGACTACAACAGCACAACAAACACATGAAAGCAACACAACACCACACATCATAAATTCTAGGCAATAATTTGTGTAATTTTGCTTTCTTGTATTATGTTGTTGTGAATTTTGTTGCCTTTATATGCCATGTTTTTTGTTGAGAATTCGTACTATTGCCATGTTCTGTAGCCCAGAGGTGATGTGGATTTGTGTGGTGCTATAGTGTTCTTTGTGGTGTTAAGTTCAAACTTTAGTTTTTTGTGTGCAGCTTAATTTGTAGACTTCAACCAATACCTTCCTGTTTCTAGATTAAAGTCATACATTCCATTTGAGTTCCAGAGTGCCATTGAAAGCTGATTACCACTGCTAAAGATGCTAAGCTATCACCAGTCCAGCACTACATTTTTATACTTTACCCCCAGTCCAGCACTACCTTTTTATACGTTACCAATCACTCGAAACCCATGTTGCAAACCTAAACCTAACATTACACTTTCCAAGCTAAATGTAAGCTGCTAGTACGTATAACATTCCACTGTCCCATTTCTTGTGTGGACCTAAAAAATTTTTTTCTTTCTTCCTCCTAACCCTGCATCCAGGCTGAATAATAATCACAGTAATTGGACACACTGTCTGACTCCAGTGATTGAAACTGAATAAATTGGATGGCCTTCACGGTCAGATCTTATTTACTCTCTTTAAACATTCTGAATATAAACAAAATCAAAGAATTAACCAATAAAATCTACATAAATTGAAGGAAGACAGAGAAGGTTTCATAGTCTAAATTTTCATAATTCCATACCTGATAGAATGCCAGAGAATGTACACACTATATGAGACATCAGCTGTAATCTAATAATAATGAACATAATTGATCTTCCTGAGACAAGTGTAAAATATTATAACACAAGACCTCATGCACAAAATCCCCAACCATTTTTTATTTTGATTTTTTTAGGTCTGGCTTCATATCACAGCTTTTCTTCAGCCAAATGTTTACAAGGGACTTTAAGCCCCGGTCAGCCGTTTCATTTATATTTTGTCAATTGCATCATGGATCTGCCCAGACTAGTATGCAACTCTCAACTGTTGCTATTGGCTGTTTGTTGTGTCACTTCACCTCCTAGGAACAACGATCAATAAAATACATGAGAAGCTATTTTGTAAATAAAAAGTATACACAATCATGGCACTTTTTTTATATTCAGTTATTTAACTCATCCATTCATCATGTTCATTATACAATTCGTTTTCGACATTTTATTTTTTGAACTGCAACAGGTATTTTTTAATGATTGCCAATGATTTAATCGATCAGGACTAGAGTGCAGTCCCTCCTTTGCTTAAATACTGCCAAAAGCCAGTATTTGGGGTGGCTTATATCCAGTTTTTGGCCATATATTAATGTAAATTAATTTTATATCCTTCTAAATGAGAGCTGTAAGCTTAAAACTTCAGTGTGTTAACACTATTAAACATTGTTCAAAAACAGTGGAATGAAATAAGAACTTTGGAAAGTTACATATTCCACTGCTGGTTGTTAGAAATGGGGTCTCTGGTTTGCACTCTGTCCAAGCAGGGACCCACACTTTAGTCAGGGCAAAGGGGATACTCGCTTAAAATAACCCCTGCTCATCCCCTTGGTAGCTTGTCACAAGTAGTCAGGCTTATCTCAAAGGCAATGAATAAAGTATTTGTACCAAGACACAGTAACACAGTGAAAACACTACAAAATGGACACCACACCAGTTTAGAAAAATAGCCAATATTTATCTAAATCTAACAAGAACAAAATGGCAAGAATTCAATATACACTAGTAAAGTTAAGATTTTTTAAAATAATAGGATCTTACTCTATAGAAAACAATGGAAACGTTGTTGTTACTTAAAGTATCTGGTCTGCGTCAAAAATAAAGCTGCATGGGCGAGCGTGCATCAGAAAATTCAGCGATGCATCGATTCCTTACTCACAAGTGAGGCCGTGCGTTGTTTCTTCTCCGGTCGGGTAGGCGATGCATCATTTTTCTCTCCTGCAAGAGAGTGATGCATCGATTTCCTGATGAGGCACCTCGGATCCATGAAGGTTCACGTTGATTTTGAAGCCCAGCAATGATGCGTGCAAAACCCAGCTGCACAGTGATGGAAAACCGCGCTGTTTGGGGTATTCGTCGATTTTAGCAGTCACAAGTGAGTGTTGCGTTGTTTCTCCTGCTGCGAGGCAGGTGGTGTGTTGATTTCAGCCGTGAGGAAAATGGCGCATTGTAAAAGGCAGTGCATCAAACTATTTCCCACACAGCTCCTGTGAGTCGATTTCCACCTTGGTTCCACCAGCTTCACCTTTCAAGGGCCCAGGGACTAGATAGGGCACCACTTGGTGGGGTAGGAGTCTCAGCAGAGAGCCCAGGTGCTGGCAGAAGAAGTATTTGATGGCCCTGGGACTTCAAAATAGGAGGTAAGCTCAGTTCAAGCCTAAGGAGACACTTCACAAGCAGGAATATACCACAAAGTCCAGGCTTTGTCTTCTTTCAGGCAGGAGCAGGCCACCCCAGCAAAGCACAGTCACAGGCAAAAGGGCATTTCAGCTCTTCTCCTTGGCAGAGGTTGCTCTTGGTTTCAGAAGTCATCTAAAAATCTGGGGGTTTGGGTCCATTACTTATATCCCTGTTAGCCTTTTAAGTAGGCAAACTTCAAATGAAAGTCTCTCTTGTTCCAAAGATCCTGCCTTGTCCAGGCCTGGCTCCAGACTCACACCAGGAGGTTGGAGACTGCATTGTGTGAGGGCAGGAACAACCCTTTCAAGTGTAAGTGACCACTCCTCCCTCCACTCTAGCCCAGATGGCTCATTGGGATATGCAGGCTATACCCCAGCTCCACTTGCGTCACTGTCTAGAGCAGATTCACAAACAGCCCAACTGTCAGTCTGACCCAGACAGGGAATACACAAGCAGGCAGAGTCACAGAATGGTTTAAGCAAGAAAATGCCCACTTTCTAAAAGTGGTATTTTCAAACTGACAATCTAAAAAACAACTTTACAAAAAGATGTATTTTTAAATTGTGAGTTCAGAAACCTCAAAACTCCATATCTTTATCTGCTCCCAAATGGAAACTGCACTTAAAAGATATTTAAAGGCAGCCCCCATGTTAACCTATGAGAGATAGGCCTTGCAACAGTGTAAACTGAATTTGGCCGTATTTCACTGTTAGTACATGTAAAACACATAAGTACATGTCCCACCTTTAACATACACTACACACTGCCCATTGGGCTACCGAGGGCCTACATTAGGGGTGCCTTACATGTTTAAAAAGGGAAGGTTTGAGCCTGGCAAGTGGGTACACTTTCCAGGTTGAATTGCCAGATTAAAACTGCACACACAGACACTGCAGTGGCAGGTCTGAGCTATGTTTACAGGGCTACTCATATGGGTGGCACATTCACTAGTAGCATTCGATTTACAGGCCCTAGGCACCTCTAGTGCACTTTACTACAAATCAAATCTGCCTAAAAGTTTGGGGATGACCTTGCCAAAGAGCCAGGTCCAACACAGGTGTTAATAAGTGCTATTCCTTTTGCCCAGAAAGAGAACCTAATGCTACCACGTCAAGGGTGAAGTACAGTCAGTCTAAACTGCAATTAGGCAAATGAAACAGAAATATTCGAAAGGTTTAAACTGTAACTCAAACCACCGCCAACTGAATAGATAGTGAAATGTAAAGTACACATAATAAACAAGTTTACTATGCCAATTTCAATGTCATTCCTAAGTACCTGAAAAAGTAATATATTAACATGCTCTAGCAATAAATAATTGTTTTGTCCCCTAATTTAGAAACCATTCAAATATGGCTTAAGTCCAACTGGTGCCAAGTTACTGATAAAAAAAATTAACTTTATCAATTTATACTTAATGTCTCTATGACTATAGAACAACAAAAGATAACGGTCACGTAACATGTTTCCTCCTTCTTTGTAAACTTGGTAAATAAGAACAACAAGAAACATAGAAGAAGGTGTAGTCAAAGGCCTCTGGTACCAATGTTAGTAAGCATTCAAGCATACATACTCACTCAATGAATCTTGTTCAGGTGCCAGCACTCAGTCTCAGCAAAAGGAGACCCACTTCAATGGTATCTGTGCACTCGGAGTTAGCGCTCAAGATACACAGTGGCGCAGATAATATATTTTTCATTGCTAATCTAAACAGGACACTGGAGGATCTGCAAAAAGCTATTTTTTCCTGTTGAATTTCCAATGTTTCACTTCAGGCACTAATAAATATTGTCCTCGACCAAGAACATGTGTGTAAATACAGCAGGAAAGGTTGTGGTCGTGTTTCCAATAGCAGCAGTGATTAGCATAAAATTGAGGAGCTAGCCAAGACAAATTGTGAGCAACATTATTTCTGCCACTCCAATCTGCATCTTCAAAGGCAGCAAAAATCGGTCTGTGACATTTGTAAAGGTTACTAGGAAGTGTGCAATATTGCAGATTACCTCCTACAACGTTTATAGTTGTGGACATGCTGTACCATAAGCAACAAGTCTGATAATACAATCGCTGGTCAATTTCTATCACGCCACTGCACCCCAGTTTCTGGGGAGCACACTAAATATTCTACACTTCAAGATGTTTGGCTTATGTTCTTGAAATAAAACCTTTGCTTAGCTTTAAGTCTACTACCCAAACAACAAGGTATATCTTTTTCTTAACAGTGAATCTGCAAGTCCTTTTTATGTTAACTAACTGGCATTTAGACACATGAAAGACACACTAAATGGTGTATGGCCACAGTGAGATGAGAATTATCTTGCAAGCTAAAACTTTAATTATATTTTAGATTGCGATTACAGCCAACATTGAGAAATTACCCCACTGCTTAATTTGAACTTTCTGCTTAAAACCAATACTTAATAGCTATACACTTTACAAGTAAACGAGTAGAGGGCATGCATAACTCAGTTGAAAAGGAGATGAATAGAAAAATTGATCCAACCATATGTAGAAGTGGTATAATGACTTCTTTTTAAATCATCGCCTCTTGTGGTTCCAAATAAAAACTGACTACACTCAGCAGCCACAAGCCTTCTAAAATGCTGTGCTTGCTTGTGTTTAGCCTCTAGTGTGAAAGGACTGTCAATAGGAACTTCAGAAATGTAAAAAGAGTTTTAGCTCTATAGTGTGTTGTGATAACACATGAACTTGGAGCACAACGGGTTAAAAACTGTACAAAGTCTTCAATGGAGGCACCACTTTTACAATATAAAAGATAAGACATGTTTATCTATCCAGTCTGGCAAAGCCTGTGTCATAATGGATCCCAAGTAAACAGTGAGATTGAGTAGGCAATACCTGGGCAGTTTTTGATCAATACTTTCTGAAGTTTTTGATCTAGCCTATGCCTAAGTAAATCACATTTATAATGAAATTAAAGACTAGTACACCACTAATCGGCAAATATATTGGTTAAGTTTAGTGTGAGGAGAATATAATCCAATCTATTACTAATCTTCATGTGGAACTGTTATACACATCAGAGATTATTGAATTTAAAAAACTGTGTACTTCATAACTGAACCCTAAAGAAGAGCATTGCGTAACGATATTAATTGGCTACATTCAATAATTTACTACTCATCCTTTGACTAAGACTTTCTGTAGTTCTAAATCAACACCAGCAGGGAAAATGGTGATAAATGTCAGTGATCAATAGGGCTGGACCATAATCCTATCCCCATTAAAATCAAATGATCCAGAACCATGTTGAAACAGAATCAAAAGGCAAAAAATGTGTGCAGTGGAAAACCACTAAGTAGAGTGAACCATCATTCAAGAGTAGATATTGAAGCCACTCTCTTTTCTAAAACATTATTGATTAGAGTAGACAGAGTAATTTTAGTACTCTTTATTACAGAAAAGGTCTCCATTTTGGTATACATATGAATGTCTAGGTGACCTAAAATGTAATACGCTCAGACTTTTCACTTCTTTTACTCAGCAACAACATTGATATTGGTTATTTTAGTTGCAAAAATTCCCCCAAATCTTTAGTAGCCTGCTAATCATTGTTTAACATCATACAATCAAGTATGCAGAGGCTTTACCCTGGAAGACAAAGTGATCTTAACCTAGTGCTTTTTGGAAGTGTAAACAAAACCTTACAAAACATTTAACTGGACTGCTCCACACTTAGAAGATAGTCTCAGTTAAATGTGATGACATATTCATGCCTCAAGAAAATCTGCTGAAGCAAATAGATGTTTGCATCTAAATCTGAATATAAAATCTAGCTGTAAACAAACAATACCAGGTTGAGCAACATTCTGTGGACACTATTTGAGCTCAAACTGGGAAATGTTTCTATATTTTCATGAAACACAACTATTAATAAATGTTCTGATCTGAGACTGTGCCTATGCCATAGACTGCATGGGCTCCTAATTCATCCTTTGTACCTTTAAGAATTGTCAATTGTGTTATTGCTGTGTCTTTTAAGTCACAATTATGCACTACGGAGTAGAGTAGTTTGAATTTTATCATACAATGAGCCTGGGTCCTCTTAATGAACTTTCGGGATAATTTTGATCCTGGTGGATAGCCTGTTTCTCTGCCACGGTGATGAAGTACATTTTTCCATTTCCCTGTAGGCAAAACCAGCCACCAAATTTATAAATGGCTACCAAGCTGGTGGCCATTTTTAAAGAACTGGCAGGAACCGCTGCCTCAGTAGTTCCTGTCAATACGTTTTGGAGTTTGGTGTAGAGATCCAGCAACACAATGGAACACTGTAGCAAGCTGTTTTATTGTTTTTTTATTTACAAAAAGATTATTGTGAAGCACGATTTTATTTTTGAAAATAACAATTTAAATGATTCCCTCATCATGGGACTCCTTTCCCGCAGTGAGGGGAGTATTTATCAATTTTTGCTGCCGCTTAATGCCAGGATGTTCGTGGTGGTGACAGGCAGTGAAAAGTGACCTTTAATTCTGCCCATCTAAATCAGGTGGGTGGAACTACAGGTCTGCCTCTGACAGCCCTTACTTCACAGGGCAGTCAGGGTTTAATTGAGAAGAGTCTGTGTTGATTAAACCTATGGGGTTCGTCTGCATTTAAACCAAGTGGGCGGAACACTATGTTGGTTAAGAGCAAACACTATCCCCATTGCACCATAGTTCCATATCTCCCAACATAAATGTTTAAGAATGTTTTTTTATAAAGGATTTTCTTATCATGCAACAAACTACTTGCATTATACAAAAACCATGCTACAAAATAAATATTTAGTTATCAACATTATAAAAACATCTGAAGACCTTTTTAGTATCAAACAAATAGTTGATTTTAATAGAGCTAAAGTCACTTTTTGTCCCATCCTGAGAGTGTCAGCAATAATACTGTTGTTAAAAACAATTAATAAACAATGATTTTTTAATCTAAGTATGCTTTTAGTTAATTGAAGAGAATTGATAATCCATTGCATTGAGAGTATAATGACATATTGCACCGCTTCATTTATTTACTTATTTATTCATAAGACCATGTAATGTGATCAACAGAGGTTTTAGCACTTGTGAGGCTTTGGGTGTATTATATGGTATGGCTGTGCACCCTGATCATAAAATACACTCCCAAAATTGTCCTGGCTTCAGTCGGGTTAGTTTACACAACCTCAACCCTGTGCAGCTACCGCTTTGAGCAGCAAGGCTTGAATAAAGGATCTAGTGCAAAACATTTAACAGTTCCAAACAATGAAATAGGAAAAGCCACATAACACAACAGAAACACAACACCAATTTATAAAAAGAAAAAATATGTTATGAATTTTTAGAGTCCAAGATGAGCAAAATCCACTGAAGCATTCTGGAGATACAGATTCTTAAAGTAATCTTAGTTTATAATCCAACATGAAGCAAGCATTGGCAACCGTAAAGCATGAAAACTTTTGAGATGTTTTTAAAGGATAGTTTGGCTACTCCGGCCTGGGTTGGGTAACCAAATCTAATAGGGAGAAGGTCTGGGGGGTTCATGGGGTAGATTTGGA
Source organism: Pleurodeles waltl (assembly GCF_031143425.1). Taxonomy (NCBI): domain Eukaryota; kingdom Metazoa; phylum Chordata; class Amphibia; order Caudata; family Salamandridae; genus Pleurodeles; species Pleurodeles waltl. The sequence goes on along the minus strand of NC_090440.1, from coordinate 452,096,406 downwards.
GAGTAACCTGGCCGCCAGAGCATTTTACAGTCCAGTTCCCACCTTTCCAGCATGACCGCCATAGACTTCAACTGAGTGGTCCTGATGTTGAAGATACCGGAGATGAAGTTGCTCAAGGATGCTCCAGGTGCTGTGCAGTCAGAGGGGGTGCCTTTGCAGTTATTCCTGGGTCCGCGGGTCAGGTGTGGCGATTTTGACCACAGAGGTCAGGGTCCCTTGAAGTCCTCTTTGAGCCCTAAGAAGGTCAGTTGCAGCTAGGATATTGGTCTGCGTGTAGAGCAGTCCCAGAGAAATCCTTTTGTTGGGCCGGTTTCCCTGTTGGGCACTCAATCTGGACTCAGATGACACTTCCAAGTCCAGCTGACTCAGGTGCAACTTTTGCTGATCGAGGATTGGTCTCTTGGGGTGCCCAATGGCAGTTAACAGCAAATCTTCTGCAGTGGCTACTAACTTGCCCATGTGGGCTACTTTATCTCTGCTGACCCAGTTGCAGGTTGCCAGGGGGCAGTCCAACATTACTTTGATTTACTCCCTTGGTCTGCAGTTAGGACATGATGTTTCTCCAAGTCAGGAGATATAGGCACAGTTCTCTCTTTGTTAGCCCAAGGTGAAGCTGGTGCAACCCAGCAGATGGTGCAGCTTCTCTTTGTGCAGTCCAGGGGGTATCAGGGCAGTCTTTCTTCAGTCCTTTTTCAAGTCCCAACATGAACTAAGGTCCAGAGTGCAAAGGGTGCCACATGTATTCCCAGACACTACCCTGAGGTATGATCCAGTCATTAGGCAATGGGCTACAATGTTACTTCCCTCTTGGTTATGACTTTCCAGCTATGTGTGGAGTTACGAAATCCCAAAGGGCACTATTCTGTTCCCTGTCAAGATGTCAGAACCCTGTCAGATGTCAGGAGCTTGGTAGCCCAGCCTAGTGGTGTGACTACAGAAAGGCTCCACACCCACGTGAAAACTAGTTTGGGCACCAGGGTTTATCTCTCGGTCCCAGTCTCCAGCCTGTCTACCAGAACATAGAGCAGCCCCTCAGGATTGTAAATGCCATCTGTCCGCCAAAAGGTGGCTGTGCCTTTTAAGCTTGCTTTCTGGGATAACACCCTGAGTGGCTTCCTGCATAGGAGAGGTTACACCTCACCCTGGAGTAGGCTGCTATTTTTCTTGCACCTGGGATAAATTTTCCAGGTGGGCAGAATGCTGTCAATTGGCCAATGCTTGTGTGAGGCTACTGGACAACCGGCTCACAGAGTGGCAACTTTTTAAAGGTTGCATGCCTCTAACAGTGACATTAAATTTGACCTGGGAATCAGGTTGAGTTTAATGCCACAATTAATTAGATACCTTAAAGGACCCAGCTAGGTAGTCTGACTCATAAGTTAGCCAGACTGAGGGGTCAACCGGTAGCCCTGTGTTAGACAGGGGGATTACTAGCCTTTCCAAAGCAAAAAGGCAATTTAGAAG